>NC_083883.1:71837363-72184030 GCF_032452875.1 Bos javanicus | reverse complement strand
GAAATGATCTGCTTCACTCTTTAGAGGGAAAATATCCTATGCTGTCTCTCTTTTAACAAAAAGTAAATTAGATGGTAGAGTTTTTCTAATATCTCCTCTCTTCTCATTTATAAAATATACTTTTCTTAATCTCTGTGCATAATTATATATTTCTGCTAAAGCATAAGATTCTTAGAGCATCATTTTTAGTTTGTTTGTTTTTATCTGATATCAGGAAAGGGTTACAAAGGTTCAGCCATCATGTTGATCTCATTGAATCTATCTCTTCTGCAGTGCATTGGGAACATATTCACAGAAGTAGAAGTGCTTGTCCCTGCTGCTAAAAGTTTAAGAGAGGAAAAGTAAAAAGTTGAGGAAAAAGGATATTAATTTAATAGGGTTAGCCTGCTGGAGGCCTATGTCATGTGCGCCCCCTCTTTTTTTTTTTTTTTTTTGCCATTGGCCAGTACCACTCTTGTTTTGTTCAGGTATCATTCTTGATTCAGCTCCCTTTTAAATAAGAGATTATCTGAAGATTAGTATTTTTTAGTCACTTACTAAATTAGATATTATGGCAAATTTTAAGCCATCTTTAACTCAGAAAAACCTCTACTATACCAGATGCTATATGGGCAGAATTGTCTTGCCTCTTTCCAAATAGGTTCTTTGTGTTTACCTTGTATTTTTCAATTAGTCGATATTATGTTTATATATATATATAGCTTTAAACTTGGCTTTAACATTTATTCTTACTCTTTATTTTATTCTTTATTTCTTACATAGCTCCCAGTATGGAGCATATACTAGCAGTTGCCAATGAAGAAGGCTTTGTTAGGTTATATAACACAGAATCACAAACCAGTAGAAAGAAGTGCATCAAAGGTAAGTCAAGATTTAAAATATTTGTTTTAATATTTTTAATTCATAAAGCCTCAAGGAAACTAGGCTTCTGGCATAGCTCAGTTGGTAAAGAATTTGCCTGAAATGCAGGAGACCTGGGTTCAATTCCTGGTTGGGAAGATCCCCTGGAGAAGGAAATGGGAACCCACTCCAGTATTCTTGCCTGGAGAATCCCATGGACAGAGGAGCCTGGCAGGCTACAGTCCAAGGGGTCGCAAGAGTCAAACACGACTTAGCGACTAACCCACCACCACAAGGAAATTACTATTTGAATAAATTCTCAGTGATACTCACTTCTGATTAAGTTTGTTTAGGGATCAGACCTGAAAGTAAATGGTGGGCTGCCTTTCTGTCAATAACTACAGCAAAATCTTTACTGGGAGTTAGGAAAAGTACATTTTAGGATTAAAAACAATTTTTCTTTTAAAAAGTTAAGTTTTTTTATATTTAATGTGGGGAAACATTGCTTCAAAATACTTATATTGAACAAGTGTCTTTTATGCATAAGGCAAAGTTCTGATGACCTTAAAGAGATGACACCACCCTTATGGCAGAAAGTGAAGAGGAACTAAAAAGTCTCTTGATGAAAGTGAAAGAGGAGAGTGGAAAAGTTGGCTTAAAGCTCAGTATTCGGAAAACTAAGATCATGGAATCCAGTCCCATCACTTCATGGGAAATAGATGGGGAAACAGTGGAAACAGTGTCAGGCTTTATTTTTGGGGGCTCCAAAATCACTGCAGATGGTGACTGCAGCCATGAAATTAAAAGACGCTTACTCTTTGGAAGGAAAGTTATGACCAACCTAGATAGCGTATTGAAAAGCAGAGACATTAGTTTGCCAACAAAGGTCCATCTAGTCAAGGCTATGGTTTTTCCAGTGGTCATGTATGGATGTGAGAGTTGGACTGTGAAGAAGGCTGAGCGCCGAAGAATTGATGCTTTTAACTGTGGTGTTGGAGAAGACTCTTGAGAGTCCCTTGGACTGCAAGGAGATCCAACCAGTCCATTCTGAAGGAGATCAGTCCTGGGTGTTCTTTGGAAGGAATGATGCTAAAGCTGAAACTCCAGTACTTTGACCACCTCATGCGAAGAGATGACTCATTGGAAAAGACTGATGCTGGGAGGGATTGGGGGCAGGAGGAGAAGGGGATGACAGAGGATGAGATGGTTGGATGGGATCACTGACTCGATGGACGTGAATTTGAGTGAACTCCGGGAGTTGGTGATGGACAGGGAGGCCTGGCATGCTGGAATTCATGGGGTCGCAAAGAGTCGGACACGACTGAGCAACTGAACTGAACTGAACTTGGGAAAGACTAGAGATCTCTTCAAGAAAATTGGAGATATCAAGAGAACATCTCATGCAAGGATGGACATGATAAAGGACAGACATGGTGAGGACCAAATGGAAGCAGAAGAAATTAAGAAGTGGCAGGAATGCACAGAACTATACAAAATCACTGCATATGGTGATTGCAGCCATGAAATTAAAAGACACTTACTCCTTGGAAGGAAAGTTATGACCAATCTAGACAGCATTTTAAAAGGCAGAGACATTACTTTGCCAATAAAGGTCCGTCTAGTTAAGGCTATGGTTTTTCCAGTGGTCATGTATGGATGTGAGAGTTGGACTGTGAAGAAAGCTGAGCACCGAAGAATTGATGCTTTTGAACTGTGGTGCTGGAGAAGACTCTTGAGAGTCCCTTGGACTGCAAGGAGATCCAACCAGTGCATCCTAAAGATCCAACCAGTGCATCCAACCAGTGCATCCTAAAGGCTATGGTTTTTCCAGTGGTCATGTATGGATGTGAGAGTTGGACTGTGAAGAAAGCTGAGCACCGAAGAATTGATGCTTTTGAACTGTGGTGCTGGAGAAGACTCTTGAGAGTCCCTTGGACTGCAAGGAGATCCAACCAGTGCATCCAACCAGTGCATCCTAAAGATCAACCAGTGCTGGAGAAGACTCTTGAGAGTCCCTTGGACTGCAAGGAGATCCAACCAGTGTTGGACTGCAAGGAGATCCAACCAGTGCATCTTGAGAGTCCCTTGGACTGCAAGGAGATCCAACCACTGCAAAGGAATATTCCTTGGAAGGACTGATGTTAAAGCTGAAACTCCAGTACTTTGGCCACCTGATGCAAAGAGCTGACTCATTGGAAAAGACCCTGATCCTGGGAAAGATTGAGGGCAGGAGGAGAAGGGGACGACAGAGGATGAGATGGCTGGATGGCATCACCGACTCGATGGACATGGGTTTGGGTGAACTCCAGGAGTTGGTGATGGGCAGGGAGGCCTGGCGTGCTGCGGTTCATGGAGTCACAAGGAGTCGGACACGACTGAGTGACTGAACTGAATACAAAACGGTCTTAATAACCCAGATAATCACAGTGGTATGGTCCCTCACCTGGAGCTGGACTTGTGGAGTGTGAAGTCAAGTGGACCTTAGGAAGCATCACTGTGAATAAAGCTGGTGTAGGTGACAGAATTCCAGCTGAGCTATTTCAAATCCTAAAAGATGATGCTGTTAAAGTGCTACACTCAGTGTGTCAGCAAATTTGGAAAACTCAGCAGTAGCCACAGGACTGGAAAAGGTCATTTTCCATTTCAATTGCTAAGAAGGTCAGTGCTAAAGAATGTTCAAATTACCATACAACTGTGCTCATTTTACATGCTAGCAAGGTTATGCTCAAAATCCTTCCAGGTAGGCTTCAGCAGTACATGAACTGAAAACTTACAGAGGTACTAGCTATGTTCAGAAAAGTCAGAGGAACCAGAGATCAAATTGCCAACATTGGTTGGATTATGGAAAAAGCAAGGAAGTTCCAGTAAAACATCTACTTCTGCTTCATTGACTATGTTAAAGCTTTTGACTTGTGGATCACAACAAACTGGAAAATTCTAAGAGATAGGAGTACTAGACCAGTTACCAGACAAGGAGGTAAGACCTGACTGATTGAAAATTGGGGCAGGAGTATGACAAGGCTGTATATTGTTACCCTGCTTATTTTACTTATATGTGGAGTGCATCATGTGAAATGCCATGCTAGATAAATCACAAGCTGCAATCAAGATTGCCAGGAGAATAGCAACAACCTCAGAGATGCAGATGATACCACTCTGATGGCAGAAAGTGAAGAGGAACTAAAGAGCCTCTTGATAAGGGTGAAAGAGGAGAGTGACAAAGCTGGCTTAAAACTCAATATTCTAAAAACTAAGATTGTGGCATCCAATCCTACCACTTCATGGCAAATAGAAAAAGTGGAAGGAGTGATAGATTTTCTTTCCTTGGATTCTAGAATCACTGCGGACAGTGACTGCAGCCATGAAGTTAAAAGATGCTTGTTCCTTGGAAGGAAAGCTGTGACCAACCTAGACAGCATATTAAAAAGCAGAGACATCACTTTGCTGACAAAGGTCCATATAATCAAAGCTATGGTTTTACCAGTAGTCATGTATGGATGTGAGAGTTGAACCATAAAGAAAGCTGAGCCAAAGAACTGATGCTTTCAGATTGTGGTGCTGAAGAAGACTCTTGAGAGTACCTTGGACTGCAGGGAGATGAAACCAGTCAATCCTAAAGAAAATCAACTCTGAATACTCATTGGAAGGCCTGTTGCTGAAACTGAAACTTCAATCCTTTGGCCACCTGATGCGAAGAGCCAACTCATTGGAAAAGACCCTGATGCTAGGAAAGATTGAGAACAAGAGGAGAAGAGGGTGGCAGAGGATGAAGTGGTTAGATAGCATCAGTGAGTGAATGGACATGAATTTGAGCATGGGAACTCTGGGAAATAGTGGAAAACAGAGGAGCCTGGCATGCTACAGTCTGTGGGATCGCAGGGTCAGATATGACTTAGTAACTGAACAGCAACAACAGCAAATTCAGGTGTTGGGAAAAGAAGAAAAAAGGCTTTAGATGATGTAGATGAAATACAAAGAAAACACTGTAGGGGTTTCAGAAAGCTCTCATCTAGTAAAGAAGGTGAGGGAAATTTTTCATGAAGGATGGGACGTTTAAGGTGGACTGTGGTATTTTAGACCAGTGGAGGTGGAATTGGACACTCCAAGTAGAGGGAAAAGCATTCGCAAAGGCCTCAAGATAGGAAAGCGTCAGAAGTAGTGTGGATAGAGGGAGAAATGCAGTTTGATTGGAATAAGGTACATAGAGAACAATGAGAGATACGGCCAACGTGAGCAGAACTTTGAATGTCAAACTAAAGTACTTTAGACTCCTTTCAGACAGCATGATGAAGATTTTTTAGAATGTTTCACAAATACTCTGTTTTAGAGAATATATCCCCTCATGGAAAGCAATTTGATATCAAATGGTAGTTTTATGAGGTAGTGAAGGGAATGCATAATGTGTGTGAATCCACAAATTCTCTTTGGCCCATGGACCTTACTGTATTGACCACTGATCTTTTTACTACAGTTTTCAAGCCATTTAAATTGTTGGTATGGCTACCACAGAACATAGTTAGACATTTCACATTCACCATTTTCTTCGTTTAGAATGGATGGCTCACTGGAATGCTGTTTTTGACCTGGCCTGGGTCCCTGGTGAATTTAAGCTTGTAAGTGACTTTCATTTTGTGGGGAATCTGGGTAAATACTGGTGAAGGGTTGTTTTATTAAACCATGATACCTTATTTTTGAAAGGTTACAGCAGCAGGTGATCAGACAGCCAAATTTTGGGATGTAAATGCTGGTGAGCTGATTGGAACTTGCAAAGGTCATCAGTGTAGCCTCAAGTCAGTTGCCTTTTCTAAGTTTGAGAAAGGTAAGTATGTGCTTATCCTCTTTCATGTCCTTAACCTCCTTCATGGTGAAGTAATAAGCTGCAGTTGTTTGTACTTATCAGATTTGCACCTTTCCCTACATAGATGATGGAGATTCTTAAGATGACCTGGAAACCTCAATGAAATCAAGTTGGATTTTAGTCCTGTTCTAATGGATGTTGCCTCTAACTTGTCCCTAAAAGTCAAGCATCTTCAGATAATTTCTTTCTATAATCTTACAGATGAGATAAAAATTTGCAAATAGCCATGATACTTCTGTTTTCAGCTATTACTCAAAATTAATCTTTCTACATTTATTTACTATAGTGGGGAAGGAAGGTTTAAGGAGTGCTGTAATACAGAATAGTACTATAGTAGTTAGGGAAAAACTTAGCAGGGGTGTCTGAATTAGCTTTTAATTTCTGTTTTTTTTGTTTGTTTGTTTTTCCATTTGTTTCTCACTAAATGAGAGTGAGACAACAAACTTTCACCTCAAAGAAGTGGCTGATCCATCTGACTTCAGTCTCATAATAATAGAAATAAACATTATAGTCTCCTTTATCATTAAAAAATACTGTTTTTTAAAGGAATATTTTCCTTTATTCACCTGAGCACTCAGGAGTACTAAACCAAGTTGTGAAACTGGTTTGAACTTTAAAAAAAAAAATCAGTTGCTATTGAGACTGGAACCATGAGGGGAAATATATGACACAGTTTTTATATCTGCCTAACTTTTCCCTAGCACATCTATTTTGTACAGTTATATATGCTTATGTTCTAGTTTACTTCACTTGTGTCAGAGGTCATTCTGAGTTTATGAAAATAATTTAAGGTCATGAAAATATATTAATTCCTAAGGTAAATTTGTGTCAGTTCAGTTCAGTCTCTCAGTCATGTCCAACTCTTTGTGACCCCATGAACCGCAGCACGCCAGGTCTCCCTGTCCATCACCAACTCCCAGAGTCTACCCAAACCCATGTCCATTGAGTCGGTGATGCCATCCAACCATCTCATCCCTTGTCGCCCCCTTCTCTTGCCCTCAGTCTTTCCCAGCATCAGGGTCTTTTCAAATGAGTCAGCTCTTTGCATCAGGTGCCCAAAGTATTGGAGTTTCAGCTTCAACATCAGTCCTTCCAGTGAACACCCAGGACTGGTCTCCTTTAGGATGGACTGGTTGGATCTCCTTGCAGTCCAAGGGACTCTCAAGAGTCTTCTCCAGCACCACAGTTCAAAAGCATCAATTCTTCGGCGCTCAGCTTTCTTCACAGTCCAACTCTCACATCCATACATGACCACTGGAAAAACCATAGCCTTGACTAGATGGGCCTTTGTTGTCAAAGTAATGTCTCTACTTTTTAATATGCTGTCTAGGTTGGTCATGGCACCCCATTCCCATACTCTCGCCTGGAAAATCTCATGGATGGAGGAGCCTGGTGGGCTACAGTCCATGGGGTCGCTAAGAGTCAGACATGACTGAGCGACTTCACTTTCATGCGTTGGAGGAGGAAATGGCAACCCACTTCAGTATTCTTGCCTGGAGAATCCCAGGGATGGGGGAGCCTGGTGGGCTGCCATCTATGGGGTCACACAGAGTCGGACACGACTAAAACGACTTAGCAGCAGCAGCAGCAGATTGGTCATAACTTTCCTTCCAAGGAGTAAGCGTCTTTTAATTTCTGGCTGCAATCACCATCTGCAGTGATTTTGGAGCCCCAAAAATAAAGTCTTCCACTATTTCCCCATCTATTTGCCATGAAGTGATGGAACCAGATGCTGTAATCTTAGTTACAAACAAACAGAGAAGGAAAACGCCATTATCATTCAGTCCCTTTGCTTAATTTTGAAAACTCTGTGCATAGAGAAAGCACAAACCTTATCTTGGCTCCCAGTAGTCCACAGTTGCCCCAGTATGAATTAGTCTGGTGGGACACTGCCCCCAGGGCCATCTAGTTTGATTGCTAAAACACAGATTTTAACCCCTTCTCCTTAGCCAAGTGTTCTTGTGCAGGGCATACTTTTACCACCATACATAGAAGACCTCATGTTTTATTGTGATTTCTGCCTCTAAATTCTTAGGCAAAGTCATTTTTATCTCCCTGAATGTTCATTTAGTGAGATAAATATCCTCTTTAACTTACAAAACCATTTTTGTTGTTGTTCAGTCGCTCAGTCATGTCTGACTCTTTGTGACCCCATGGACTGCAGCATGCCAAGCTTCTGTCTTCTGGAGTTTGCTCAAACTCATGTGCATTGAGTCAGTGATTCCATCCAACCATCTCATCCCCTGTCGCCCCCTTCTCTTGCCCTCAATCTTTCCCAACATCAGGGTTTTTTCCAATGAGTTGGCTCTTCACATCAGGTGGCCAAAGTATTACTTTCAGCATCGGTCCTTCCGCTGAATATTCAATGTTGATATCCTTTAGGATTGAATGCTTTGATCTCCTTATGAGCATAAAAATGAGGTGTAATATGCATGCACAAAACAACAGCAACAAATGAAAAAAGCAAAACTGAGGAGCATATAAATGCTTGGTCGATTTTCTTGGTTTTTGAGCGGTTGTAGTCAATGTGGTAGAAAAGATCATGATCAAGTTCTTTCAGCCCTACATGAGCAGGATACAAATAACCCTGTTAGGACATAGTTATATTAATACTAGTGTAATTTGCCTTTCCTAAATATCTACCACCTTAAAACCCAGAAAATATTTTCATTTCTAATTGTCAGTTACTCCCAGATGTGTTTTTCTGTGGTCCAAGGGTTGCTGGAACTACTAGTGGGTAATTAAAAGTAATTACAAATATATTTCTATTACCCCTCGTACATTATCTTTGAATTTGTACCTTCTTTCTCATTCTTCATTCTCCAATTTAAGACCAGTCTTTCTTCTAGGGTACTGGGGTCTCAATCTTGACTCACTGGTCACCTGGAAAGGTTTTTGGTTTTTTTTTTTATTGAAGTTTACAATGTTGTGTTAATTTCTGCTGTATAACAGTGTGACTCAGTTACACACATTAGGGAGCTTTTTTAAAATACCAATTAAGTGTGACTCTCTTGGAGGTGGGCCAGGCATCTGTTTTGTTAAAATTCCTCAAGGGATTCCAGCGTGCTGCTAATGTTGAGAAGCATTCTTGATCCTCCCCCAAGACCTTATGCCATCACTTACGTCTCCACAGTTTTCCTTTTCTTGGCTCTTCCTAGGAAAAATGCAAGCATATCTGTGGCCTGTCCCTAAAAGAACATCTTATCACCCTGTCTTATCACCCTTTCTTATTTCCTTGTCTCTTCTAAGTTTCTTAAGAGTAATCAAAATCAGGTTAAATGTCCTCATCTCAATTTAGTTCAGTTTGGTTCTGTTTTCCATTCCCAGCTCTCTTCCTGAAATCAGCCTGCTTTCTACTTGGTCAACATTTGGTACATTTGGCCTTTTATTTTAAACCTCATGAGAATTTTTTTCTTCCTTGGAACCTATGATATCACTGCCTCTGGTTCTCAGTATTTCTGTGTATCCCCTAAGTACTTTTGTGAACTCTTGCTTCTTTACCTAACTTGAAATGTTGGCATGGCCCAAAATTTGGTATTTGCCCATGTTTTCCTTTCAGTCTGTACCTTCTCCCTGGACGGTCTCATCTAGTCCAATTTTGTTTTTTGCTCTACTTACATTGAACCAGATTATATTTCCAACTTTGACTTTTCTGCTAGGACTTCAAGTTCAGCATATCTGAAACTGAACTCGTGATTTACCCCAATCTTGGAAGGTTTCTGCCATTATTTTTTGAAATATTTTTTCTGCCCTGTTTTTTCTCCTAGAACTCCACAATTACTCATGTACTAGACTTTTTGAAATTATCCCATGAATCCTTGAAGCTTTATTCATCTTTTTCCATTTTCTTAAATGAGATATAATTAACACACCATAAAATTCACCCATTTAATGTGTATGTTTCAGTGATTTTTAATTTTTTTTAATAGAGTTCAGTCATCACCACAGTCCAAGTTTAGAACAATTTCAACAGCCCAAAAAGAAAACAGAGCCAACAGAGCCATTAACAGTACTTTCTGTCTTCCCCAGCCTTACACAGCCTACTTTCTTTCTGTCTCTCTTTCTGTCTCTATAGATTTGCCTATTATGCCTTCATGTAAATGGAACCATATAATACGTTGTTGGCTTCTTTTACTTAGCATAATGTTCAGTCTTAGTTTTCACTCTTCCTCAGATGGAATGGTTTCTGTTGATTTGTCTTCAAGTTCATAGACTTTTTCCTCTGTTCCCTCCATTCTGCTCTTAGGCCCATCCAGTGAATTTTATCATTTCAGAAGTTGTGGGTGGTGGTTCTAAAATCTGTATTTGTTTTTGGTAAGTTCTGTTTGTTTCTCTGCTGAGATTTCTCATCTTTTTCATTGATTGTCTCTTTATTTCACTTGACATAGTTATATCTGTTTTACAACCGGACCTGATAAATCAGTATCTGGGTCGTTTTGAGGTTGACCTCTGTTGATTTCTTTTCTCTTGAGAATGACTCGTTTTCCTGGCTCTTTATATGGTAAATAATTTAAGATTGTACCCTGTGCGTTGGGAATGGTATGTTGGACTCTGGATTCTATTATGTTGCTCAGAAAAGAGTTGGTGCACAATTGCACTCATCTCACATGCTAGTAAAGTGATGCTTAAAATTCTACAGAACTTCCAGACGTGCAAGCCGGTTTTAGAAAAGCAAGAAAAACCAGAGATCAAATTGCCAACATCCACTGGATCATCGAAAAAACAAGAGTTCCAGAAAAACACCTATTTCTGCTTTATTGTCTATGCCAAAGCCTTTGACTGTGTGGATCACAATAAACTGAAAATTCTGAAAGAGATGGGAATACCAGACCACCTGACCCGCCTCTTGAGAAACCTATATGCAGGTCAGGAAGCAACAGTTAGAACTGGACATGGAACAACAGACTGGTTCCAAATAGGAAAAGGAGTACGTCAAGGCTGTATTTTGTCACCCTACTTATTTAACTTCTATGCAGAGTACATCATGAGAAACACTGGGCTGGAAGAAGCACAAGCTGGAATCAAGATTGCTGGGAGAAATATCAATAACCTCAGATATGCAGATGACACCACCCTTATGGCAGAAAGTGAAGAGGAACTAAAGAGCTTCTTAAAGTGAAAGAGGAGAGTGAAAAAGTTGGCTTAAAACTTAGCATTCAGAAAACTAAGATCATGGTATCCAGTCCCATCACTTCATGGCAAATGGATGGGGAAACAATGGCTGACTTTATTTTTGGGGGCTCCAAAATTACTACAGATGGTGATTGTAGCCACGAAATTAAGATGCTTACTCCTTGGAAAGAAAGTTATGACCAACCTAGATACCATATTCAAAAGCAGAGACATTACTTTGCCAACAAAGGTTCATCTAGTCAAGGCTATGGTTTTTCCAGTGGTCATGTATGGATGTGAGAGTTGGACTGTGAAGAAAGCTGAGCACCGAAGAATTGATGCTTTTGAAGTGTGGTGTTGGAGAAGACTCTTGAGAGTCCCTTGGACAGCAAGGAAATCCAACCAGTCCATCCTAAAGGAGATCAGTCCTGGGTGTTTGTTGGAAGGACTGATGTTGAAGCTGAAACTCTAATACTTTGGCCACCTGATGCAAAGAGCTGACTCATTTGAAAAGACCCTGATGCTGGGAAAGATTGAGGGCAGGAGGAGAAGGGGACAACAGGGGATGAGATGGTTGGATGGCATCACTGACTCGATGGACATGGGTTTGGTGGACTCCAGGAGTTGGTGATGGACAGGGAGGCCTGGCGTGCTACGGTTCATGGGGTCGCAGAGTCAGACACAACTGAGCGACTGGATTGATTGATTGCTTTCAAACTGCATGGTCAAACCTCTAGGAAAGCAGTTAGTTCAGAAGATCAGATCTCAGTTCAGTTCTTACTGCTCATACATACACGGTTCAGGAGTCAGCCAGAGACTTGCACTAAGTATAAACACAGTATTAGGGTTTCCCACTCTCTCCCCTCTCCAGGGTTCCCTGCTTCTTACACCTCGCGTTGCCCCACTCTCCTTTTCCTAATTCCTCAAGCTCAAAAGGTGGTCTTTGTACTGGTACTTTAGCTTCTTGGTCCTGATGGTACAACTCTGGCTGCCCTCAAGGTAAAACCACAAAAAACCAGTACCTTAGCCTAGGCCAGTCACTTGCTTCAGCAGTTGACTTCCTTCAAAAGTTCCATTTTTGTTCAGTGTCTGTAGGGCCCTCAAGTAGTTTTTGTATTTTGACCTGAGCACTTACCAAATTAATCTGTCTACAGTGGCTGCAAGTTAATGCATGTGGATTAATTTGGTAAGTGCTCACTCATACAGGAAGCATAATTTTTTTGGTTTAATTTTTTTAATTTTTATTATAATTTTTTTTTTAATTTTATTTTATTTTTAAACTTTACATAATTGTATTAGTTTTGCCAAATATCAAAATGAATCTGCCACAGGTATACATGTGTTCCCCATCCTGAACCCTCCTCCCTCCTCCCTCCCCATACCATCCCTCTGGGTCGTCCCAGTGCACTAGCCCTAAGCATCCAGTATCATGCGTCGAACCTGGACTGGCAACTCGTTTCTTACATGATATTTTACATGTTTCAATGTCATTCTCCCAAATCTTCCCACCCTCTCCCTCTCCCAGAGAGTCCATAAGACTGTTCTATACATGTGACAGGTAAATTGGAGTTCCTCTTGTGTTTCTTCCTCCAATGTCACTGCCCTTCTTCCATCCCCAGAGGCAACTCCTTTCACAAATTTTATATTGATCTAGTTTATAATTTTATACTGAGAATATAGCTTGGAAATTCAGAGTATGGGCTGCAGGTACATACTGCCAAAAATAATCTTTGCAAGTTACTTATCCTCCCTATGCTTTAATTTGCTCATCTATAAAATGGGGATAATAATTCTCACTGAGGTGTTCTTTAAAAAAGGTCATCTATAAAAAAGGATAGTGTCTAGAACTTAGTAAGGACTCAGTATATTTTGGTTATTGCTTATTTATCATTATTCTTACTACAACTTTAGTATATAATATAGTATTTCATGTGACTTTAGGAAAACTTAGAGGTTTATTCTATCAAGTTTTTGTTCAATGTAAGCATTTTGAGTTCTAATACTTTCCCTTTACAGCTTTGTTTTCTCTTATTTGTGTTGAGCTTATTGTTTTCTCTTATTTGTGTATGATAAAATGTATATTTTATCATTTTAGTCTCCAGTGCCAATTACAGTACCTAGCATATATTAGATACCCTTGAAACTTTATTAATAAATTGAAATATATGTGTCATTAACTGGTTTTGTTAACTTCTTGATAAACTATTTATATGTCTACAGCTGTCTTCTGTACAGGGGGTAGAGATGGCAACATTATGGTCTGGGATACCAGGTGCAACAAAAAAGGTAATCTAGTTCCATTTCAATTCTGACAAGTGTGGTATTGCTCCATAATTTTGAAAGAATTGATGATTTCACTTGTTTACCACCAGGGGGCACAGGTTCATAATCCCTAATTCTTCTCTGGTTCTCAGGTTCTTAGTGATTTCTTCAAGTATTACCCTCCATATTTACCTTATGAACTATAATGCCATTTATCTAAATTATTAATGGGATTGCAATTATTAGTACATGATCTTTCATTTTAATTTTAAAAATTTGAGGACTTTAAAGAATTGGATTAAATTAAATTTAATTATACTCACATTGCCCCCTAATGCCATTAAGCAGAAAGCAATGATCATATCAGAAAAAGAAACGGCAACCCACTCCAGTATTTTGTCTGGGAAAGCCCATGGACAGAGAAGCCTGATGGGCTAGAGTACATGGAGTCGCAAAAAGAGTCAGATATGACTTAGCAAATGAGCAACAACAAATGATCGTCTCCCTGCTTACATCATTAAAAAAAAATTATTTGTAATAGACTGTTTTTTAGAGCAGCTTTAGATACATAGCAAAACTGAGCAGAATGTACAGAGTTCTCTGTATGGCTATACCCGCTGTCCTCACAGTCTCTCCCCCAGTCAACATCCTGCCCCAGAGCTGGACATTTGGTACAGCTGGTGAACCCACTGATACACCATTATCACCCAGTGTCCATCTTATTTACCTAACATTATGGTTCACTGTTGGCATTACACATGCTCTTGGTTTTGACAGATGTGTAACTGGCATGTGTGTGCCATTACAGTATCTTACGGAGTAGTTTCTCTGCCCTAAAAATCCTTTGTGCTCCACCTAGTCATCATACCCTCCCTCCTAAACTCTGCCTATCACTGATCTTTTACACTATCTCCATGGTGTTGCCTTTATCAGAATGTCATATTATTGGAACCCTAGAGTATATATAGCCTTTCAGATTGCCTTCTCTCACCTGTCTACTTATACCACACTTTTATTCATACATTCGCCTACTGAAGGACATCTTGGTTGCTTCCAGATTTGGGCAATTAAGAATAAAGCTGCTATAAATATCCATGTGTTTATTTCCTTTCTATATATTATAATCTCACACAAGAGATGATGGTACAGTGACCCTGCTGGCTTCTAATTTTACTAATTTAAAACAGTATAATTATGGGATCTTATATATAAATGTTACATTCAGCATGGGAATAAATTTCTGAAACCTAAACCAATTATGTTCTGAAAAAAATATTTTTCAGATGGATTTTACAGGCAAGTGAACCAAATCAGTGGAGCTCATAATACCTTAGACAAGCAAACCCCTTCAAAACCTAAGAAGAAACAGAATTCCAAAGGGCTTGCTCCTTCTGTGGTAAGGTTTTATAGCTGTGTACATGTGTGCAGATCTTGACAGCATCATCGAGTCTCATTTGGGGAATTTGTTGGGCATAAAATGAGAGTGATTCAGTTAGTGAATGAGAGTCTTTATTTCTTCTTGATATCAGTGGTTTATTGTTTAATACTCATTCAGTACTTACAGTACCAATTCTCAAACTCTAGGGTGCAACGGAGTCACTTGGGAAATATGTTAAAAATTCAGTTTCCTGAAACTCATACCTAGAGACCTCCATGCATGCACATCATCTAAACTCATTAGGAGAGGGAGATGTGTGGTTTAAAAAGCATATTAAGTGCCATGGTGCCATATTCTGTAGGGCAAAGGAATCCCTGTTGTTGTTTTCATAATACTAACTGCAGAACAGATGTGAGTTTTTTTATGTTCTTTTTTTTTAACATACTTGGCAAAAGATTTCAAAATATTTGAGAAACATTAGGAAAAATATAAGCACCTCTTTAGCATTTTACAGTCAAAGTTCAAACAGTGCCCACAATATAGCTTTTTTCTTAAAAAAAAAAGAAAGAAATTATCAGTGTTTCTTAATTTATTTTTCTAGTATTCCTGTTCTGTAGGGTCTAAGTTAATATTTTGGGGATGTGTGGTTGCTAAAACATTAGGACTTAAATTACATTGGCATGAATGGAAACTGACAGGGTTAGTATGTAGTCTTTGGAGGCCAGATAAAGTTAAAATGAGTAACTTTTCAGACATTTCATCAGATTCTGGGGCCAAGAAAACTTAGCATCGATTAGGAGGTAAAATTCCACTTGCTCCTTTAGATTTTTCAGAGCACGTAACCATCTTTTATCTGTAATTCTTAAGACACTCCTATATGATAATCTGGAAAGATATCAACATTTTACAGATGAAACATGTGCAAGTTAAATGAGTTTCCTAAGGATACACAGTAGGAATGATTTTTAGTATAGCAAGTAGACTTAGGTACTAAAATACTGTGTTAATCACCAGTTTTTTTCTTGAATGCAAGTCAAAATGTTCATAGTATGATATAAATTGATGTTTAGGTCATTTTCTTGCTAAAATTACTTCTTGGTCTGCAGTATATGTTTGACTGATACTGCAGGGGAAAGATTTAGTCTAGTTCAGTTTAGGGGATAAAGGCATCATTTTAGCGCCTTGGCCTCTTAATAGTGAAGATTGTTATACCCCAAATAGGATTTCCTTCTTTTTTTTCTTCCTTGTGCTATTAGGATTTCCAGCAGAGTGTTACTGTGGTCCTCTTTCAGGATGAGAACACATTAGTCTCAGCAGGAGCTGTGGATGGGTAAGAAGAGTCTTTATTTATTGGTTCTTTTGATGAGCTATCTTTCATGAACTGTGATAGAGAAGTCACCTAATCCCATTGTAATTTAATGTGCGTGCTTTTAAATTTCAACATAGTACCCAGCTGAGAAGAACTCTAGATCACACTGAAAAATATCTAGTTATTAGAGCTCTTGCTCAAATAATTAAATGAGATAATTGTCACAGTTAGCACATTGTCTAGCACTTAGGAGCAGCATTGGCACCTGTTGCTGCTGCTGTTACAGAGAAGCTTGATGGTAACTTGCTTGTGTGAGCTGCGTAATTTAATCAATGGTTTCCCATTATATTTAAAAGATATGTTTATATTTTACTATAGTCTGTTGTGTGTAAGATAGCATTGTGTCTAAAAATGTCAATGTACAGACCTTAATTTAAAAATATTTTATTGCTGGGAAATGCCAAAACAATTAAAATGGTAACATCACAGATCACTATAGCAAAAATAATAATGATGAAAAATGGAAGCATTAGGAGAACTACTAAAATGTGACATAGAGACATGAAATGAGAAGATGCTGTTGGAAAAATGGCACCTATAGACTTACCACAACCTTCAATTTGTGAAAAAATGAAATATCTGCAAAGCACAGTGAAATGAGATATGCCTATATTTTGGGTTTTGTCTTCTCTAGTTCAGTAGTATCCTAAAAGACAGAACCTGATTCTGGGCATGTAACTGGCATTTCAGGGAGTACTCTAACTAGATTGATGTTAAGGCCTAAGGACTTACACATACTTTCCATCCATGATTGGTCTGAATTTTGGGAACTTTATACTTCCATATAAGTTTGTGATACTTCTTGATTTTTTGCTTTGTTGAAATTTAAGTTCATTGAGTACAGGGGCTCCTTCTTCTTAAAATATTATTCTTTGCCCTCTTTTTGCCCATTATATCTCCCAAGATATCCCTCCCTTCAAAAATTTTAATTTAAAAATATAATGGCTTAATAAACTAAGATTTCTGTTGTGTCCTCTAAACACTAAAACTCTTCTGTGGACCAAATTCTCAGGCACAAATGAAGGATTATCTAAAGATTATTAGTTATATTTGCAAATGGCTTTCTTTGTGAAAGCTTTCTTTCCAAGGAATACTGCCCTCTTATAACCAAGCTTGTGTTTTCAAGTTGTCTACAAAGTAGATCTTGAAAATTAGGAAAATTATCCCAATAGGTGAAATGTAAAAATACTCTATTTCACAGGAAAGTTTGTTTAGACTACATTTCTTAAAGAATTAATGTATAGGGATACAACCATAAGGACACAGTTTTGTACTTAATGATGTCAAAGGTTACATGCGGAATGTTAAAGGCTTAGGAAGTGTGTGGTTTTTTTTTTGTTTTTTTTTTTTTCTGAAAACAATGAAACAATGACTATCAGCACTCAACCTTCATCTTCCTTTTCCGCTCTTTTCAAGTAAACTCAGGGAAACCCATCTGTGGGTCAGAACACATCTGTTTCCGTTCTGCTAGAATTGTTAGCCTGACATTAGAGACAGGAGTATGAGATAGTTCAATCTATTTCCCAATGAAATATCCTCACTGTAGCTGGTTGATGTGCCAGAGGAATTAGATTAAAAGTCATTTCACATTCAAACGTAGTTGAAACTGATTGGTGTTGGAAAAGGACTACAAAATAACTATTTTTTAACCTTGATTTTTAGCATAATCAAAATATGGGATTTACGTAAGAATTATACTGCTTATCGACAGGAACCCATAGCATCCAAGTCTTTCCTGTACCCAGGTAGCAGCACTCGAAAACTAGGTAAGCCTTATTCATTCTGTAGGACTCTTTTGTAGGGCTTTTTTGGATATGTAAGTTTTGTCAAAATTTTAAAATAAATATCAAACTAGTTTTCAGCAACTGTTATTCTCAGCTGACTTGAGAAACTAGTATATGAAAGTATCTTTTTGAAGTTACAAAAACTTAGAAGAATAATTTTGGTTTGTAGAAATTTGGGGGAATCAGAATAGGGATGATACTTGTAATGAAATGATCTAAAAAGATCATTTTCACCTCTGATCTACTCTGTCATCAGCCCTTGCTAACTCATTCCTTTTTCCAGGATACTCAAGTCTGATTTTGGATTCTACTGGCTCCACTTTATTTGCTAACTGCACAGATGACAACATCTACATGTTCAATATGACTGGATTAAAGACTTCTCCAGGTAGGGTTTTAGTCATTCAAATTCTTTCCTAAAAATAATATGGGTTTTTTTCATTAATGATAATTTAATGTTGTTTGTGTTTTTTGTACTGAATTTATGAAGACATAAAGGGGCTTTGGGGTCTTTGATTAGCTCCAGTGATGTTTTAATTCATAGGTGTACTTATCTTGTGATTTCACAAGTGAACAGAATCCTGCTCCATGTGGTGGCTTAATTTTAATAGTAAGTCTTTCCCGAAATTATGCCCCTTCCACTCCAGTACTCTTGCCTGGAAAATCCCATGGATGGAGGAGCCTGGTAGGCTGCAGTCCATGGGGTCCCTAAGAGTCGGACACGACTGAGCGACTTCACTTTGACTTTTCACTTTCATTCATTGGAGAAGGAAATGGCAACCCACTCCAGTACTCCTGCCTGGAAAATCCCATGGACGGAGGAGCCTGGAAGGCTGCGGTCCATGGGGTCACTGAGGGTTGGACATGACTGAGCGACTTGACTTTGACTTTTCACTTTCATTCATTGGAGAAGGAAATGGCAACCCACTCCAGTATTCTTGGCTAGAGAACCCCAGGGATGGGAGAGTCTGGTGGGCTGCCGTCTATGGGGTCGCACAGAGTCGGACATGACTGAAGCGACTTAGCAGCAGCAGCAGCAGCAGATATACTTAAGATTATTTCAATATTTGTGGGATAGAGAAGGCTGTTCTGTTCACCTTTTGTCCTGTATGTGGGTTATTTGTTAAAGTTAGGGGGCTTAGTTTTAAGCCCTCAAAATAGTCCCTACCCACCTCAGCCTTCTCATTAATGTTGGACAGAGGCTATTTTATCTCTGGATGTTTTTCCTAATCTCATTTTTTTTCTCTTTAAGAAAATTATAAGTGGAATATATAATTTATAAATGGACTATAAAAAGCTTATATATTTTATATTTATATATATTACATATATTTATAAGTGGAATATATAAAGCTAATAAATGACATTTTAAAAAATTAGTTTCTCAAGCATACTTTCAAGATGGTTAGAGTTACATCATCTTGAGGACATTATCAGTTGTTTAAGCAAGCTACATACTTGTAACCTACCTACTTATTTCTCATATATAACTGTCAGAAAAAGACTTAGAATTCTATAACCAATCCCTACAACTACCCAGTTCCCACTAAAGTAAGATACATGGATAAAAAAGAAATCTTGAAATAGTGCAGAATTTAGCTGGGCATTTACAGAAGTTTCCTAAGACTGACCCCAAGCCATTATTAGGACTTCAATACCTATGACAGTATCATACATGGCATTTTTAATGCCCTGCGTTAGGTCTGATGTTGTCTAAACAAGAGTAAGAATGTAAACAAGAAAAGGAAAGAGGTTTTATAACTTTGCTTGCTATCTCCTTGATTGAAATTAGAACTTGAACAACTCTTGGTTTATTTAACCATATAAAACAAACTCTTCAAATTTTTTCCCTAGAAGATGAAAGCCTAATTATATTATCAGATGTCCAAGATCATTTTGTTATGTGTGACACCAAAAGGGGCCTTAAATTTAGTTGTTCTTCTGCCATCAAACAAATATGCCCAAGGCCACTTAACTAATAATTTAATAACCTTTCCTCTGTACTCCTGAAATTGTTTTATTGGCTCTCATATATAGATAGGTAGGTAGGTAGGCAGATAGGTATGTTCCTTAGAAATTGACAGATATGTGTGTGAGAGAGAAAGAGAGATCTAGTAATTGCTTGTCTTTTTCAAAACTTGAGGTCCTGAAGTCAGTACTTGATGTTCTATACCTTTAGTTCACAGCACTTTATTATACTAAGTGATGTTTATAAGGACAACTCTGAAGCATCTTCAGTTCAGTTCAGTTGCTCAGTCGTTTCCGACTCTTCGCAACACCATGAATCGCAGCACGCCAGGCCTCCGTGTCCATCACCAACTCCCAGAGTTCACTCAAACTCATGTCCATTGAGTCAGTGATGCCATTCAGCCATCTCATCCTGTGTCATCCCCTTCACCTCCTGCCAACAATCCCTCCGAGCATCAGGTTCTTTTCCAATGAGTCAGCTCTTTGCATCAGGTGGCCAAAGTATTGCAGTTTCAGCTTTAGCATCAGTCCTTCCAGTGAACACCCAAGACTGATCTCCTTCAGGATGGACTGGTTGGATCTCCTTGCAGTCCAAGGGACTCTCAAGAGTCTTCTCCAACACCACACTTCAAAAGCATCAATTCTTCGGTGCTCAGCTTTCTTTATAGTCCAACTCTCACATCCATACATGACCACTGGAAAAACCATAGCCTTGACCACACAGACCTTTGTTGGCAGAGTAATGTCTCTGCTTTTGAATATGCTCTCTAGGTTGGTCATAACTTTCCTTCCAAGGAGAAATCATCTATTAATTTCATGGCTGCAGTCACCATCTGCAGTGATTTTGGAGCCCCCAAAAATAGTCAGCCACTGTTTGCACTGTTTCCCCATCTATTTCCCATGAAGTGGTGGGACCAGATGCCATGATCTTAGTTTTCTGAATGTTGAGCTTTAAGCCAACTTTTTCACTCTCCTCTTTCATTTTCATCAAGAGGCTTTTGAGTTCCTCTTCACTTTCTGCCATAAGGGTGGTGTCATCTGCATATCTGAGGTTATTGATATTTCTCCAGGCAATCTTGATTCCAGCTTGTGCTTCTTCCAGCCCAGTGTTTCTCATGATGTACTCTGCATAGAAGTTAAATAAGCAGGGTGACAATATACAGCCTTGACGTACTCCTTTTCCTATTTGGAACCAGTCTTTTGTTCCATGTCCAGTTCTAACTGTTGCTTCCTGACCTGCATACAAATTTCTCAAGAGGCAGGTCAGGTGCTCTGGTATTCCCATCTCTTTCAAAATTTTCCACAGTTTATTGTGATCCACACAAGTCAAAGGCTTTGGCATAGTCAATAAAGCAGAAATAGATGTTTTTCTGGAACTCCCTTACTTTTTCGATGATCCAGCAGATGTTGGCAATTGAAGCATCCTAATGAAGCATTTTAAGAGCCCAAATTGTCAACAATTAAACTAATTAAAGCCAATATAGGTTTAGAAGGATTTTTTTCTATAAACTTTATGTTGGCTTTCTTAGACCAGCAGAGGGCAATAAATACTTAAGAGTTTAGTGGAAAATTTGGTCTAGTTTTCCATTCATAGCTAAGAGCTGAGAAAGATGAACAATTATAGTTTTGGAATTGTATTCAGAATAAAGGATCCTGTTTATTTTGTGAGGATTTATCTGTCATAGTAACTCTATAATACATGTATCTGAATTGATTCATGTCTTGCTTAACTTTAACAGTTGCAGTATTTGATGTGGCAGTGTATTTGACATGCAGGGTTTTTCTTGAAAAGCTCTAAATACAAAGTTTGTTTTTTAATCCAATTTTTTATTCTGGCAAAAGGAAGAGATTTTTGTGAGTAGTTATAGAAAGCTGTTGAGTTCAGTTCAGTTCAGTCTTCAGTTGTGTCCGGCTCTTTGCGACTCCATGAACCGCAGCACACCGGGCCTCCCTGTCCATCACCAACTCCCGGAGTCCACCCAAACCCATGTCATTGAGTCACTGATGCCATCCAACCATCTCATCCTCTGTCATCCCCTTCTCCTGCCCTCAATCTTTCCCAACATCAGGGTCTTTTCAAATGAGTCAGCACTTCACCTCAGGTGCCCAAAACATTGGAGTTTCAGCTTCAACATCAGTCCTTCCAATAATAATTCTTTTTTCCCCCTCCGTTAGAAGATTGCAGTGAAGTATTTTTTCCTTCCTGAACGTATCCTTAAATTTTCCAATGACCGAGATGTTTTTCCTTTAATTTCCTAGTAGAGTTCTAATGCCTGAGGCCTCAGCTTTTGGTCTCCTTAGGATGGAATTAAGGAGATTCCTAGATTGGATGGTGAGAAGTCTAAACCTAACCTAGTTGGAGTATCTTATATATGAATATATAGTTTACCTCATTGGCCACTTCTACTCTTCAGCCTACTTAAAGTCGAGTTTAAAGGTTACCGCATCTCAGATAGACTATCCATAAATCTTAATTCTCCTTTCACTGATTTTTACCTATTCATACAACAAATGTTTGAAGATTTCCTCTGTAAAGCATTATAAAGTCTGAAGTCTAGTGAAGAAAGAAAAAGGTATTTGTGAAATATATCCTTAAGAGGTTTGAAGTTATTTTAAGAGGAAGAAAGACCAATGTTTAATGCAATGGAAAAAACCTAGCCTGGGGTGGAAAGAGAGGGTCTGACAAAGGCATTTTTACTAAAGGATTGGACACTGACTCTGTTCTTCCTTTGAGAATATTTTTTGTCCCTTTCTTCTCAATAGCTAACTCCATACCAAGTATTTGGGCTTAGATCATGAGATTGGGTCTAATATAAAGCCTTTTCCTAGGATTTCCTTTCTTTTTCTGCCACTGTCCAGTTCTTTTTAAACTGCTGACTTACTTGACCATCTGCTTCATTAGTCAATACATTAATAAACTTATTAGGATATGTATACTGTCTGCATTTATTTGAACACTGGAAATGAAGTAATTTGATTTTTTTCCTTCTGGCAGTGGCTGTCTTCAGTGGACATCAGAACTCTACCTTTTATGTTAAATCCAGTATTAGTCCAGATGACCAGTTTTTAGTCAGTGGCTCAAGTGATGAAGCTGCCTACATCTGGAAGGTAAGTTACCAAACTTTAGCCTTTCTGTATCAGATGTTAAGTAAAAATTGCTTTTTGCCTCTAAATACAGCTGAAACTTCATCCTGACTGTGACAAAATATATCATACTTTCACTGTACGCTTCTCAGAAATCTAAATCCATATCCTCCAGCAGATTTACAGATTATGAGGAAGTTGAGAATTCAGAAGACTGAAAAGACTCTTAAATACTTTGTCCTGCTTCCTGGAAAAACATGCTGTACTGCCTTACTGCCCTGTGTTTTCAGACTCTCATAAAATTTGGAACAGTAACAGAGCACAGTATTTGAATCCTACACGCCAGTCACCCATAGAGCCTTGCACAAAACACTCATTCAAAAATGTTCATGGAATAATTGTATTTTTTACTCTCCTCTAAGTGGGTAGTTGTCAGGTTATTAAAGTAGATGTGGCTGCTTTGTCAGTTTTGTATTTCTTTAATAGCATTATTTATTCATTTATTTACAGATTCCCCATTTCTGTTACACGAATTTATAATTTTTTGTTTTTTCATTTTAAATAGTGGTTCTAAAGCAGCTACTATAGGCTAAGAAATTTAAAGCTATTCATTTGAAGTCAAGAGGAGAAAACTGAAATACAAGTAGCATTTCCTAACCACTGGAAAATGGCTCTTGTGGAATAATTAATTATAGAAATGTCTGAGTTCAAAGAAAAAGACCATTAAGGTGTTTTCCTAGGGCTAGAAATCATTATCTTCTGGATTGCCCTATAGTTTCATAAATGTCATAGACATTGGTGAAATAAATGATCAAAGTCTATTGATTTTAGATTTTAGAATCATAGTGACTGAAACTTCATAGACTTGTAGGTTCAGTATTATTAAATCCCTTTTCAGGAGACAGTTTGTGTCATCTTTAGTCCTGCCAACTTCTAGGAAGTCATATCTTTAATGCAGGACAAGGGTAGATCTTGTCAGATATGAGGAATAATTCTTCAGCTTAATTTCAACTAGTCCTGAGGGAGGTACTAAAAAATGATCAAATGTAACACTACCTTCTCAAAAGCTTTAGTAACAATAACCTTGATAATCACAGGGTGGAGATATTGTTCTATCCAAGATGCATTTTTGTTGACCTTGCCTCTTTTTCTTCACACATACCTACTGTATTTTTAAATAATTTTCTTATAAAATATATACTTGAGACCCTCATCTTGTGATAAGAGTTTTACATAACTTCTTGTCTATAAAATTCTTCTTACTTGAGCTTTAAACTTTATGTGACTAGCACTGATGTTTCTGTTTCATAATCTGGTCTTATGCTGCATATTTATTATCTTCTGGTTTTTCCTTCCCTCACTATCTTACCTACATTCCTTTTTCTGCTTTGGTTCCCAACTTAGCTAGAGGATTTTATTCCTACCAAGGTCAGTATCTTTTAAATTTTTTTTCTTGAAAATAAAATTGCAAACATATCAAAAAGCATTAATAAAGGATTATGCAAAAAACAACTTAGGCACTGATCATATTTTAAAATCAGTTTTTTAATTATATAGTTACGTGTGTGTGTGTGTGTGTGTATTTATAGTTTATTGCCAATACTTTTGTTTGTTTTCTGGCTTTGTTTTCTTTTTTTTTTTTTATTGCCAATTTCTAAAGTTCCTCTTAGCTCTGATACAAAAGATTGCTTGTTTTTGTTTTTGTTTTTTGGTTCCAGAAAATCTGGGTTGAGGGATGCTTTCTCTCCTTAAAGACAAGCAGTAAAGATACTTGGCTGTTCATTAGTAACTCATTTTCAAACATCCAGTCAGTGGGTATCACACATGGGTGACCCTTTCTGAATTCTAGGCTGGGTCACATGTCAGTGCTGAGTGATGTGGTTCAGACATGATGTTCTCCTGCCTGTCCACACATAACTCAGTGTGCAGGTTCTGATATTTGAGATCTTGGCAAACTTACTGCTCCTAAAATGAATTTGCCTGGTGAGGTGGCTCAATTTTCCTTTTCCATGGTAAGAAAAGAGGGGTGGAATGTAGTGTGTAATTTAAAAACAGTTACACACAAGCTGAGTAGTCAGGCCATTAGGTCAGAATTCTCTCAGGTATAAGGATTTTCCTATGCCAAAAAAGCCCATGGGCACAAGAAAATGGGGTGAAAGATGAAGTTTTAGATCTCAGGGCAGAAGAGAATGAATAGCCTTCCCGTCCTAATTACTGCCCAGCAAAAAGGAGATGTGGTAATTTAGTTAGGCTTTCTGACACTGAGGCCCAAGAGTAAAAACATGTAATATTATGTTTTTTTCTTGTTTAATTGCCTACCCCTTGTCCTCCCCTAACCCCTGCCCCCCTTCCCTGGTTCATTTCTGATAGAGCCCCTGAATAGTATTGAAGTGGTTATAAATAAACTGATTTGGCACCGTCATTCTACCGCTGACTGGCGAAACATTGAGCCTGACACTTTAGGAAGTGTAAGTGATCTCATGGCAGAAATGAAGATTAGGTTTGGTCTCTAACGGGGCAGAGTAAGGAGGTTTTTTGAGGAAAGGTGCTGATCTTTTTTGCCTGTTCAAGTATACAAAATGTTTTATGAGGTCTGTACTTTAGGACCAGTTGCTTCTAAAGGTACCTTCATTGTTCTGAGAGTTTTACCTTAGGAATTTCTCCTGCCTTGAGTTAAGCCTTTATTCTGTAACAACTAAAATTTGTAAGAGAAGACAATTTTTTTGTGTTTTGACCTTTCCCAGAATGCATAGATGTAAATGTCCCTTGGACTTAATAGTCTCCTCTTCCTATTTAAAAGTAGAGGGAGGTTTTCAAAAGTGAAATCATATCATTATGATAACACTTTTATTATAATTATTACAATGAATATTATAATGAAGTGACAATAAATAAAAACATATTTGAATAAGAATCAAAGATTTAAGTCACCTGAATTTCATTAGAAGAAATTAATCTTCTTTGGAATAGTCACCCAATATACTTTACCATACTAGGATAGTCCTCAACTGTGAAAACACTTGTTACTAATGTTCATAAAGACTTGTTGGACATAAGCTCTCATTCCAGTCTACAGCATGCCCTTCCCTCAACTTTTTCTTTTAAATTGAGATAGAATTTGAATACTGTAAAATTCACCACTGTAGTCGTTTTAAAGTGTACAGTTCAATGATTTTTTTTTTTTTTGTATAGTCACAGTATTGTGCAGCCATCCCATCTCATTCCCAGACATTTTTATCACTCCCAAAAGAAACCCCATAACCTTTAGGAGTCACTCCATTCCTCCCTTCCCCCAACTTCTGGCAACTGGTAACCTGCATTCTGTCTCTGTAGATATGCCTATTCTGAATGTTTCCTATAAGTGGAAACATGATCTTTTTATGTCTGGCTTTGCTTTCATAAAATTTATCCATTTTGTTATATCAGTACTTCATTCCTCTTTATGGAGGAATATTCCATTGGATGTTTAGACCGTATTTGTCTATTTATCAGTTGATGGACATTTAAACTTTTCCACTTTTTGGCTTTTTTAAAAAACTATTCATCTATTTATGTATTTGGCTGCATGCGCTCTTGGTTGCAGCATGCGGGGTCGTTTGCTGCATCTCACAGACTTCTCTCCAGTGAGTGTGTTGTGTGGAGTTGGTTGTCCTTCAGCATGTGGGATCTTAGTTACCCCCCAAGGAGGAAACCTATGTCCCCTGCAGTGGAAGGTGGATTCTTAACCACTGAGCCACCAGAGAAGTCCCCACTTTTTTGGCTTTATGAACAGAGCTACTATGAACATTCATGTAAAAAGTTTTGTTTGAACATGTCTTTAATTCTCCTGGGAGTGTATACCCGAGTAGAATTGCTAGGTCATATGGTAACTAATTCTATGTTTTTAACTTTTTAGAAACCCTCCCCTCACTTTTAATGCTATGTAAGATACCTGGTTCATGGCAATCATTCAATAAATGCTGACTTTTATTGTTACTATTTTTATTCCTGCCTTATTATCAAATTATAAAAAATTTTCCAACAGGTCTATCTTTTGGGGTTTTTTTTTTCCCTCTTAAATCCTATAGATAAATGCAGAAATGTACACACATTCTATTGGTGGACATTTTTTTTCTTGACATTTATTTTAATCTTCGATATAGACACTCAAGTTCTCCTCGGTATATGTAATGCCTAGGAGACTGAGGAAGGGACAGTACCATGAGATGATGAGCTAGAAGCAACAAGCAAGTAAATACATGGAGCAAAATAATACGTTGTTACCCGAGAGGGTCAGAAGGACATAGGATTTCCTCTTATAATTTGCTGTTACCCATCCTCCTTGGGTCTTGGGTAGAGGGAAACTTTATAGGCTGGGACCACTGAGAATTTCTGTGACTGTTGAGATCATTAGAGTCTATCTTGAAAGTCTTTTTTAAAATATGCCACCTTGTGAGAGAATGAGTTCTGTGGGATTGTAGGAGTAGGTAGCCAGTGAGATCCTTTTAGAGCTCAAAGAAAAGTCTCCTTTTCTGGTAAACTTTAATTAATCCAGCAAGGCAAATCAGATTCTGTTCTTTGTCTTTGGCTTTTTGAATCATTACATAGTGTCATTTAACCAAGGAGAGGAGTAGTAATAATTGAGTTGGATACCTTATGAATCAGTATGTCGAATCTCTTAACTACAGTCTGAGGAGTCCATTAAGTTACTTAGTCATTGTTCCAAATATTCTTCCCAGAGTGCCGCCTCCTTCTTCATACGAATGAGCAATGATTAAGAGTCTCAGGTAAATGAGAAGATAATAATTTCTCTTTTTCAAACACGTATGCTAATAATAGCTACGTGGGTCTGTCTCTCTGTGCTGTGCTGATTAATGCCCATGGCCTCTGACAGGGATTGACAGCTCTTGAATGAGACAGCTGTCAAACGCCTGTACTAATAGCATCCAGTGAGGGAGAAAATATCATTCTTAGTCACCTGTGTAATACTGCACAATGTGACCCTTCTTTTGTACATTAAAATGTGACGATACTTAACTTGAAAATTCAGTTTCTTTAAGCAAATGAACTGAAAATAAAATTTCAGAGAATTTTTTTTTCCAAAAAAAATACCAAAGTGCCATGTAGAATATAGCTTTTGCCCTTTCAAAATGAAGGAGTATAACTTTGGGCTTTCATAGAAGTCAGTGAGTTCTTTTGGAAGAAAGACTATCCCCTTGTCCCAAGAGATCTGCTAACATTTCTTAAGTACCTTCAGGATTTAGTTAAGTGCAGTGTTCCTGGAAGTAGCTGACTAGAGAAGATCTAAAATTTAGTCTAGGTTCCACTTGAAGTGTTATACCTAGCTGCTGAAACTCACCCTTTCAGTCTTGAATTTTAATCAAAATATGTATAACTACAACAAAGGATGAGATGGCTGGATGGCATCACCGACTCAATGGACGTGAGTTTGAGTGAACTCCGGGAGTTGGTGATGGACAGGGAGGCCTGGCGTGCTGCGATTCATGGGGTCGCAAAGAGTCGGACACGACTGAGCGACTGAACTGAACTGAAGTAGTCCTAATTTGAAATAAGAGCTGTCCTGGTATCTTACCTCATACTGTTTACTTATTTTTGCTGTTTTCCTTCTATTTTCTCAGATTAATGACAGAAATACTTTCACTGCCCATTGGGCCTCTTGTTCTGAGCTATAACTAGGCATGTCTAGGGATTTTTGGTAACAACTCTACAGCTGTCTAAGGTACAAGTATGGATAAATTTGAAGCCGCTGTCTGGAGACCTAACACTGCCCTGCTGACTTGTTTGTTTTTGATGGTGTGATAGGTCTCCATGCCCTGGCATCCTCCCACTGTGCTCCTGGGTCATTCTCAAGAGGTCACATCTGTGTGCTGGTGTCCATCAGACTTCACAAAGGTTTGTAAGCAAATCTCTGTAGCTTGTTTAAAAGATCACAGATTTGTAGATTTTCCCAATACAGACTTTTACATTTAAATAAACATTTAAAGATCTAGAGGCCATTCAGGATCTATATCATCATTAATCACACATTCTGTTTTTTCCTACTAAGTGTATTTCTTGGTTCTTTAGAGTCATTCCTTTCCTAAACATAGAATTTAAGTTTTTAACGTTAGTAAAATTTCATCTTAAAATTAAGGTGAAAAGAAAATCTAAAGTGAAGAAAACTAGTGTTTCTGACTTTGTATGTATTTTTAATGTGTGTTAAAAGTAACATCTTGACTGTTCTTCACAGACCAGTTTGGGTTCTCACATGCCTGAAAATGCTTACTATGAAGTCTTAAAATGTTTGGCTATCTGTGACTAAACTATGGAAGAAGTAACTCTAAACTGTTATAGATACTTTGAAAAGAAGAAAATATACTACTCACTTTAAAATAATTTTTTAATAGTGATACTTCAAACAAATTTTTAAAACCCGAAAGGCAGAAATCCCAGAAATTCCACATATATATAGGGATTTCATATAATAGTGTCCCCAGTTCCACTGACTCTCCCAGCCCCCCACCTTTGGTCTCTGGGTTATTTTGGATTTACCGGAAACGTTCCTTCTGTGGAGAGCTCCATTTCGTCTATTATGTTTTAAAGGTTTGTTGCCTTTTGTGCCTATCTGTTTTTCTATCTTCTAGAATCCTCTCATGGTCTCATCTACTCAGGACATCCCCGCTGGCTTTCAAGTACTACTATGGATTTGCTTATTTCTATATCCCTGTATAGCCATTTCTGTGATGAGCTCATGATAGCTCAATCATTTTTTTTTAAATCATTGCTTTTATCACCAATAATTACATCCCAGTGACATTTTCCCTCTAAGTTTCCATGTGATTTCCAGTGAAATATCTGCTTTTAATGAGGAATTTTAGAACTTGAAGATGAATTTTTTCAAATTACTCAGTTAATCATATCATTTTTCTCCATCCATTGTATATTGTCCTTATCTCTATGCACAGAAAAGACTCAAAGGAAGTAGTAGCAGGGCTGTTTTCCCATATTCATTTAACGACCACCTTTTCAAAAGGGTCTTTAAAATAATTTTGTCCCTACCCTACAATTAGGAATGTAAAATACCCACTTTAAAGAAAAAAGGTTTAGACTTTGAAACTGAAAAAACTTGGATTTAAATTCTAGCTCTGAGCTGGGAGAACGGGATAGTTAGGCAGTTAGGGAAGGTCATGTGCACACTGCTATATTCAAAATGGATAACCAGCAAGGACCTACTGTATAGCACATGGAACTCTGATCACTGTTATGTGCCAGCCTGGACGGGAAGGGAGTCTGGGGGAGAATGGATACATGTATACATATGGCTGAGTCCCTTCACTGTTCACCTGAAACTGTCACAACATTGTTAATCGGCTATACCCCAATACAAGATAAAAAGTTTAAAGTTTGAAAAATAAATAAATTCTAGCTCTGCCACTGAATTGTGGTGACCTTGGGCAAATAACTTTATTCTTATTTTGTAGATGAGGTTATTTGAGTGTCAGGCTTCTATATAATGAGTATTAAGTAAGATAATGTTAATTTTAGGACACTCAGACTTAATAGTTGCTCTGTAAGTAACAACTAGATAATAGACTATAGAACGACGGGGATCCCAGGCATCTCTTTGAGCGCTTAAATGTGTGTGTCTTCTTTTGGCCTCCCAGTAAGGAAAGGAAAACGCTGCCAGCCTCTTGGGGGCCAAGACTTAAGAGAACGTGTGTTCTTTTTTTCTCTCTCTCTTTAGTTACTGAAATAGAGAAATTATATAAACAAATGCTAGGGAACAGCTCTGGTACCAGTGGCCATTTGCCACAAGCTCTTCAAGCTGGACTTTCTCTGCCATAAAAGGCTTGGGACCAAGATCAGGAACGGTCAGATATTTTTAAAGGGGCAAAGGTTATTTTTAACTTCTTTCAGGCCAGTGAACTTGTTTTCCCAGATTGCTCCTTTACCTATCTGAAAAAGAATCTTAGGGAATCGTTTCATTCTACTTGTCACAGCATACTAGAGTCATGGGCTAAGTCAGATCTTGGGAGTGATCCCATTACTTGGAATAAGCCAGAACTTGAAGAATTCTGAAGAAAGTCATATAAATTGAATGTCAGTGACATAACACTGATCGATCACGTAAGAGAAAAACGACGTCTTAATTATGTATGTTTATAGTTATACAGAAGGTGATAATGATTTCCACAACTTCTTGAAAATAAAATGACATGAACCTGCTTTTATAGTAGAGCTTTAGGTTAGCTGAGAAATCACTGGTTACAAAAGTCATACCCACAGAGTATATATAAAGAAGAAACTAAAGGATCCACTTCTTTTGGAAATCTGGAATGATTTCTGAAAGCAAGGAATGAAAGTATCTGACCTTTTAGGTAGCATTTTCTATATCAGAAAGTATAATTGTCTAGTCATGAGCCCTTAAAGACATGTCTACTTTTTACTTTGTTGTGAATTTTTGATTGAAAGTTACTAACTCCCTTTCTGGTTCTCTGTAGATTGCTACTTGCTCTGATGACAATACACTGAAAGTCTGGCGCTTGAACAGAGATTTAGAGGAGAAATCAGGAGGAGATAAACTCTCCATAGTGGGATGGGCCTCTCAGAAGAAGAGAGAGGTGAAAGCCGACCTTGGTAAGGATCCCATGCATTTTTCTAAGTTTTTTATGTTTTTATTGGTTTAGTTCTGCAGTACAGAATGATGAGCTAGATTTGATTTTATTTTAGTATGATTTTGAAGGAAAACACCATTTACTGGCATTTTTTTATATATATTTTCTGAACACTATGTTTATTATCTACACAAGGCACTGGAATACAGTGTAGATTTATTTCTTTAAATATTTGTTGAACATCTACTGTGTTTTAAGCACTATTCTGATTTGCTGTGGATTCTGCAGTAATCAAAAGAATCAAGAATCAGAAATGAAGCTTACATATTAGTTTGAGTCAGGAAACAAGTTAAATAAAATTTGCTTGTTAGGTAGTAATACATGGATTAGGGAAAAAGGAAAGCAGGAATGAGGCAGGCATGCTGTTAAAATTTTAAATTAGGTGCCCACAGAAACCTCAAAAAAAAGATGGTGCTTGAGTACAGAAAGTGAAGTAGTAAGTCATGGCGGTATGTTTGAGAACGTTTCTGGCGGACAAAACAACAAACGCAAAGCCCCTGAAGCCGGAGCAGACCTGGCATGTTTTGTGTTCCTCAAAGAGGCTGATGTAGCTGTAATCCCTGTGGCTAAAGAGAGGACAGGAAATAGTAGTGGAAAATAAGGTTCTTGTACAATTTTGGCTTTTATTTTGATAGACAAAAAAACTGTTGGACGATTTTGAATAGAGAAGTATACAATCTGACTCTCCTTGGTCATTCTAACTTCTGTGTTGAAAACAAATTGTAAGGGGATCAGGGTAAAACTGGAAGTTAATTTAAAAACTTACTGAAGTAACCTAGGAAACAATGGTGGTGACTTGGATCAGAGAGGTAGCAGACGATACAACTTTTAAAAGTCTTCAAATTCCGGATATATTTACATGATGGAGACAACAGAAGGTTCTTTGGGATCAGATATGGGATATGAGGGAGAGTTATCAAGGATAACATCAGAGTTCTTGGTTGAGAAGCTAGGATGGAGTAACCATTAACCTCTATAAGAATCACTGCAGGAGGAGCAGTTTAAGGGAGGGAACAACTGGATACGTTGTTTGATATGATTATTAGATATCTAAATGGAGATGTCAAAGAGGTGGTTAGATATTTGATTCTGCAGTTGAGGGCTAGAGTTGTAAATTTGGGATTTATTATCATATAGGTAAAAGGTAGCTATATATGGAAAAGAGAATAAGTCTGGGGTCTGAGCCGTGGAGCATCCTAATATAAGTTGGGAGAGAGGAAGCAGCAAGTACAACCAGAGAAGTAAGAGAAAAACAGAATATCGTATAAAGTAAGTAAAGGGAAGAGGGATGAATTTGGTTGAATGTTTTTGGCATGCCAAGTAAGATGAGGGCTAAAAACTGACCTTTGGATTTGGCAGTACAGGGGTTATTTAGCAACCTTGGTGAGGGCAGTTTTTGGTGGTGTGTCAGTGGCCCGGTTAGTGTTGTTCAGGAGGATAGAAAGAGAGGAGGGTCTTTCAAGGAATCTTGCTAGAAAGCAAAGGAGAACAATGAAATGGTAGAGGACGAAGCAATGTTGAAGTTTGTTTTTAGTGAGAATATAGCATTTTGTATGTGATTAGAAGGATCCTCTAGTCCAGGAAAAAACTGATGCAGGGAAATTTGCTGGAGCAGTTTCCTTGACTGAGGGGATGATCTCAAATATACAAGATGAAGAGCAGGCCTGTGCCAGGGGTGTGGATTGTTCGTCCATAGTGATGAGAAGGCAGAAATAGACTCACGGCGAAGGTAGGTGGAGAAGTGGGAAGGTCAGAACTTGTGGAAGTTTCCGTCTTCTTAGTGACATTGGAATCAGGATCATCAGCTGATTAAGAATAAGGACTAGCGGAAGAGGTGATAGAGATTTGACGAAAGAAAAGAAAGTCTGAAATAGTCACATAGAGAATAGAAGAGCAAATAGGCCAGGGAAATATGATTGTTGAGCGAAGAATCAACCTGAGGCTACTACTACTCCTTCATTGAAAATGAGCAGTCGGTATGGTTGTGTGTCTGCTGCACAGGTACAGGCAGACTGTAGGTGGAAAAGTTGGTTTTAATCAGGGATGTGGTTTAAATCCACAAGTATGAAGTGAGTGGAGGGCCAAGGGAGTTGAGGACAGATATACCATCAGAGTTAAACTGGGTAAAGAGGGAAGTGAGGATATAATTGGACTGAGGGTAGAAGTGGTAGGGTCAGTGAACTGAGCGGCCCCTGGGCATGAAGAGCTGATGGCACTGAAGTGCTGAAGAGAACTGGGAAAATAGGTGGTGGTTGAAATTGAGATAGTGGAGGATTTTAGTAGTAATGGAGGTACTGGTAGTAATAAGGCCAAGGAATAAGAGAGTGAAAGGACAAGGCTGTTGTAGAAGAAGAAGGTCAAGAAAATGAGAAAACAGGATATTGAAAAGATTATGAATGTGGGTTTTGTCTGAACTGACGAGTAGAATTAAAGAGAGTGACAGGGACTCAAGAACAAAAATCTAAGCACTGAGCCAGCCAAAGGGAATCCACATGTTATCAATAGATAGTCATAAGCTTGAAATTCCAGCTTAAAACTTATGTCAGCCGTCAAGGCCTAAGGTAATGAGGATTTGAGGGTGAGAATATATGCTCATTTTTCTACTGACTTGTTTAGTCTTTTATAAGATACCTCAAGCGTAACTAAACTCCAGAGGAATCTTTCACTCTAAGTCTACCTCTATAAAGTGTTTAATTTTGGTTTCTGCTTTCTTTAAAAAAAATTTTTTTTAAGTGTTGATACTTTTAACAAGTCAACTAACTCTACAGGGCTACATAAGGTAAATAGCAGTGTTTAGATACCCTACCATAGTTCCCTTTTCCCAGGGTGACAACTTCAAATCTTTTAGCTAATTTTTTGATACTTATTCCTATATCTCTAAGTAATATTTGTGCATTTCTATCTCTTATGGGATTTTTTGTTGTTGCTTCAGCATTATCTATTGACATCTTACTCTGTGAGATGAGCACTTAGCTCTTTCCTATGTCCCCATGATTACCAAACCTCTGCACACTCAACATTCCCCTAGCTTCCCAACATAGGGTCATAATTTTGGTTAGATCGAGAGTTATTACTATCATTGTATTTTCTATTCAGAATTTAGCTAAGTGGTAACTAGTTGTTTCTTTTTATTTCCTATACTTTTTTTCCCCTTCAGACTTAAAAAAAAAGTCAAGATATATTCGCATACCACAAATTCACCTGTTTGTACAGGCCAGTGTTCTTCAGTATATTCAGAGTTGGGCAGTCAACAGAATCTAATTCTAGTCTATTTTCAAGGCCCAAAATAAGGCTTCCAGTGTCTCCATAACCTTGCCAACACTTGTTATTATTTCTTTTTTTAAATTATAGCCATCTTACTGATTGTGCAGTGGTATCCCACTGTGGTTGTGATTTGTACTGATATTTTCATGATGGCTTATGATGTTGAATATCTTTTCATGTGCCTATTGGCCATTTGTAAATTTTCTTTGGAAAAGTGCCTATGCAAATAAATCCTTTGCCCATATTTTAATTGGGTTATTTGTCTATTGTTTTTATTGTTGAGTTTTATATATTCTGGATATAAGTCCCTTGTCATATAATGATTTATAAATATTTTATCTTATTCTGTAAGTTGTTTTTTCATTTTCTTGATGATGTCCTTTGGCACACAATGTTCTAATTTTGATGAAGACCTGTTTATCTGTTTTTTTCTTTTTGTAATTTGTGCTTTTGATGTTGTTTCTAAGAAATCATTGCCTAATCCAAAGTCACAGAGATTTATGTCTGTATTTTCTTGTAGGAGTGTTTTAGTTTTGGGGCTACTGTTGATTTTGCGTTTATTTTTGTGTATAGTATGAGGTAGGTAAGGGTCCAAATTCTTTTGCATGTGGATAGCCCACGTTCTCAGTATCATTTTTCAAAGAGACTATTCTTTACCCCATTGAATTTTTTCAGCACTCTTGTCAAAAATCAATTGACCATAAATGTAATCTTGTCAAAAATCAATTGACCATAAATGTAAGGATTCGTTTCTGGAGTCTCAATTCCATTCCATTGATCTATAAGTCTGTCCTTATGCTGTTACCACATTGTCTCGATTACTGTACCTTGTAGTAGGTTTTAAAAATCAGAGATTCTGAGCCCTCCAATTGTCTTTTAAATTTTAAGATTGTTTGGACTATTCTGGGTCTTACATTTCTATACAAACTTTAGGACAAGCTTGTCAATTTCTGCAGAAATAGTCAGCTGGAATTCTGTTAGGGATTTCATTGAATCTATAGATCAGTTTTGGGAGTATTGCCATCTTAACAGTATTTTCTTCTGATTCATGAACATGGGATGTCTTTCTGCTGCCTTGTCTTTTAATTTTGCTTCCTAATTTTGAAAAAAAGAAAAGAATTATATAAGGGAAAAAGTCATCAACCTCCCCAACACTCATACACAATTTTAGTTAACATTTTGACTTATTTTTTAGATTTTACCCCTTTATCCATAGAGATTTTTTTGTTAACTGAGTCATGCTACGTATACATTTGGATTTCTTGAAGATTTTTTCACTAAACATGATATTCTAAGCACTTTCCTTGTTACCTTTTTAGCAAAACATTTAAATGTTCCATAGTTTACCTAGCTCTTCTCTTGTAGTTAAACATTTTATTTCCAGTGTTTTGTGGGGGGTGGGGGAATGGTTTTTTCTAAATTTAGGGTCTTCATTTCCCATTAAAATAGGTTCCCAGAGGTGAAATCTCTGTGTTAATGACTATAAACATTTTTGAAGAAAAATATGTTGTCTTTTAACTAGGTATTTCTAGGTATTAATTATTCTTAGTTTTGGAAACTAAGTCACAAAAAAGTTACATATGTTGACCGAATTTGTACCATATTAATAACATTTAGCCATTATTAAGTATTAGCATAGTTGTTCTAAAGACCTATTTGTATTATCTCATTTATTAGTAATTCCCCAAACAACCAAACCTGAAGCTCAAGGAACTTAGATTTGCTTAAAGTCACACAGCTGTGAAGTTATAATAGAACCAATTCAGACCCTTGCAGTCTGATTCTAAAGCTCATGCCTATAGTACTGCCTCCTTTAGAACCCAGCACAAGAGTTTAGATGAAGACTGGTCCAGGAATTAGACCTAGATTTCTGTTTCTGGGTAATGCTAGAGTTACTCTGAAGAGCAAGAAAGCAACAACTTGACACAGGGACCAAAGGCTGGTGCACTGGCCGTTCAGGCCTTTACGCCAGTTCCCAGCGACAGACTGGCTGTTGCTAATCACACTGCCATTTTGAAAATTATGTTCCTCTGCTTGCCCAAGCTTCTAATAGCCACCCCAACCCTTCACTGCTGTCCTGGCTTGCCTGTCTTCTCTTTTGGCCCTTTTAAACTTACTAACTGGCAGGCTTTGAATCGCAACACACAGCCCCATTCCCTTCTGTCCTACTTTTCCCAGTCAGCACCTGCTCCATTACTTGCTATTCTTTTACTGTTTCAGCCAGCGATCTCAGCACTGTCAGGCCAAGGGGTTCTCTATCCTGTCTGTGCATCAGAAGCACTTGTGGAGCTTTTAAACAATTTGTATGCCTCCAGAAATTGTTAAGTAGGCCTAGAGTAGAGACCAAGTACATGTATTATCATAAAGCTCCAAATGACTCCGATATGCAGCCAGACTGAGAACCTCTGCTAGGTATCACTGAGTGAAAAGATGATTATCTTAAAAAGAAGGAAATGTTAGCTGTTCTATCTCAAGTGCTTGCTGTAGACTTAAAGTCAAACACAGTACTTACACAATCTGTTCTTTGATGGCTGGAACTTGACCCTCATCCCTGTCAGCAGTAATGAAATTTAACAAACATTGTTTAATAATTCCTTGCTAGGAACTACAGCAGCACTAGACCTAAAAATGAGTAAATCATTATCACTTGCCCTCTGGATGTTCATAGTCTAATCCAGGAGGCAGCTACAAAAACTATAGTATATTGTAAACATTTCACCCAGCTATGTAAACAAAAGGGTTTGAGAACTTGCTTCCTGCGGGAGAGGAAGAAAGAAGTTTGTGAAATCTGCACAAAGGAGTTAATAACACTGTCATCAGAGCCTGGAAAAGAAGGGGTGGACTTGGCAAGAAAACCACATGAACAGCGAGATGTGACAGTGCACACAGCTTGCTCAGGAAGCTGCGCGTCGTCTCCTGTAACAGGATCCTCGGGGCAGAGCCCCTGATCAGACTGAGAAGGTAGGGAGAGGCCAGATGGCAAACCTTCTAAAGAAAGGAGCTCCAAATGGACTGATGATTAGTGAACTCTATAATTCCTCAAAGGAACCTACTTTCATGAAGCTTTTAGGGCAGTAGCCCAGTCTGTGCCACCATGTCATCAGATACCATGCAGCACTTAGGGTCCATAGGAGTTGGGGCTGCACTTAGTAGATGAAGAACTAAAGGCATGCTGTGTTTTAAGTCTAAAGGCCAATGTAGTGACTCGTATACAGCTGTTAAAAAGGCTGGATTGCATCTAAGTGTACTTCTATGAAGAGGTGTAAAGAGAAGAGAAGATGTTCAGAGAAGAGAAAATTGCAGAATGTGTGTGTGTGTGTAATCTTTAAGTGTGATATACATATACCTTTGTGAGTGCTAATAGGTACATAGAAAATAGTGGAATACACAGCAGCATGAGAGTGAAATGAGATGGTTGAAAAGAAGACCTTTTGCTTGTTAACTTATTCCCCTCTGTAGCTGTTCAGATAAGGGAAGGAAAGAAAAAGAGAAGAAAATTGGATGATAACATCCTGAAGAGGATACAGCTTTTCACATACCAGATTTTCCATTGGCCTTTAGTAGACACTTCAGATTTCTGCCACTGAAGTGTCAGAAACATATATTTGGTTTGTCTCTGGCCCAACTTTTCCTTCTCCCTGAATCCTGCCTTAGAATCTGCATGTTGTAAGACCCATGGTATTTTAGGACTTTCTGCCCTAAACATACTCTTCAGCTCAATTTAATGAAACTGATAACTGTAGGGGCTGTGCATTGACTGTGGACCTGCACTGAGGAGTGAAGCAAATGAAAGCTTCTTCTCTCCGGAAGTAGTAACAGTACTCAAGCTCTAGAAACATGAGTGTGAGAGCCATCACCAAACGCCACATGCTGCTGCTGCTAAGTTGCTTCAGTTGTGTCCGACTCTGTGCGACCCAATAGACAGCCCACCAGGCTCCCCCGTCCCTGGGATTCTCCAGGCAAGAACACTGGAGTGGGTTGCCATTTCCTTCTCCAATGCATGAAAGTGAAAAGTGAAAGTGAAGTCACTCAGTCGTGTCCGACCCTCAGCAACCCCATGGACTGCAGGCTTCCAGGATTTTCCAGGCAAGAGTACTGGAGTGGGGTGCCATTGCCTTCTCCGAAACACTGCATGGACTGGTCCTAATCATTAACCCCCCTTCTATAGCTTGTTATGATGACATGGGGCTTTCTAGTGATGATCTTTGTTGAAGAAGCTGTATCACTTTGTCTCTAAACATACCGTTGATGAGAAAAGTTTAGACAAAAGTCAGTTTGTAGAACTTCTCTGTCTCAAGGATAGGCTGTTTGAGTAGGGAAAAGCAGAAAGTAAAATGTACAGGAAAACTAACTGACCAGAGTTAGGACTTGTATTTATTTGAGTATAAATACAACTAAGTAGTTAAACTGAATTAAACATCAGAGTTGTAGTACTGGGTAACTGAGAAATAAATGCCTTTTCCTTGTTATCTGAAGACTGGAACCCTTTTTCAGAAATCTGGAAAGCTCGGGAGAGTGAGAAAATACCATGTCTGTGTCAGGTCCTCAGGAGGAAGAAACACGAGGTTTATTCGAGTTTGCCTGAAGTACTGGTCCTGGCCTAGAGACAAGGGGCAGGACAGATGGAGCAGAGTGCTCCCCACAGTGTGATTCGTTTTGCATCGCATTTTGGAAACGTTCTTTGCCATTGTTTGCCTGTGGAAAATCATAAATTGTATATTAAGGTGGAAGGCACACGAGGCCTGATAACCTTAACAAGTAATTGATGGGACTACCTGTGTGGAGATTAAAAGCTATCTCCATTGAACAGATGTGGAAACGGGCGAAGAGGTGAACAGTTGTACCCAGGTGACATAGTAAGCTATTATGCGGGAGTGGAGACCTGTGCACTCCTGACGTGCGGTGCCTCTCTGGCCCAGCATTGCTTAGAAGCATCACAGAAATACTAAGAGCAGCACTACTTAGGGAAAACAAAGTGTCGTTAACAACCCTGATGTCTTACTGTTACCTTAGAATACTTTGTAGCTGTTAGAAATGGTACAGATCTGTGTTACTGTGGGAAATGTTCATGATACATTAAGAAGCAGGTTACTAAGTATCTTGTACATCTTGGTCCCATTTTTATATAGAAAAGCTTGAGAGATATCATATGCATAAGTATAAAAAATGGTTCACCTGGATGCTTTTAAATTCTTCTTTTTCTGTATTTTCTAGACTTTTACAAGCATATGTTTTACAACAGGGTGTCTTAGGGGCTGGCAGTTAGGAAATGGGAAGAATCAAATGATTTATGTGATCCACACTGGGAAGTCAGCCCCTGGATGATTAAGTTAGCTATTGATATAATTTTCTTTGATGAGAACCCCGGGATATTCTGTAGCTTTCACCTCTGATTTTTGTGACCTCTTTGGTTTCTCAGTGGCAGTGCCCAGCAGCCAGAGCACTCCGGCCAAAGCACCCAGAGCAAAGAGCAGTCCGTGCACCTCCTCCCCGTCGTCGGCAGCCTGTGCTCCGAGCTGCGCCGGGGACCTGCCCCTCCCTTCAAATACACCTACCTTCTCTCTTAAGACCCCTCCTGCCAAGGCCCGGTCTCCCATCAGCAGAAGAGGCTCTGTGTCCTCCGTCTCTCCCAAGCCACCCTCATCTTTCAAGATGTCCATTAGAAACTGGATGACCCGAACGGCTTCCTTATCACCACCCGTCACTCCACCTGCTTCCGAAACCAAGATCACGTCTCCCAGAAAAGCCCTCATACCTGTGAGCCTGAAATCATCCCAGGCAGTGGCTTGCTCTGAGTCTAGAAACAGAGTAAAGAGGAGGCTAGACTCCAGTTGTCTGGAGAATGTGAAACAAAAGTGTGTAAAGAGTTGCAGCTGTGTGACTGAACTTGATGACCCCGTTGAAAAGCTTCATTTGGATCTGTGCTGCCTTGCTGGTGCCCAGGAAGACCTTGGGAAGGACTCTCTAGGTCCTACCAAACCAAGCAAGATCGAAGGAGCTACTATGAGTGTCTCTGAGCCTCCTTCTCCTGCCAGTCCTTATGCTTCGGAAGGCTGTGGAACGCTACCTCTTCCTTTGGGATCTTGTGGAGAAGGCTCTGAAGTGGTAGGCAAAGAGAATAGCTCCCCAGAGAATAAAAACTGGTTGTTGGCCATGGCAGCCAAACGGAAGGCGGAGAATTCATCTCCACGAAGTCCATCGTCCCAGACCCCCAATCCCAGGAGACAGAGCGGAAAGACTTCTCCAGGCCCGGTAAGTTGGCAGCGATAGAAAATGCATTTCCTAACTTGGCCAGGGCAGGCACAGATGCCTTCTCAGAAGTCAGAATGCGTTTGTTTTTTTAAGTAAATCTTTTTATTCCTAGAATCACCAGGTTTAGTACATAAAAATATAGGACGAATATTGCATGGGACATATTTATACTAAAAATTTTTCATACTGCAATGTTATTTGTTTGAATTTCAAATGTAACTGCATGTGTCCTGTATTTTCTTTGGCAATCCTATTTACTCCAGTTAAAATCCCTTCTGTCAAAGTCCATACCCCTCAGCCCTTTTGCCAATTGTTTAAAGCCTTCTTCGTCCTCTAGGATATCAATTCAAAAATAACTTCCTTCTTTGTTTGACATTATTCCCTCCCACAACTCCTTGCTTTTTAAAAATCTGCCTCACCATCCCCCAGCTCCTGCAACCTCTTTTTATAGATTTCCCTCCCCTTTTTATAGAGAAAGCTATAATTCATGGACAAGTTGCCAACATCCACAAATAGATTTTGATTTTGTAATTACAGCTTATGATTATTTAAAATAAAGCAAAATTAAGATACTTACAAAGCAGTTTTAAGTGCACAATCCTTCTAGAGTTATATGATTTTTTTCCAGTCTTTTATGATCATCTTGCTCACACTGGTATTTTTGGCAACTCACCTGTATCTCCCTTTTTTTTAAACATTCATCTTAATTTTACCTATCTTTTCATTAAACTTAGATAATTTCAAAAACAGATATTGCTGGCAGAAATACCTTTGTGAACCTTGAAAAGCTTGACTCACAATGATGGAGGCAGAAGTAGCTGTGAGCATTGGGTGATCTGTGGGCACCAGTCAAAGAAAATAGAAAGCTTCTGCTACTCAGGTTGCAAGTTAAGGATGGAGGCAGGTTAAGGAAGTTTCTCCCGTAGCTCTTTCTGTATTAGCGAGAAGGTGGAAGAAATGAAACCTGATCCAGGTATCATGACCAGTAAGATCTGCCCTTATAAAGGGCAGAGATTGGATAACCTTAGGCCAGTACTAATTTAACAAATGTTCATAACCCCCTCCTACTGTCAATAAGCCTATCCCCTAATTTTAGGAAAGATAAACTAGAAATATTTTAAAGATTACTTCAAACACAAAGTCCAAGGCCTTGCTATAGAGTATAAAGGGGAAAAAAGGCTGTAAGGAGTCTTTCTTCTCTCAGAATTCGCACTGTAGGTAATCTTTGCCCCTAGCCAAAATTCCTATTTTTTTTCAAGGGAGCTGGTCTGAGTTATGTGTTAGCAGAAAAACAATTTCAATAAAAAATTATTTTCATGAATGTGTACATCTTAAGGGCATTTAAAAAAATAGTCTAAATAAATAGATAAAAAATATCTAAGATATTTCTGGCTTTATAATTTCAACCTTTTGAAGCTAAAGTTTCTTTAAAACATTTTTTTTCTTTATGTACATGTTGATAAAGACTTCAGAAAAGGGTAGTATCTGCCATTTGAAATACCTATCTCGTTTGTAAATTTGGAAGGCTTATTTACTCATTTATATCAAAGAGGATGGTAATTGTAACCTCTTTGGTTCCTATTATGAGGCTTAACTGGTACATATTTTCCATTCACATGAAAAATCTGTTTTCTTTTCATGCATGCTGCCTTCAGTTTTTCTATATTTGGTACAAATCAACCAAAAGAGACATTGCCATCAAGTAATTGAGACTGAAATCTGGCTACATAAGCAAATTTCCAGGCATCCTAACTTAAAATACCCATAGTGATAACTTGCTGAGGTAATAGCTGAACTTTATCTTAGAAAATCTCTGAAATCTGAACTTTCTTCTTCTAGGTCACCATTACTCCCAGCTCCATGCGGAAAATCTGTACATACTTCCATAGAAAGTCCCAAGATGACTTCTGTAGTCCAGAACAGTCAACAGAATTATAGATTCTCATCTGAGTGAGTTAACTGAAGCTTGATTCATTAAAACAAGATAAAAAATTCAAGAGTGACTCTAACTCTGGTTTTAAGAAAGCTACCATTTCTTCATGTTTAGTGAAAATCGTTTTGACTCCAGAGTTTACCTAGTCTGGTTCCACTACCATAGTTATGTGCAGCTTCCTCAGAGTGAACGCTTTGTTTAAATTTCATGGAGTAAGTTTGCCACTCTGTAACATTTTGAATGATGCATCTCAAATGATGTATCTCCTGTATAGTAGTGACATCCCAGTTTGTAGAGGCAAAAAAACTAACAAGGCTTGTCTCTTCTGCTCTGAGACTGCGCAGCTGAATGCCTCTGCAGGCCACAGCAGGAGGCCTGTCTGTGAAGGTCGACTGCCGAACGGGACCCTGGGTCTCTGCTGCCTCTAACACAGTAATACAGTTTCACATAAAATATATAACCTTTCACTACGTTTTTGTGGATTTTTTTAAGTATGTGGTTAAATACGATTTTTAAGATAAGTACATTTATATTGATTCAGTATTAAAATACAATCTCTTAAGTTAAAATTATCTTTATTTTAAAAACAGCTATAAATGTCAACTTGTTGGCGAAACTAGAACACTAGCAACGTTTGTCTTTTCTCCCCCCAAATATATATCCCGTATATGATCTGAGGTTTTCAATTTTTACTAAGCAATCTACTGCGTTTCCAACCCAACTTCATGTTATGATTTTTGACATTTCCTGGAGGAAGATGTTTATAAAATCAGTAGTCATATGCTGAAGCTGGGGTTTGAATTTAGTCTTTGGTTTTTTAGGGGCTGCTACTTTAAAAAAAAAAAAAGCTATCAAATTTTAAGAAAAAGTATTGATTTCTTAATTGATATTTTTATAAAAGTGTAAGTAGTTCCTATACTGAAAATCCAGAACCTAAAAATTAAATCTTTGCTTTAACTTGATCTTTTGGATTTTCTTCATATACTAAAAAGCAGTGATTGTCTAGTAGAGCCCTGAGCCAAAAAGTCGTGGAATTTTCTCTATAGATATTTAACATAGAGTACATAGATGACTCTCAGTTAATAATGTGCAAAATATCTTGAATATCTCTTACCTTAACAGTTATGTATCAATAAGCTTGAAATGAACCATTGTTTTCTATTTTAGCCCTTTGTAACCTCATAGAAACAAGCTTCATGTATTTTCTATGTACTATGTCCTTAGAAGGGAGTCCCCTTCCACTCATGAAACTTGATTCATTTTATCCATTTCCCTAAGGACTGTGTAGACTTTATTCATATATTCTGTCATTTTAAAATGTATTCTTAATTATAACTCTATAATTCCTTTGATTCTTGTAAATTAAGCTGTATCTGCAAAAACTACATAGGTCAATTAAGCATGGATTCTCCTGGTTTTATCCAAGGAGAAAAGTAAATAAAAGGCCACAGAAATGCTGTTTTTGAAACAAAGTATGGCATAGCATTAACTGAATGTTTAAGAACTCTAGTTATATTTGATGTTTGATTTTTGAGTGTTCAACTATGGGAAGGTGTTATTTATGACCAATACCTGCCAATAACACTGTCTCTCTTGATTTGAAAGCCTGTGACCCATGAAGAAGAGAACTAAAGTAGATGATTTTCTTCTTTGTGTCTCTGCTCATCTCCTGACAGCTCTACTGAGTGAAATTGGGGATAAGTATGGCTGTCAGAAACTGCTGAGGGTCTAATGGGTGTAACATTCCCACTTGGAAAACTAGTACTTCAAATAGGTGCTGAAGGTCAGTGAGCTAAGGTAATAAGCTAATAATTATCCCTACTTGTGTCCCTGTCAGACTTTGAGCTGCTTCTGAATAAAAAGCCTTTTACCTGATCTGGTGTTCTTTCTGAGCTTTTGCATTAACCTAGAAGCAGTCTGTCTACACAAAAGAACTATAGTAGTAATCAAGAATCCCTTCTACTTGTTCATTGAATAAAATTTATTTATTCCCAAGGACATAATCTATCTAGCTCAGGCTGAAAGAAGTTTTAATACCTCTTGCTTGATCAGACCTTGAGCATTTAAGATGGCTTGGATTACTTGATAAAAGAGGGTGGAGTGATGTAGTTCTTTTTCTAAACAAGTATTTCCAGCCCAAGCTTTTCTATTTGAATACACTCTAAGCACTGTTACTACAAAGCTGTGTTAGAGTTTCCTTTTGGCTGTTTCAACAGGGGCTCTTAATTTACTTTTGGGAGGGTTGACTAATTAGTCCTTTAAAATGCCTCTTAATCTAGGCTACACTTTTAATTGGTGATAAAACCATGTGTAGCTGCCTCCAGGGTTGCAGAAGGCAGATTCAGCTCACCATCCTTATCCCCAGCCTTAATGACTTAAAACTGTAAGACTTTTTTCGGGACACCCTGAATAGGAGGCATTTTTTAAAACCTCAACTGTCCAGTATGGATGTCTAGAGATAACTTTGAGAGAGAGAGAGGAATAGGGCTTCCCCAGTGGCTCAGGGGGTAAAGAATCTGCCTGCAGTGCAGGAGACACAGGAGATGTAGGTTCAATCCCAGTCAGGGGATCCCCTAGAGAAGGAAATAGTAATCTGCTCCAATATTCTTTCCTGGAAAACCCCATGGACAGAGGAGCCTGGCAGGCTGCAGTCCAAAGGGTCTCAAAGAATCAGACATGACAAAGCATGCAGGCACGTCGTGCTCTTGTATAGGTCACACATATCAGTTTAACGTGTATTTTGAGAACCTGTTGTAGCAGACACACTGCCCTTAGGTCTGTTTTTCTGCTACTCCTAGTCCCTAGAGGGACTGGACTTCCTCTCACACTGTTCTTAAAGCAAAGGCCCAGCAGCCTCACAAAGAGAATCGGTTCCACAGCTAGATGGTGGGGGCATCATCTTACAGAGGTGCTTCGGAAGAGACCCTGGGAGAGGGTGTCATCTGAGCGGAGGGTGTCGACTGAGTTGTGTCCTCCTTGGGGCCGTGCAGCAAAGCTCTGCTTTGTCATTCTATGAAGGACCGCATTGTGACCCAGCTGAGCATTGCACCGCTTCCCACACATGTCTTCAGAGGAGATTCTCTGCCTGCCCTCAGTTTGGGTCATGCCACATCACAGATTAACCGGTTACTCATTAAAGTCTTAGGAGTTGTGGGAGAACCAGTATTAGGCATGAGCTCTTCAGAGGTTGCTTGGAAGTTACAGGCAGGCCAAACACAGCGTTTTGTTGGATGTGAAATGAGTCAAATACTTCATTAGATCCAATGCCAAGAATACATGCCCAGCTTGTTATAAGGGACCCACTTTATCGTTTAAAGTGGTAGGAAAAACCTGTTTTTATTTCTGAGCTACGTTTGAGGGCATGTTGCAAAGTGTAAAGGTCATTAAACAATGATGTAAGGTGAACTCAGCCTTTAAAAACATTGCTGGGCAGCCTGTTGGGATCAGTATGCCTGCAGCAGATAGGTACAACACAGATGAGAGCTGTTACATTATTGAAGCACAGGCTTCTTCCATCCCCAAAGCTCCTCCCTCCCACTTCCCTGCTAAGCCAGGGAAGAGGACTGCAAAGATATATAACCAGGTTCTTTATTTTGAATTTCAAAGGTTTAATAACTCCATTTATACCCAGTTTCTCTTTAATTTCCTTAACTTGCTACATGCCCTTTCCTGTTTTGACATTCAAAATAGTTCAAGCCATTTTGTAGAATATGAATAGTACATTTCAAATGCCTTTGATTGGAAGGTATTCAATTCAGCCAACACTTATTTATTCATCACCTGAGTGCCAAGCCCTGTGTGAGGCACCTGGCACAAGAACTCTGCAGAGTTCTTGCCTTTACTTTTAAGTTGTCACAGGAGTCACTTTATATCTGTGGCGCTTCAACAGGCCAAAGCCACCATTTGAGGGACACAGGCAGATATCAGATTTTCAAGTCCTATGAATGAAGTCGTGAGCAGCTACAATGTAGCAAGTGCTGGCTAGATGCGGACTTACCTGCAGCAGCTTCATTCACTGGCCACTTAAACCATCTTTAACTTTTCATGAGGATAGCAGGAAATGCTATCCTCATGAATGTTTTTGTTTCAAGTGTTTTGTTTTTATCTGATGACATTTTAAAAATATTTATTTGGCTGCGCCAGGTCTTAGTTATAACATATGGGATCTAGTTCCCTGACCAGAATTGAACCCAGACCTCCTGCATTCAGAATGTGGAGTCTTAACCACTGGACTTTTGGGGAAGTCCCCTCATGCATGTTTCATATATTCTTTACAACCTTGTTAAATAACAGTTAAAAACATGATCTCTAGGCTGAGCTGCCCAGCTTTGGTTTCCAACCCTAGCTGTGTGACCTTGGACAAGTTCCTTAACCTCTCTGAATCAGTTTCCACGGGCTGTGTGGTTATTACAAGTGCAGCTCCTAGGACAGTGCCTAATAGCACATAATAGCTTAAATTTATTGAATGATTACTGTTAGCTGTTCCCATAAGGTAGGGAGGGCAGGGGTTAACTATTTTTGATAAACGGATAGACAGGTTTAAGTAACTTCAGTAATTTCTGACTTATTCCTATTCCACTACAGTTGTAAGTCTCAAAGTTACGGGAACCAAATCAGAATCGCCTGGGAAGCTTTAAAAAAAAATGTCTCCTGGGTCTCCTAGTCTTAGCATTTTTCAAAAGGAGCAAAGAGGACTCTGGGGAAAAAAATTTCCTTTTCCCCACATATTTGAGATAAATGACTCTTACCAGGTATATATGAAAAATACAAGGTTATTTCCTATACTGGCTCAGCCACAGTTTAAAGAGGCTATCATTTGCAGATTTGTATCCTGAACTCAGCAAAGACATTGCTCACACCAGGCCACTCTCCCATTTTCTGAAGGCTGCGCTCATTTTTGCTACATTGTTTAAGATGTGTTGGCCTTTAGGGAGGAAGCTGCTGCTGGTCCGCTCTTAGAGCCAAGTCTTAATCGCTTGTTCCCCTATTGTGTTCCCTGGCCGGTGAGAGAGGAGGTGACACTCAAAATCGGCCATTCTGCTCTGTCAGTCCCTCTGATTTTCTAAGAAAGGTAGTTGCTGAACATCTGGCTGAGAAGTATCCTGGAACTCTAGATTCTTTTCCCTCGTTTTAATGAGATCTTCCCTGGGTTCTTTTTCGAGGCCAGTGGTACTTAACTGCCATTATCACATCAGTGCCAAAGTGCCAGCCATGAAGGGTTGCCCTTCGGTGGACAAACTCAGCACGGGTTCAGTTGGCACCCAAGTACCAGACTGTGCTGCCGCTGTTGCTGTTCAGGACCCTGGTTTCCAGTTTACGAGAACTTTCTCTTAGTAGGAGCTGGCATCTCCCTCTCATGCCGGACCTCTTCATGGGTTTTTGCTAAAGTTATCAATTTGGATGAAGATGTTAAGAGTTTTGAAGTCAGAGTCTAAAAGTAATTATACAAATGGACCCTTCCTTAATATATCACTAGATAATATATGTTACTGAAACAGCAAACCATAAATAAACCATCTGGCCTTGCTATATTGACACAAAGTTAGCAAATACTGTCATACATCGCTTGACAATCATTCAGTACCAGCCTTTGCCTCTTTAATTTCTCTTCCACCTTTTTCCCCATCACCTATGGTGTACTCAAACACAACTTTCCAAGAGTTATTTGAAAAGAAGCATTATAGGATTTATTAAGTGTAACAAATAAAAAAGGTACAGAAACTTAATTAAAATCCAGTAGGCATTGTTGCTCCTTATAATAGGTTAACATTTGGCCCAACTCTTAATGTCAAGTTGGAAATGCTACTGCCATAAAAACCTTATTGAATTTTTCTAGCTTTATGTGGAAGTTAAGATTCTGAGTCCAGAAACCAATGAGTTGACTAGCAGACAAGTCGAAATGAATATTAGTAACTTTCAGTGGAGAAGAGGATGTGCATAATAAACATTTCTCAGCTCCCTAATTAGGTAATGAAGTATTGGCCTTTAAGTGTTGCAGCTATAATTAAGTATTTGGTTTTGGAAAACTACCTCCTAAAACCAAGAAATGTCAGTGACAAAGTGTAGAATTCTACATAAGAGTGCCTGCAGGACTAGGAGAACTAGAATGTGGTTTTTTGATTATTAGGAATGGTTTCTATCCCAGCCAATTCTTCTGTTCAATAAATTACACACAGGGAGGATGCTGTTAAGAGCAGCTTGTTAACTTGAGTTATCCTGTGGTGTCCTCATGCCTTCCTGTTTACTTTGACAGCATTTCACTGTTTCGTGTTATTTTGGCCAGCTGAATAGTAGATGAAGCCAGGGTTGTGAGTTTGATTCCCAACTAGGCCTATTCACTTCACTCTGTTCTGTGGCCACAGGCAGCGAGCATGTCACAGGCTTCCCCTAGCCAGCCACCCCACGGAGGGGGCTGGATAGTGTTGAGGCTCAGGATGAACAGACTCAAGAGTCTGTATCCTCGGTGCACACATCCTGAAGGCATTCTGAATTCTGGTCTTTCCTTAGTTCTCCCTATCTGAAGAACCAAGTTTATAAACCTCTTAATCAAACTTATAGACTATTTCTTGCAATACACACATAAGTGACTATAATTGTTACCCACATTTTGACAGATCCACATTTAGGCAGAAACTAAAGCACAAAAAGTTCAGTAACTCGCCCAAGGACACCACAGCCAACCAGTAGCAGCTTGTAGACTGGGCTGACTCAAACGCCCACGTACTAATTCCCGTATTATAATGCCTCACAGGAAAAAGCCTGACCCTGGCCCCTCTATTCATCACATATATGCTCTCCATTTTGTGCAAATTTGCAAGAGAACTCTCAAAATACTCCAAAAACATTTCCTACTTGAGCAATTGAAAAATGACTCCTTGAGAGAGGAAACCATTGTTAACTACAGGAGGAAGGTGACACTCAAGTCGAGAAGCTTGAAGCACTACTGATAACATTACAAGAACACAAGAAGACTGACAAACAGGATCGAAAGCTGGAACAACAGGAGCAGAGGCACAGAAGTTAAAATTCTTGAGGAAAGGAAAAGTGGAGTACGACTTGCCCACCCGTATAAGGGGGAGAATGAAGGAGGATCCACGTAGCCCAGGAACCAAGAGCTCCACCCCTGTGTCCAAGGGAAGCCCTGCACTGAGCACTTGTGCAGCCGTGTTCACAGCAGCATCGTTGATTCTGGAAACAACCCAAATGTCCATTCACAGTAGGATGGATAAACTAGGCTACGCATAACGGAAGACTAACTATAAAAAGCACAAACTAGCTATACATCACACTGTGAATGAATGTTAGAATGTTGACCGAAAGAACAAAGGAATGCATACAGTATGATTCCTTTCAAATCAAGTGTTAAAAAACAGGCGTTACTGAACTAGCATTTGAGGCATATACGTATGGATGGTAAAAGGCCAAACAAAAATATGACTATTGAAGTAAGACAGCAGTTCCCTCTGGAGGGTTGTGCTTGGTATAAGTAATACGGCTGGGAGTGAGGCAGCTTCCGATTACGGCAAGGTTCTATCCTTTGCTCTTGGTGGTGACATGCGTGTTTGCTCTAGGATTATACATTGCATTCGTGTTTCATGTACTCTACATATTTTATGATTTACAATGTTTAAAGGAATGAAAATGAGAGAGTTCTCTAGAGAAGACAGGCAGGAGGTGGGGAGGAGGAAGTTCTAGATCGACTGGAAAATAACAGTTACACAAAGGGAATGAGCTACCAGGGGAGCCTAGGAGACCTTCTCGATACTTTCTAAGGAAAAAGGAAAATCCTCTGCTCCCCTGAGGCAGAAGGATGAAGAGTTGCTTCTACAGGTGCTGTGAGGATTCAGTACATTCGTTCACTTTACTAGAAAAGAACTGAGACTTCAGCCAACGGTGCAGTGGCTCATACATGGGGCTGGAGTTTTCATGACTGGGACTGAGCCAAGAGTTAAGAGAATCCAGCAGCACTGGAGCCTTTAGCTGCCTGAAAACTCCATGCTATATACGTTTCTTCCTTTCTCCTTCTTCCTCATCTTTTGTTTTCTTACTTTTCCCACAGTCGGTCATCAAATTAAGACAGAAATGGGTCGTAGAAATCAAATTCTTATTTTAAAGATGTAGAAACTGGCCTGGGAAAGTGAAGCAATTTGACCAGCATCACAAAACTAGATAGTGGCAGCCCCCATTCTGCTGCCCCACTGTTTGCATGCCAGTCCTTCTCCTCTATTAGCCCGTCCCCTGAATGCTTGACTGTCCCGCCTCTGTTCGAGGCGTTTCCTCTGACTGGAATAGTTTTCACCCCTTATGCCTGCCTTTAATATCCTCTTTTTTAAGGTCCAGTTCAAACACTCTTCTCTATACTTCTAAGGGAAGTATATACTTTTATGGGAAGCATTTATAGATGTTCATAATTACGCCTGCCTTCCGCTGAACCCCCAGCACCTTTTTTAAACACTAGTGCTTATCACATTTATCTTAGAGTTATTTCCATATTTCGCCACTAGACTATGCCCTCCTAGATTCAAACTGAACTCACTCATTCCTGTCTGCCCAGTGGTGTGCTAGAGCTGACTCGTGAAAACCAAGTATTAAATATTCAAGAATTTTGTGAGCTGGTTGTTAAAATGGTAGCCTGAATCACTGGTGAGAGGATTTATACCATGGAAGAAACAAAAGCTACAAATCAGGGCCCTTTTTTCCCCCAGAGAGACTGCACATCAAGGCATATTTCCCATCACCACTACCACCAACCCTCATGCTTGCTATAGTGCCTGGCAGAACAGTTGCAAAAAGCATGAGGAAGAAAGGGAACCAGTGGAAGCACAGACCAAAACGTAAAGAGAATTCTAAAAGTGTCTGCTCAGGAGCCCGGAGAAGAGAATCCTTTGCGAACTGGGTCATTGACTGCTGCAGAGAAGTTGATGGTAAGGCCAGCAAGTCTTTGTCCTTCTCCAGAGCTATCCCAGTAGCATCACAGGGATGAAAGGTGGCTGGGATGGGAAAAACAGGAGTGGTTAGAAAAGGAGCAGTCAAGGTAGGTTTCTCTCAAGAGAACCTAGTCTTTCTCCTAGTAAATAGCTATTTGCTGAGCACCTAGGGCTTCCCAGGTGATGCTTATGGTAAAGAACCTGCCTGCCAATGCAGGAGACACAAGAGATGCGGGTTTGATCCCTGGGTCAGGAAGATCCCCTAGAGGAGGGCACGGCAACCCATTCCAGTAAAATTGCCTGGAGAATCCCATGGACAGAGAAGCCTGGAGGGCTGCAGTCCATGGGGTTGCAAAGAGTCGGACACAACTGAAGCGGCTTAGCACATACTACGTGTCAGGCTTTGCACTAAACAGAAGTAACAAAGGCCTGTCCTCAAGCTGCTCCCAGTCTCCTAGGGCAGACGAGAACGGACACGATGTGCTAAGGTCTCTGCTGAAGGCATGATGGATGGGGGCGCCGGGGCACATCCAGCCGAGGCTGGACATCCAGGGAAAGTTTTATTCAGAAGCTGATGCTGAGCCCTGGAGAAGAAAAAATTTACAGATGGTAAATGAAAAAAGAGCGTTCCTCATAAAGGAAATAGCAAAATAACATCAACAGTGGTCTGAGAGTGTGAGGAAGCGTGCCTGCTGGGGGAACTCAAGTAATTCCAGTTTCCTTAGCGCTGGAGCAGAGGGAATGTGTCCAGAACAGCAGGAGATGAGGCTGTGGGGGCAGGCAGGGGGCAGGGCATGAAGGCCCCTACTGCACCACTAGTTGGGACTCAGGCACAGCCCCTGAGTGACTGGGCGGGAGACAAGCACGAGCTGGTTTTTCTTTTAGAAAGATGATTCTGGAAGCAGCTGGTAAAGAATCCGCCTGCAATGCGGGAGACCTGGGTGCAATCCCTGGGTTGGGAAGATTCCCTGGAGAAAGGAAAGGCTACCCACTCCAGTATTCTGGCCTGGAGAATTCCATGGACTGTATAAGTCCATGGGGTCGCAAAGAGGACTGAGCGACTTTCACTTTTCTGGTAGCAGAGTGGAAGGTAAATTGGGAAGTCGACCCCGTTAGGAGGTGATGCAGTAATCTCAGCAGTAGGAGGAATAGGCCTGAAAGAAGCAGTGGCAGTGTGAGTGAGAGGAGAGTGCCGATTTGAGAGAGGCTCCCGAGACAGCAGACTGGTGGTTTTCTAAGTGGATAAACGAGAGAAGGAATCGAATGAATCCCAGGATCTGATACTGGCAACTGGTGAATGGTATATCATTTGGCGGGAAAGGATACAGTAGAAAGGACAGGATTATGGGAAAAGACTATTTTCCCTGTAAACCCCTGATGAATAGTATCAAGTAGAGATGCCCTATAGAAGTTCCAAAGAGCAGTCTGGGCTGGAAAGAATTTAAGGAGTATTAGGTGTGAAAAGAATAGTTAATGTGGAGCTTTAGAGAGGAGAGGGCTTCCCAGGTGGCACTAGTGGTAAAGAAATCTGCCAATGCAGGAGACATGAGACGTGGGTTCAATCCCTGGGTCAGGAAGATTCCCTGAAGAAAGGCATGGCTACCCACTCCAGTATTCTTGCCTGGAGAGTCCCATGGACAGAGCAGCCTGGCGGGCCACAGTCCATGGCATCGCAGAGTCAGACGGTGCTGAAGCGACTTAGCACTGGCAGCAGAGAGGAGATGGACAGGGAGAACATGTCAAGCCGTGGTTCTCAAGCTTGGGTGAACACTCCACCAGTTTTTAATTCAGGAGATCTGAGGTGAGGCCTGAAAAGCTGTACCTTGAACAAGAGGCCAGGTTGATGGTACTGGTCTGAGGACCATGCTTATTTGTGTGGAGAGAAGCCCCCATTTCAGGATGAGTAGAGAAAGAAGCAAGCTTCCCTGGTGGCTCAGATGGTAAAGAATCAGCCTGCAATGTGGGAGACCCAGGTTGGATCCCTGGGTTGGGAAGATGCCCTGGAGAAGGAAATGGCAACCCACTCCAGTATTCTTGCCTGGAGAATCCCAGGGACAGAGGAGCCTGGCGGGCTGCAGTCCATGGGGTCACAAGCGGACACGACTGAGCAATTAACACAGGGAGAAAGAAGAGCTGTCAGGAGAGACTGAGAGGGAGCCATTTTAGGAAGAGGTGATTCAAGATATAGTTTCAAGGAGTAAAACTGAACAGTGTTGGACAAGATGAAGAGCAAATAATGCCAATTGCATTTGACAATTTAGAGGGTAATACTGGAGTCGGGTGGCTGTGTCCGGGAGGAGACGGAAGGTAGCAAACACGGTTTCCTTTTCCGAGGCGTTTGGCTGAGAAGGGAAGAGAAGGTCCGGACCCTGGGTGCCGGGGAAGGGTCGTGGTCAGGACGAGATCTGCGGAACGGAAAGACTGAGTGCATGTTTGGGCCAGGAGAAAGGAGGCAGGAAAGAGGGAGGGTTCAAAGACGGGAGTGGGGATGACTATGGAGGCAGGAAGAAAGACGATCCAGAACACAGGGAAGCTTTGCCTTGAGGAGGAAGAGCCCTCCCTGTGAGGCCAGAGGGGCCTTTGGGATGCCAGGAAAGGCCAGAAGAATCAAGGGGGAGAGTTTTGAAGGCTAGATGTGCCTGGAGGAGATTTGTAATGTTTGTAAGCCAACAGCAAGGGGCCGGCCCAGAGGCAATGGCTCAGGGTCCCGGCAATGGGGTCTTAGGAGGGATGGCATCAGGAACAGAGACAGACAAGGATGTCATTTAGGAAATGCCCAGAGATGCCGCTGCAGTCACCACAGTGCTACGTATAATCTTGAAAAAATAAAAATAATTTAATATGAAAAATGTGAGTCACTATGTTATAAACCTGAAACTTACATAATATTGTACATCAACTATACTTCAACCTTTTAAAAGTTTAAAAAAATAAATAAAAATATTTTCCAGCAATCATAGGGTGTTAGTTAGATAAATTAAGGTATGAAAAGTGAAAGTGAAGTCGCTCAGTCGTGTCCAACTCTTTACGACCCCATGGACTGTAGCCCACCAGGCTCCTCCGTCCATGGATTTCCCAAGCAAAAGTACTGGAGTGGGTTGCCATTTCCTTCTCCAGGGGATCTTCCTGACCCAGGGATCAAACCTGGTTCTCCTGCATTGTAGGCAGACGCTTTACCATCTGAGCCACCAGGGAAGACTCAAGATATAAAAGGAAAGATGCTATTATAATGACAGAAAAAAAGATAGGAAATAATATAAATTACCAAATAGTAGATGTAACATCTACTTTTGCTTTTAAGGGTGTAAGTGAATTTGAATATTTGTAAAGGTAATGTAGTAGTAGTAGTAGTCAGCATTGGAGAGTGGACTCACAAGCAATTGACTTATTTTCCAGATCGTGTATGTATGTAGAATACATATACACATTTCCACTACTTCTTCTTTATGAAAGATTCCTGGAGACGGAATTACTGTGACAAAGGGACTGGAAAACAATAAGATCCCTGCCTTAAAAGTGCCAACTTACTTTTGAGAACATAGTGCTGTAAATGAGAGATTTTTGATAGAGATATAAGGACATTGAAGAAGTTCACCCAAAAGGAAAGTTTCAGAGTACGGAGAATGAAGAAACAAAGTGGGTGTGGGAAGAGGGAAAGGGACGAATATGTGCCTATTTGTGACCCAGTCTATGCTAGGCTCTTTGATAAATACAACCCTACAAGGGGATTGTTGTTATTCCCATTTTACAGATAAACTGAACCTCTGAGTTTAAACCATTTGCCCATGAAAGCTAGTGAGTAATGAGGAGAGTTCCAAGTGCTGACCTCCGGAAGCTCGTGTGGGCACTGGTTCAGTCAGACACAGGCAGAGAACAGAAGAATACCCCAACACTCCAACAGATGCTCACCGGAACTCCCACAGTGATGCCTTTCGTCTCTGGTTCCCCCCTGACCAAGAATGATAGCATCAGAATTGAAGTATTCATACCTCCAATTAGGAGTAAACAAGGGATGATTTATAAGACTGTTGACTGCAGGAGGAGCTCTGATGAAAGTCAACAGACTTTTCCCAGAGTTTACAATCATCTTACGATGAGACATAAGATAATGTTTCACCCAGATTCCTTGATCTCGACTCGACCACTTGGTAATTCTGTGACATTATGCAATTTACTTAATCCCTCTGAGCCTATTTCTTCATCAAAAAAATTACAGAAGTATTAACAGTAATTCTCTCATTGCCATCAGAGAAGTCAATGAGTTGGATTGTGTAAAGTCCTCAAATTAAGGGCCAGGCAGGTAATAAGTTTCTGCTTCTTTTTAATATATTTTTAATTGAAGGGTAATTGCTTTATAATATTGTGTTGGTTTCTGCCATATCTCAACAGGATTCATGTTGATATACGGCATATATATATCATACCATAGGTAGACATATGGCGCCTCCTGAACCTTCCTCCCACCTCCCACACCATCTTTTCCAACTGCTCTGAGGGGCCAAAATTCCTACCTTGGAGAGTGAATAGTAGAGGAGAGAGTCAGACACACGTGGTCTTTTTTTAAAAAGTATTTTATTGAAGTATAGTCAAAATGTTGGGTTAGTTTTCTGCTGTACAGCAAAGTGATTCAGATATATATAAAATTCTTTTTCATATTCTTTTCCATTATGGTTTATTCCAGGATATTGAATATAGTTCTCTGTGCTATATAATAGGACCTTGCTGTTTATCCATTCTATAATAGTTTGCATCTGCTAATCCCGAACTCCCAAACCACCCCGTCCCCCTTGACAGCCAGAAGTCTGTTCTTAATATCTGTAAGTCTGTTTGTTTCACAGTTAAGTTCATTTGAAGACACATGTGGTCCTTTTGTTGCTATTGACTGCCTATTACTATTTATTTATTAATAAATATTCAGCATGTATTTCTTGAGAACATGAATTCCTTTACATGACCGCAGTATAATTATCATACTCAAGAAATCTGACATTGATAAATACAGACCCTTAAAAGGAATGGTTTTTTGAGGGCTCAGACATCACAGAAAGCTTGCAAATTTCCAGGAGAGCTCAACAATATGGGAATAGAAGCAAAGACAGCTGAGTTAGGGACTACCTGAGATGGGGAGTCAGCCGAGAAGGACTCAGAGAAGAATAAAGATGCGAGATCAGTGAGCAGCCTGGAGACAGCAGGCCAAGGGGTCCAGGCTAGGAATGGAAGAAACAAGAGTTTCTGAGAAGGGTGAGCAGGTGAGGAACAAAATACCCCCACAGGCAGAAAGCGTTTGATAGGTCACGTGCAGAGTAGGTTGTGAGAATTTGTGATGCCATGGGCCATTCTGATGCCACGTCCAGGTTATGTTCAATACAGTGGGAGAGTGCTGGAGATCCATAGACAACTGAATGGGGTGGCCAGGGAGATGGGACGGTCTGCTCTGGAGAGGACCAGAGAACAGGGCAGGCCATGTTTTCACTGGGAGAAGAAGATGGAAAATGTGTATGTGAAAAAGATGATGAAAGTGAGGAAGTGTGTTCACTGGCTGACTGCAAGGAAACACCTTCAAAAGCCTAGGAACTCTGTGAAGCTCCATCTTGTGATAGGATTGCTGCCCAACAGGAAGTGAATGTGGAAGACCAGGAAATGGCCCCCCACAGCCCAGCCTGCGCCCCTCGCACCGGGACAGGACCTGCCGGAGGAAAAGTCCGGGGCTCCCGGGTCAGCACACCCGGCCTATTTCTGAACGTTCAGGCTGCTGAGTAATGGCCCCAGAGGAAGTGCCAGCGTCTCACAGGGCACAAGGGGAAAGTGAGAACTCGGGCTTGGCACCTTATTTTGGGAGCTGTCGTCAAAAGCCCAGCCCTGCAGTTCGTGTGCCTGACACTCCACTACAGCTCACAGGGAGTCTGAATGACCAGCCCTGCTCACACAGGTGCCCAGAGAGACAGACCCTGCAAGAAAAGAAGAGCTCTGTGATTTCCCTGAAGATAGCAAATTCTGAGTGCTTACTTCCTCAAGGAGAATCAACAGTCAGTCCAGTTGGGCAACTAGGCAGTGAAGCCTGTTATTTCTCCCTGCACACGTTCTTTGACTGCAAGATGACCATGACATGCGGGATACCTACAGACACTCTGCTCCGAACCTGAGAGGTTGAGGTGTGTAGTTTGAGTTAGAGTGAATTTGAGTTTGTTTCCAAAGATGGGAATGGCACCCTCACTCTCCCAGCCAGTCCCCTCTGCTGGCTAGGGTTACGACTCAGTCTAACGTGGAGACAGTCACATATACACAAGGGTCAAATCTCTGACCCCATATTACCCAGAGCTAACTGGCCCTGAGAGCCTCTGGGACAAACCTTTGCATTAGTTGTTTCTGAATGCAAGACTCCACAGACTGCCCTGGGGACACTCGTGGCTCTGTGATAGTTCAGTTCAGTTCAGTTGCTCAGTTGTCTCCAACTCTTTCTAACCCTGTGGACTGTAACACATCAGGCTTCCCTGTCCATTACCAACTCCCAAAACTTGCTCAATCTCATGTCCATCGAGTCAGTGATGCATTCCAACCATCTCGTCGTCTATCATCCCCTTCTCCTAACTTCAATCTTCCCCAGCATCAGGGTCTTTTCCAATGAGTCAGTTCTTCTCATCAAGTGGCCAAAGTATTGGAGTTTCAGCTTCAGCATCAGTCCTTCCAATGAATACTCAGGACTGATCTCCCTCAGGATGGACTGGTTTGATCTCCCTGAAGTCCAAGGGACTCTCAAGAGTCTTCTCCAACACCACAGTTCGAAAGCATCAATTCTTCAGCATTCAGTTTTCTTTATGGTCCAACTCTCACATCCTTACGTGACTACTCCAAAAACCATAGCTTTGACTAGACAGACCTTTGTCAGCAAAGTAATATCTCTGCTTTTTAATATACTGTCTAGGTTTGTCATAGCTTTTCTTCCAAGGAGCAAGCACCTTTTAATTTCATGGCTGCAGTCACCATCTGCAGTGATTTTGGAACCTAAAAAAGTAAAGTCTGTCACTGTTTCCATTGTTTCTACATCTACTTGCCATGAAGGGACCAGATGCCATGATCTTCGTTTTTTTAATGTTGAGTTTTAAGCCAGGTTTTTCAATCTCCTCTTTCACTTTCGTCAAGAGGCTCTTTAGTTTCTCTTCACTTTCTGCCATATAGGTGGTGTCATCTGCCTATCAGGTTATTGATATTTCTCCCAGCAATCTTGATTCCAGCTTGTGCTTAATCCAGCCTGGCATTTTGCATGATGTACTCTGCATATAAGTTAAATAAGCAGGGTGACAATATACAGCCTTGACATACTCCTTTCCCGATTTTGACCCAGTCCATAGTTCCATGTCCAGTTCTAACTGTTGCTTCTTAACCTGCATACAGATTTCTCAGAAGGCAGGTCAGGTGGTCTGGTATTCCCATCTCTTGAAGAATTTTCCACAGTTTGTTGTGATCCACACAGCCAAAGGCTTTGGCATAGACAATAAAGCAGACGTAGATGTATTTCTGGGACTCTCTTGCTTTTTCAATAATACAACAAATGTTGGCAATTTGATCTCTGGTTTCTAAATCCGGCTTGAACATCTGAAAGTTCTCTGTTCATGTATGATAGTAGGTCTGGTTAATTCTCAAGTTCTCTTAAGTCTCTTAGGGGTTCCAAGTCTAGATCTGAGGTGAATCTCCTATCTCGACTTCCTATATACCCCCTCCTTTTCTTAAAAAGTAAACTCTCTTAATTATTTGGGACTTCTTAGGAATTCAAGTTCTCTCTTCTTAAATAGCCCTATGAACTAAAGTAATTGGGGTCCAACGGGGTTGAGTGGTTTGCGTGGAATCGTGTGAACCCTAGGGGACTTCCCTGGTGGTCTAGTGGGTAAGACTCCGCCCTCCCAACACAGGGGGCCCAGGTTCGATCCCTGGACAGGGAACTAGATCCACATGCTGCAGCTAAGAGTTTGCTAGCTGCACCTAAAGATCTCACCTGCTACAACAAAGATTGGAGGTCCCAAGTGTCGCAACTAAGACCCAACGCACCCAAATAAACACATAAATGATAAAGAGAAAGAACTCTGCAGCACAGCTGTGATGGAAGCTCAGTGGGGTCCCTGCCTCTTTCCGTTGGCCCACCTCTGCCTGCTTGCCTCTGGTTGGTGCCAGTCTAAAAACCAAACCACGGATGGCTACAGGCATAGGCTCCTTCTCTGCGACTGCCACCTGTCTCTCTGGGACAGTCTTGGACATCACTACATCAGGTAGAAGATTATAAATACCCTAGCAAACCTGACACGTACCTTTCGGTGATAACCCCTGCTGGGTGAAATTCTACCCAGCTCAAATATTATTGTTCCCGGCTCAAATATTATTGTCCTGTAGTCATGGCTTCTGTTGGGTTTTTTTTCTGTCATTCATCTGCCAATGACTCCCCTGTAGTCAGAATGGCTGTCTTGTGCACAGAAGGCATAACCTCTATTCTGAATTTCATTCGTTTTCTGTGGCTATAGCCAGGACTTAATTTATTTATCAGATTAAATGCAATAGTGTTGGGAGCATAAGTTTCTACACTTGTTCTCTGAAAAGTTCAAGGTTTTCTTACCTGGGGATTATCCACATTTGGAGGAATCTTTGAAATCCAGAGACACACTACAGAGAAATTCACAAGATAATTATATGCAAAATGTTGCTTGAAAGAGTATGGTTGTGGGTCTGCAGGTTCATAGACCTTATGAAGCCCATTGATGAGCCTCAGGGGCTCTGCAGGTCTGTGTTTAAGGATGCCTGGCTCAAGCTACTGCAGAACAGTCAGCTCCAGCCCAACAGTAGTGGAACAGGGTTCCTGGATTTAGTCCCTCTGTGGGTGAGTTGACTTTGCACACAGAAGCTCTTATCTCAGAACCGCAGAATAATCTCAAAAGTTCAGACCTGGAAAGAGGCTTAGTATGTGCTTAGTTCAACCTCCTCTTTTTATAGATTAAAAAGGAAAAGAAAAGCACAGAGAAAATTAGTCATTTACTTGAGGTCACATGGTAATTACAGGGCTAGGACTAGAGCCCAGGCCACACCACATAATACCAAGTGAATGGCTTTAAATGGTGAATCAGGGATATAATTTTGCATATGATGGAAAGCACATGATCATAGTCTCCTCATTTTTAAACACACGAACTGAGATAGGCAGCCAGTATTTACTTAGTGTCTATCATACATCTGTTCATTTATTCAGTTATCAAAAAAATACGTATCTAATGTACACTAAGTGCCAGGCACTATGCAAGGTACTATTTACCATCAGGGTCAAGCTTCCCTTAACATAGTATCAACAGACACACAGAATCAGTGCCAACACCCCCTTCTTACGATGCTGTATTTTTTTTTCATGGCACACAGATATCAATTCAGATGCAGTCCACACTCAGGGATTCCACTGGTCATGGCTTCAAGGTCTTTTTCTATCATGAACTGAGTTGGAGGGAGGTGATTTTCCTATACTAAATGTAGGCAGAACTAGCTCTTTTACATGCTGAGCAAACACTCTGATTAGGAGCTTGTTATAGTTTATACTTTTAAAAATTTTAATTTTATTTAGGTATAATAGACATATAAAATGTAAGATATTTAAAATGTACATCATGGTGATTGAGAGATATATATGTATATATATATACCACACACACACTGAAATGATTGCCCCCTCAATCTAGCTAATTAACTCATCACCTCACATATATCAGTTTTTTTTAATGTAACATTTAAGTTATATTCTCTTAGCAAATTTCAGTTTTACAATACAGTATTATCAACTACAGTGATAATATTTTATATTAGATCCTGTGCTATGCTTAGTCTCTCCGTCATATCCAACTCTTTGCAACTGCATGGTTCAGTTCAGTTCAGTCGTTGAGTCATGTCTGATGCTTTGCGACCCCATGAACCACAGCACGCCTCCCTGTCCATCACCAACTCCCGGAGTCCACCCAAACTCATGTCCATCGAGTCGGTGATGCCATCCAACCAACTCATCCTCTGTCGTCCCCTTCTCCTCCTGCCCTCAATCTTTCCCAGCATCAGGGTCTTTTCAAATGAGTCAGCTCTTTGCATCAGGTGGCCAAAGTATTGGAGTTTCAGCTTCAACATCAGTCCTTCCAGGACTGATCTTCTTTAGGATGGACTGGTTGGATCTCCTTGCAGTCCAAGGGACTCTCAAGAGTCTTCTCCAACACCACAGGCCAAAAGCATCAATTCTTTGGCACTCAGCTTTCTTTATAGTCCAACTCTCACATCCATACATTTCTACTGGAAACACCATAGCCTTGACTAGATGGACCTTTGTTGGCAAAGTAATGTCTCTGCTTTTGAATATGCTGTCTAGGTTGGTCATAACTTTCCTTCCAAGGAGTAAGCGTCTTCTAATTTCATGGCTGAAGTCACCATCTGCAGTGATTTTTGAGCCCCCCAAAATAAAGTCAGCCACTGTTTGTCCCATTTCCCCATCTATTTGCCATGAAGTGATGGGACCAGATGCCATCACCTTAGTTTTCTGAATGTTGAGGTTTAAGCTAACTTTTTCACTCTCCTCTTTCACTTTTATCAAGAGGCTCTTTAGTTCTTCTTCACTTTCTGCCATAAGGGTGGTGTTATCTGCATGTCTGAGGTTATTGCGACTGCATGGACTGTAGCCCAAAAGGCTCCTCTGACCATGGGATTCTCCAGGCAAGATTACTAAAGTGGGTTGCCATGCCCTCCTAGAGGTGCTCTTTCCAATCCAGGGATCACACTCAGGTCTACCATGTTGCAGGCAGATTCTTTACCTTCTGAGCCATCAGGGAAGCCCAAGAATACTGGAGTGGGTAGCCTATCCCTTCTCCAGAGGATCTTCCTGACCCAGCAATTGAACCAGGGATTCTTTACCAGCTGAGCTACCAGGGAAGCCCACATTAGATCCTAAGACCTTATTAATCTTATAGTTGAAACTTTGTGCCCCTTTATCAATCTCTCCTTATTCTCTCACTCTTCAGACCCTGGCAACCACTTTTCTACTCAATTTCTCTACATCTCATTTGGTTTTTAAGAGTCCATATGTAAATGGTAACACAGAGTATTTGTTTTACTCTGTCTGGCTTATTGCACTTAGCATAATGCCCTCAAAGTCCATCCACATTGTTACAAATGACAGGATTTCCTTCTTTCTCGTGGCTCAGTAATATTCCATTGTATATGTGTGTCACATCTTCTTTATCCATTCCTCTGTAGATGGACACTTGGCTTGTTTACATGTCTTAGCCATTGTGAATAATGCATGCAAATATCTCTTCAAGAACCTGTTTTCATTTCTTTTGGATATATACTCTGAAATGGGATTGCTGGATCCTGTAGTAGTTGTATTTTAAAATTTTTGAGGAACCCCTATATTGTTTTCCATACTGGCTGCACCAATTTGTATTCCCACTAAGAGTGTACAGGGGTTCCCTTTTCTCCATATTCTCCCCAAAACTTGCCATCTTGTCTTTTTGATGATAGCCATTCAACAGTATTGGTATGAGGTGATATCATCTTGTGGTTTTGATTTGCATTTCCCTGATAATTAGTGATACAGAGCATGTTTTTATTAACAGATACCTGTTGGCCATCTGTATGTCTTCTTTGGAAAAATTGTCTATTCAGTTCCTCTGCCCATCTTTTGATTGGATTGTTTGGGGGTGGGTTGGCATCAATTGAGATGATGGTGTGTTATTAATATTATTTTTTCACTCATGCTATTAATGTGGTGCTTTGATTATTAATTTTTTTTTTTTTTTTTTTTGCTGTGCTGGATTTTCATTGCTGTGCTTGGGTTTTCTGTAGTTGTGGCGAGTGGGGACTACACTTCACTGGGATACGTGGGCTTCTCATTGTGGTGGCTTCTCTTATTGCAGAGCATGGGCTCTAGGCAGGCGGGCTCAGTGGTTGTGGCTCACGGGCTTTGTTCCCTCATGGCGTGTGGGATCTTCCCAGACCAGGGATTGAACCCATGTGCCCTGCATTGGCAGGTGGATTGTCAACCACTGGACCACCAGGGGAGTCCCTGTTTGGTCTTTTGCTACTGAGTTTTGTGAGTTCTTTTTTTGGATTGTGATATTATGATGTATAAGAAAAATATATTTGCTTATTCAGAAGGCCAAGATGTATTTCTCATATATATTTTATCTTCATGTACAGTTCCTGGCTCACAACTCTCAAAACCCTTGGGATTTCCTAAGTGTTGAGAATGATAAAGGTGCTTTTTGTTATGTGAAAGAGGTAACTTTCAGAAGCACCGAAGGGTGGGGACTGGTGGCCAGGTAAACCAACCCTGTGACTACAGGACCCTTCTGCTCCACACCCTGATTTCCAGAAAGGAGAGAGCTGTTTGAGGTTCAATCAGACACCACTGGCCAATGATTGAGTCAATCATGTCTATGAGGATGGCTTTTTGGTCCTTTTTGGAGAGCTTCCACGTTGGGGAACCAGAATGCATCCATGTGCCACCATGTCCGGCACCACATTCCGTGCGGACAGAAGCGCCTTTGTTCAGGACCTTGCCCTGTGTATCTCTGCATTTGGCTATTGATTCATAATCTTTATTGCCCCTTCATAATAAATTGGTAATCTAGTGAGTACACAGGTTTTCCTGAGTTCTGTAAGCCATTCTAGCAAATTAATCAAGCCCAGGAGGCAGTCGTGGGAACTTCTTGTTTTAGCCAGTAGGTCGGAAGAACAAATGACCACTGATGTGGAGGACGGCTCTCTTGTGGGACTGAGCTCTTTGCCTGTGGTTTCTGATTCTATCTACAGGCAGATAGTGTCAGAATTGAGTTGCAATTTTGGACACCTTGCTTGCTGGTGCGGGGAAGCCTACCACACACATTGGAACTGGGTCCAAGAGGAACTCTTTGCAGGATATTTACCCCTTAACAGACATATGAATTGCAAATATTTCCTCCTATCTCACAGGTTGCCTTTCATTTTGTTGATGATTTCCTTTGCTATGCAGATTTTTTTTAGTTTGACGTAGTCATGTAGTCCCACTGGTTTATTTTGCTTTTGGTGTTATATCCAAAAAATCATTGCCAAGAGTGATGTTAAGGGGCTTACCCTTTATGTTTCATCTAGGAGTGTTATGGTTTCAAGTCTTACGTTTAAGTCCATAATCCGTTTTGAGTAGATTTTTGTGTATGGTGTAAGATAGGAGTCCAGTTTCATTCTTTTGCGAGTGTCTGCCTAGTTTTCCCAACATCATTTATTGAGACTATCATTTCCCCATTATATATTCTTGGTTTCTTTGTCAAAAATTAATTAGCCATATATGCATGGGTTTATTTCTGGGCTGTCTATTCTGTCTCAGTGATCTTTGTTTTTAGTTTTATACCAATATTGTACTGTTTTGATTACTATTGCATCATAATATAATTTGAAATCAGGGTGTATGATACTTCCAGCTTTGTTCTTTCTCAAGATAGCTTTGGCTATTCGGAATTTTAGAATTCTAGAATTTTACAAACATTAGAATTGTTTGTTCTAGTCCTGTGAAAACTGCCATTGGAATTTTGATAGGGATTGCATTGAATCTGTAGTTTGCATTAGATTGTATAGATATTTTAATAATATTAATTCTTCCAATCCATGAGCACAGAATATTTTTCCATTTATTTATGTCTTCTTTAGTTTCTTTCTTCAATGTGTTATAATTTTCAGCGTACAGATCTTTCACCTCCTTAGTTAAATTTTTTCCTAGGTACTTTATTCTCTTGATGCAATTATACATGAGATTGTTTTCTTAATATCTCTTTCTGATAGTTCATATTAGTGTATAGAAACGCAACTGATTTTTGTACATTGATTTTGTGTCGTACAACTTTACTGAATTTGATTATTAGTGTTAACAATCTTTGGTGGCATTTTAGGGTTGTCTACACATAATAGCATGACATCTACATAGAGGGACAATTTTGCTTCTTCCTTTTTGATTTGGAGGTTTTTTATTTCTTTGTCTTGCCTAATTCTTCTGGCTAGGCCTTCCAGTACCATGTTAAATAAAAGTAGTGGGAGTGGGCATCCATTTTGTTTCTGATCTTAAGGGGAAAGCTTGTAGCTTTTCACCATTAAGTGTAATATTCGTTGTGAACTTATATATATGGCCTTTATTATGTTGAGGTAAGTTCCTCAATGCCCAGTTTGTTGAGAAGTGAAGTGGCTCAGCCATGTGCAAGCAATCCCATGGTGTAGCTTACCAAGCTCCTCTGTCCATGGAATTTTCCAGGCAAGAATACTGCAGTGGGTTGCCATTTCCTTCTCCAGGAGAACTTCCCGCCCTGGGGATTGAACCCAGGTCTCCCACATGACTGGGGAGCCACTGAGCCACCAGGGAGGCCCAAGTTTGTTGAGGGCTTAGTTAATCTTTACCATAACATGGCAAGGAGGTGCTTTTATTATCTCCATCTTAATGATCAGGAAACTGAAGCTTAGAAGCTCGAGTAACTTCCCCAGTGTTTGCAAGTGGTAAAGCCAAAACTAAACTTTGCAGCTGGCCCCCACACAGCTCCTTCTAAGAGCCAAAGTAGCAGGAAGCCAAGGGGAAGCAAGCTGTAAATGTGACTCCTCCAGCCTCCAGCGTGCTGAGAGAGTCATTCTGTGGTCTCTGTTATTCATTCGACCACGATGCTACTGCATCTTATGATATATTGTCCTATGTATGTGGGTTATTGTTTTTTATTTTTAAAGATTTATTTAATTATTTTTGTCCATTTATTTGGCTGTGTTGCATCATGCAAGATCTTTCACTGCATTTCATGGACTCCAGCTGTGGCTCACAGGCTCCAGAGCATGAGGGCTGAGTGGTCATGGTGCATGGGCTTAGTTGCTCTGAGGCATGTGGGATCTTGGACCAAGACCGAGGATCAAACCTGCATCCCCTGCACTGAAAGGTAGATTCTTAACCACTGGACCTGGGTTATTTTTTAAAAACACATTGTGAGCACCTTGAAGATAGAGATCGTGTCCCACCGTAGCACTGCACACATGCCAAGCAAATAGTTTGGTAAGTCCTATCCACTGGGGCTCAAAATTCCCTGAGGGTAGACCTTAGGTATAGAAATTCAGAAAACTACATCTTAAAGATCTCCTAGGCTTCCAAGTCTCATTTAAGAGTTGAAGAAACTGGGGCCTAAAAAGTGGAATCAAAGCTAGTCTCAACCCTTTCTTCAGGGCAGGGCCATCCTAAAGTATCCTCTCCTCCTACCCCCACCAGCCTTATGAGCAGTGCTGAAACTCTGTGTGTAATTACCCAATAGAGGTTAAGACCTTGGGATCCAATGACCATAAGACAATAAAACTCTGATGTCATTGCTGGTCAGTCAGGTTTGTAGCTGGAACTGAAGGAACCTAGCGATTATATTGTTTAGTTGTAGGGGAAGTAACAGGCCCAGAGATGGCAAGGGACCTAGTACTCATCAGCTGGCCGAGGGTAATCAATTAAATGGCACTCCCTTGCCCAGAGGGAGCTAAGACACAGGAGACATGTGTGGCCTTTCCCTGGCTGGAGTGTGTATATCTAGGTGAGGGTGGGGTTGCTCTCTTCCCAAGTGTGGCCGGCTTAGGGAACACTGCCCATGCTTCAGCAGGTCTATCAGCGACTCGCCCCTGTGTTCACCTGCTCTCCTCCGTTCTCCAAACAGTAGATGCCACCCCTGAGGCCTGGGCACAAGCTGCAACCTAAATCCACCACTCCTTCTGTCTTCCTCCACCAGCCCTTCCCTTCTCAGCATCACCTCTGGCCCAGCGAGCAGGTTAGGACTGTCACACATGCACAGATTATAACCTGGCTGCCCTGTTTCTCCTCCATGGGTGAAAAACCCAGAGTGGAGGGACAGAAGCATCTCCACTCTGTATCACTCTCTGCAGAAGCCAAGGGCCAGAGGAAGCCGTTGCTTCCTTGAAGGCAGTGTGGGCACCAGACTGTCGAGTTAGTTAAAGCATTAAAGAAAGCTGTGTTGTCCTCACTGGACTTGGACAGTGACCTCCTCAGGGGTCGAACCCTGTCCCTCCCGTGCACTCACAAGCACAGTACGGATCAAAGAATAGCACTTTCTGAAAACTGAAAGGGATAGTTCCCAACAAACCTGCTGAGACAGTGCAGGGAGGCTGAGCTCCACGTGGGCAATCAGTCAGGCTGTCCCAAGGGCAGGAAGTTTGGAAGGTGAACTGCAGGGATGCTCACTCTGTGGAGACAAAGGACCCCTCCCCCAAGCTGTGCTTCCACTGAGAGCTGGGAGCTGGTTATCCCCATCCCCCAGGCCTGCAAACAGGGGAGGGGAAAGATTCTCACCTCTTCTTGACGGCTAAGTCCAACGCCTGAAGAACTGATCTCTCTATCTGCTTCTTGTCTGCACTCAAGACCCCAAACACCACTGAGGAAAGTCTTACCATCAGGCAGATGGCTCGTGCTCGTGTCTGACTCTTTGTGACCCCGTGGATGGTAGCTGGCCAGGCTCTTCTGTCCATGGGGATTCTCCAAGCAAGAATACTGGAGTGGGTTGCCATGCCCTCCTCCAGGGGATATTCCCGACCCAGAGATCGAACCCGCATCTATCTTGCATCTTCTGCATTGACTGGCAGGTTCTTTACCACTATGCTAACTTGGAAGCCCCCAGGCAGATGGGTTCCATTGTAACAGAGGATCATCTACCCTGCATGCACCAAAGCATGGTTGACAATTTTACTGGATTTCTGGGTCAGTTCACATTCCTATCAACACTGTTCCAAACCTTCTCCACTCCCCTGAGTGCCCTCACCTCCACCCTCCCTTTCCTCAGAAGTCATCATCTTCCAGTTCCTCCTCTTTTGTGTTGAAATTATTAGTCACTCTGGCGTGTCCAACTCTGCAACCCCATGGACTGTAACCCGCCAGGCTCCTCTGTCCATGGAATTCTCCAGGAATACTGGAGTGGGGAGCTATTCCCTTCTCTAGGGATCTTCCCGACTCAGGAATCAAACCTGCATCTTCTGCATTGCAGGCGAATTTTTTATCATCTGAGCCACCAGGGAAGCCTGCCAAATGTTTCAGCCTACCTAGACTTCCCTTCCTTCTTGCTCCCCATTACGCTGGAAGAGTTTTCCTGTCTACTCTCTAACCAAGAGCCATCCCACCACTTGTGTATTATATCCCATTCTCCTCCACCTTCCTACAGTGAATCTTACCTGTAATTTAGCGAATCTTTCTGTTGCATATTAAGTCTCTTCCTCTGTACTCGGTCCGTCTCATACTTATTTTTTTTTTAATGTATTTATTTAGCTGTACCAGGTCTTACTTGCAGCACGTAGGATATTTTAGCTGAGACATACGAACTCTTAGTTGTGGCATGTGGGATCTAGTTCCCCGATCAGCAATTGAGCTTGGGCCCCTGCCCTGAGAGCGAGGAGTCTTAGCCACTGGACTACCAGGGAAGTCCCCTTCTCGTGGTTATTCAAACAAACTCATATCTCTCTCATTAAAAAAGAGACTAACATACATCTTTCTCCGTCTGCGGCCTTCTTTCTCTATTCCTGTACACAATCTAGTTCCTCCCTTTAACGTTCAGTACTCTCCAATCTGACTTTCACTGTTATTACTCTCCTGAAGCATCTTTTTCAATGGTCATCAGGGATATTCATGATTAATACAGTGGTCATTTTTCAGTCCTCATCTTGCCTCTTCAGCATTTGACTCTGTTGAGTGGTTATATATGACCATTCTCTCTCTTAAAAAAAAAAAAAAAACTTCCCTTATCCTCCACGATACAACAGTCTCCTTGTTTGATGTCTCTGTCTTTAACCACCTTGCTCAGTCTCCTTTACAAACTTATCCTTCTCTACCTAGCCATTCATGGTTAGAGTTCAAGGCATAAAGTTCTCTTTAATTCTCTTATTCTAAAGTGCTTTTGCATACTACACTGAACTGCCTTGTGAAAATGTTAAAATCAGCTTTTTATTATAAACATCTTCCCATATCTGCAAAATTATTTTAGTGGGCATATATTATGCATGTACTATAACTTATTTACTTATTTACTCAATCTCCTACTGTTCGTCGCTTCAGTCGTGTCCGACTCTTTGCATCCCTATGGACTGTAGTCTTCCAGGGTTTTCTGTCCGTGGGAATCTCCAGGCAAGAATACTGGAGTGGGTTGCCATTTCCTACTCCAAGGGAATCTTCCTGATCCAGGGATCGAACCCAGGGTCAATCGAACCCTGTGTCTCCCATGTCTCCTGCATTGGCAGGCAGGTTCTTTACCACTAGCTCCACCTGGGAAGCCCATTGTCGGTCATGTGGGTCCTTTCTAACACTTCTGCCTTTATAAGTAGCACTGTGACAATCACCCTTATACGACTCTCCTTGCATGTGATTAGATGAGAGATGCTAATATGAATTACTACTATCCAGTCAGTAAGAAACTGCTATATGGAAACTGGGAATTTGGGGAAAATGTACACTTCATTTTTGAGGTCAGGAGCATGGAGGAAGCTATCTAGGTAACCCACAGAGCAGTACTGAGAAGGACAGACTCAGGCAGAAAAAAACCCGGCTTGGTCAAGTGTATATATGTATCTGCTCTTTCCCTATTCTTCCAAGTTTTCAACTTGGAAGTTACCACCTCAGATGAAAAGAGGTCTGGCCTGATGTGTCAGGCCCAAACTTGGATGGCTGCAGGACAAATACGTCAGCAAAAGTCAGTGCCAGAAAGGCAGCAAGAGTGTGCTGACAGCAGACAGGATGGGGCATGGCCTCGAGAGCAAAAGAGAATTGTGGGGAAAGGAAGAGTTGGCACAGACAATGTGGGCTCTTCTTCATCTCCCCAGTATTTCCTATCGGAGAGCCCCAGGGCCCAGTCCTGGACTTCCACCTGCTCTGTCCATCCTTCCTTCGTGATCTCACCCAGACCCACGGCTTTGAGTATTAACACTATCCATACAGAGACGATCGCCAGCTTCACACCTCTAGCCTGACCTCGAGTCTAAACACATGACCAGTGCATCCAGATGAAAAGCTGACATCCCCACTTGGATGTCTAACAGGCATCTCACATTTAACACATAAAGCGTAACTCCTAACTTTACCTCCTCGCCTCCCCGGCTAAATCTGATTTCAACTCAGGTAATGGCAATATCACTTTCGCAGTTTCAAACCAAAAACTTCATTCATTTATTTATTTTTAATTTTTTCTGTGCTGGGTCTTTGTTGGGGCCCACGGGCTCTCTTTAGCTGAGGAGCACAGGCTCTAGAGCCCTCGGCCTCAGTAGCCGCAGTGTGTGGCCTCCCTAGATGTGGTGTGTGGGCCTAGCTGTCCTGCGGCACGTGGGATCCTAGTTCCCTGACCAGGGTTAGAACCCATATGGGTCCATCATATCAGAAGGCAGATTCTTACCCTCTGGACCACCAGGGAAGTCCTCAGGCCAGAAACTTGAAGTCATCCTTGACGTCCTCTTTTTCTCGAAACCTGCATCCAACTGATAATCAAATCCTGTTGGCCTGATCTTCAAAAACAGATTCAGGTTTGCCTTCATCCATGAAAAATGGGACTTAACTATCTCTCTATAAACAATGGAAAAACTGGATCAAAGATGTGGAACAACTATTTCCAGACATTGGATCAGAGGCAAGACGGGACTGTGATCCCTCAGGGAAGGGAAGCAAATGAGGTGAGCCCTCAATCGTGGAGGAGGAGGCAATTTTCAGATTGCATGGCCCCCAGTACAGAACCATTTTTCAAGGACAAGAACCAGCCACTTGTGGGAAGCTGATTACATTGGTTCTTCTTCACTATGGAAGAGATAACAGTTTATCTTGACTGGGGTTAAAACATATTTCATTTACTCTGGGAAAAAGCTGTTCTCCCAGAATTATAGTACCTGTGACATACAACGGGTAATTACCATTTTAACTCACTCCTTTTCACAAGTTTTCAACTATATCCATACAGAAAAATGTCTCTGTAAGAACAGTTAAGTCCTAACGAAAGTCAATATCAAAATGTTATTTGCTTTCTGCCTCATTTTATAGAAAGATACTTATTCTCTGTCAAACAAGAAAACACTATACAACGGAGGACCTCTATATTCCCAAATGCCCTGCATTAGTTCATTCGACAAACATCTGATAAGTGTCTGCTATGTATCAGGCAAAGAATACTAAGAACAGAGGGATCAATGGGCAAACAAACTCCAAAGCAGGCACTAATCTGCTAGACTACCCAAAATCAAGGACCAAGTTTCATTTCAGATACCTGATGGTAATTTTTTAGGGGTGTGCATTCAACCTATCAGTTTAATTTGCATATTAAATAAGTCCAGTTATAAGATCACTTAAGATTTATATTAGTTTATTATTACCAATATTTAATATTATTAGCTATTATTATTTACAGTTTCAATTCAAGAAGAATAAAAAGAAAAACTAAATAGTATGTTTATTTGATATTAGAATAATAGCATATAGAAATTTTTGAAGTTTGTATCTATATAATAAAGTATACTTTTTAAATGTCTAACTTAAATAACCTGGTCTCCCGCATTGCAGGCAGACTCTTTACCATCTGAGCCACCAGGGAAGCCCCAACTTAAAAAACATATTTCATTAACTCTAAGTGGATCCTGGACTTATTTATAAAATGTAAAGGCATAAAATACTTTAAGGAGAAGAAAACAGAGGAGAAAGTCTTTGAGATCTAGGGCTAGGCAATGAGTTCTAAGAACTGACCCCGAAAGCTTGATCCATACAAGGAGAAGGTGATAAATCTGACCTCACTAAAATTAAGAGCTTCTGCTCGATAAAAGACTGTGAAAAGGATGAAAAAGAAGCTATCGAGAGAAAAGCATATACCTATCAATGGACCAGTGTCCAAAATACATAAAGAACCCTTAAAGCCCAATAGTAAAAAAAAAAAAAAAAAGTCCAGTTAGAAAATGGACAAAAAATATAGACATTTTACTAAAGGTATAGTGATGGAAAATAAACACATGGCCAAAAAGTTCTATAGCATTAGCCATTAAAGAAAAATAAGGTAAAACCACAATGAGATGTCACTACACATTTACTAAAGTAAATAATTGTGACATCACATGCTGGTGAGAATGTGGGAAAACTGGCTCCCTCACACTGCTGGCGGGAACGTGAAATGGCAAAGTGGCACTGGAAAACAGCTTGGCAGGTTTGTTGTTATTGTTTTTAACAAAACTGAACATAAAATTGCCTTATGACCCAGCAATTGAGCTCTTGGGCATTAATTCCAGAGAAATGAACACTTCTGTTCACACGAAAACCTATACACAAATGTTTATAGTTGCTTTATTCATGACAGCCAAAGGAAAAAAAATGGAAACAGTCCAGCTGTCCTTCAATGCTTGAAAAGTTAAACAAACTGGTACATTCATACCGTAGAATACTCAGCAATAGAAAAGAATGAGCTATTGGTGAACGCAACAACTTGGATGACTCTTCAGGGAAGTATACTGAGTGGAAAAAGCCAATTCTAAAAGGTTATGCTTTGAATGATTCCATTTATTAAGATATTTTGAGGGACTTCCCTGGCAATCCAGTGGTTAAGGTTTCACCTTCCAGTACGGGGGATGCAGGTTCCCTTCTTGGTCAGGGAGTTAAGATCCCTTGACTGCATGCTTGACGGCCAAAAAACCAAAGCATTTAAAAAAAAAAAAAAAAGCAAAATTCAATAAAGACTTTAAAAATGGTCCACATCAAAAAAGCTTTTTAAAAAATTTAGAGATGATGAAACATGGAGAACAGATGAACGGTTGTCAGAGGGTAGGGATTGGGGAAAAGAGAGGGAGAAGCAACAGTCAAGACAGGGAATTCTGTGGGGCTGGAACTGGTTTGTATCTTGACTGCGGAGGTGGATAAACAAACCTACACACATGATACGATTGTATAGAACGAAGCACATACACACAGACTCACAGACACAGAAAGACCGAGAGGCAAAACTGGGGCGATCTGAATTCTAACGGGCTTCCCTGGTGGCTCAGGTGGTAAAGAATTCGCCGGCAACACGGGAGACCTGTGTTTGATCCCTGAGTCAGGAAGATCGCCTGGAGAAGGGCATGGCAACCCACTCCAGTATTCTTGCCTGGAGAATTTCCATGGACAGAGGAGCCTGGTGGGCTACAGTCCACGGGGTCACAAAGACTCAGACATGACTGAGCGACTAACACACTGATCTGTAATCGTGTGTGTCTCCCAGCTGCGGCATTGTACTATCTTTGCAAGATGCTACCCTTGGGGGGACACTGGGTAAAGAGTACATTGGATCTCTCTGGAATTGTTTTTTACAACTGCATATGCATGTATAATTATCAAATAAAGGTTTAATTTTAAAACGACATCTTCCTGGTTGATATTCTAGGTTTGGATGAGCTTTTTCTGCCAGGAGAGCCTGAGCCAACACCACAATCCAAAGGCTTGTTAGAGTGTTAGATCCACGGACACAGGACTGAGTGTAACCTTGCTTTGGAATCTGGGCCTCACTCTTCAGCAAAGGTGGGAGTGGGTACATGACCTGGTATCCCCTAGTCCTAGCTCACATCCAGAAGCTGATAGTGGTAAAGTGGCTGCTTAATGATGCAGCTGAGACACCAACTTGGAGCTGATATCACCCTAATCAACCACCATTATATTCTGCTATGAAGACTGATGCTGAAGCTAAAGTTCCAATACTTTGGCCACTTGATGTGAAGAGCTGACTCACTGGAAAAGACCCTGATGTTGGGAAGGGTTGAGGGCAGGAGGAAAAGAGGGTGACAGAGGATGAGATGGTTGGATGGCATCACTGACTCAATGGACATGAATCTGAGCAATCATTCACTCATTCACTGTCTGAGGGATAGTGAAGGACAGGGAAGCTTGGTGTGCTGCAGTCCGTGGAGCAAAGAATCGGACACGACTTAGCAACTGCACAACGATATATACTACTGTGTCCCCAGTAGATGCAACACATATGTCCAGGAACCATGGTAGACCTGACATGGTAGACTCCAGTGACCTTGTGGAATTTCTACATCCAGCCCCTGCAACTTTAGGCTCTATGTATGGGTCTAGAGGCCCTGATTCCCACAGGGAGAATGCTTCCGCCAGGAGGAGGCATAGCAGGTGTTCCAGTAAGTTGTAAGCCATGGCTGCTGCCTGGTAACTGCAAGCTCCTCATGCTGAGACCAGCAGACAGTAAAAGCATCACCAGTCTGGCCGAGGTGATTGACCCTGATGATCAGAAGGCTGTGTTAAACTGTGGAGACAGGGAGGAACACCTCTGGCATTCCTGTAATCCATTGGAGCATCTCCTGATAGTCCTCCTTCCGATCATAAAGGTATATGGAAAAGTGTAGCAGCCTTGATCTGAGGAAGACATGGTAACCCACTGCTCACCCTTGGGGATGAGGGTCTGGGTCACACCACTTGGAACAGCAGAGGTGCCAGCCGAGGGTGAGGGCACCCTGGAGTGGGCAGTGCAGGAGGGAGATGCTGCGTATTCGTTATGGTCTCAGGACTGCAGTACTGGGGGCAGGGGTGGGGGCGGGGGTGACTCATTCATCTTGCTAAACTTCCTTAAGTTCCCCCAGGGGAACAGACCAGCCAGAATCCCGGAGAAGCTCTTCCCCGATGGAGTGCATTTGAATGTTACAAGAGGTGGGTGCGTAACAGACAGTCCAGGTCCCCTTCAGGACTGAGACTTGCATTCCCTCAGCGTCCAGGAGTGTTGCCTATGATGGCTCATGGCTGTGTCCCTCTCTGATCAGCGCTGTCAGCTGAAAGGAGCTTCCTTGGCTCATTTCTGCACACCCTCGCTGGGGGGGCCCACAACCAAAGACCTGTCTGTGGGGCTACAAATCCTTGCTCAGTGCTTCAGTATGGGGTATCTCTATCCAAGAACCATCTCAAAATTAACTTGTTCAAAACCAAACTTTTCAAAAAAAAAAAAAAGAAACCAAACTTTTTTTTTTAATGTGAAGAAGTGGATTTATTTAGAGAGAAGCACACTCCACAGACAGAGTATTGGCCATCTCAGAAGGCTAAAGTGGCCAGCAACCAAATTCTTGGACTCCTCTTGAAACGTGTCCACTTCTCCATTTCAGTAAATGCCAATCACATGCCTCCAGTTGTCCAGTCCAAAACCTTGGAATTTTGACTTCACTCTCTCTGTTTTCCCGAACATCTAATATACCAGCAAATCTTGTTGGCCGTACCTTCGTGGCCACAATTTGACCAGTTCTCAGCACTACCACTGCTAACCGTCTGCTCCAACTCCCTATCATCTCTCACCGCAACACACCACAGCCTCCTAACTGGCCCCTCGCCTCTGTGCCTGTCCCTTTCCTCTCTTCCATGCAAGCAGACAAAATGATCATCACGTCTCTAACAAATTCTCCGAGGGGCTTCTTATCACACCCGGACTACAAGTCAAAACCTTTACAACAGCCTGTACCACCTGTCTGACCTCCAGTCCAGCCACCCCACCCTTCCCTCTGCCTGCTCCAGCCTCTATTCTATGCTGTTCCTCAAGCCCGCCAGGGATGCTTCTGCCACGGGGCCTTTGTACTTGGCCTCTCCCCTGCCTGGAATGCTGTTCCCCGAGATAGCCACACCCCTCACTTTCTTGGAGCTCCACTCCGATATCACCTCATCCAGCACATGTTTCCTGTCCATCTTACACGTAACAGCAAAACACCATCCCCACCTTATCACCACCCCGCTCTCCCAACCCTCCTTGCTTGGTCCTTACCAACCGACATCAATTTGTTTGTTTGTTTGTTTGTCTACCTGCCTCCTTTAGAGGGAAAGCTACATGAGAAAGGGAACTTTGTTTACTGCACCATCTGTCTAGTTTCTATAACGGGGCTTGGAATATAGTACCTACTCAAAAAATAAATATTTGTTGGATGAACCAATCAAGTTTCAGGGACTTTACAATTTAGGCTTTCACACTACCCACCCCCTGCACTCCAGAATAACTACATCCTGAAATGCAGACACACCAGGACCACCATGGGAGCACCAGGCATCACGTGCAACACACCCTTTCAGTGACCCAATACACACCTCAAGTGGAAGTGCCTCTCAGATGTGAATTCACTGTCCTGAACCATCTGGATCACAATGAGACTCAAAGATTCCAGAAGAAGTAAGAGACTTGAGCCTGCAAGAGTTCCTTTAGTTGGTACTTAGCCACAGTGGGAAGGGGGTGTTCATGAGGCATGATACTTTTAGGGGCTCACAAAAATATTTTAGCTGTAATTCCTTTTAGAATCAAAAGAGAATCAAAAGAGAGATGAGCATAATAATAATTAATATTTGATAATCCAGCTTGGATTATTATATCAACAGTCATGAGATGGAATTTTTTATATTTTCTTATGGAGGAAACAACCCAGAGAGGTGGAAGGGACCCACAAAAGCCACACTGTGGCCCTGCCTGATACAGCACGCCTTTAAAGCTGTGGCTAATGTCAAGAGCCAGATGACAGAGGATGAGATGGTTGGATGGCATCACCAACTCGATGGGCATGAGTTTGAGCAAGCTCCGGGAGTTGGTGATGGACAGGGAAGCCTGGTGTGTTACAGTCCATGGGGTCACAAAGAGTTGGACACGACTGAGCAACTAAACTGAACTGAATGGAACTGAATATCAAGAGCCAGCAGATCAGGGAGACGGAGGGGAGCTGACATTCAGCAGGCTTTCTCATTGGGTTGTCGCCCCAATCCATCTTTTCAGCCCTATGCTGTCAAAGGGGAAACTGGAGCCCTGAACAGTGACGTGATTTCACCTGTCGCCATCAAGGCAGTAAATGGCCGGGCTTCCCTCATGGTCCACCGGTTAAGAGTCTGCCTTGCAATTCAGGGAACAATTTGATCCCTGATCTGAGAAGATCCCACATGCCGCAGGGGCAACCAAGCCTGTGTACCACGACTACTGAAGCCCTGTACTCTGCTGCAAGAGAATCCACCATAATGAGAAGCCCACGCACCGCAACTGGAGAGTAGGCCCTGCTTGCCGCAGCTGGAGAACGCCCGGGCACAGCAGCAAAGATCCAGCACAGCCAAAGATGAAGATAAATAAATAAAAATAAATTCTTTGAAAAAAGTGAAAAAGACAGTCAACAGCTCGGTTCTGAGCCTAGGACAGTGGAGACCCAGCCCCGGGCTCCGTAACGCCTGCAGCTTTCAGAGGGTGCCCGCACTGCTGCAGGCACCGATCGTGGTTAGATGCTGTCCTCGGCTCTGCCCCTGCCGCCCGGAGGCTGCCCTGTACCCTGCCCCCTGAGTCACCCCAGCTCCACCCGGCCCTACAAGAGCCTGAGTTTTCCTCTTCTGCCTCAGCGCCAGTGCCACACCCCCGCCCCACCTCTGGCTCCTGGTCTTAATCATGATGCCCCACCCTATGCCCGGGCAGGCCTGGCTGCCTTCTTGTACCTGCCAGTCCTTCCAGAGAACAGTAACTTTGTCCTGAGGAGGAAGAGAGCAGCCTGGGAGGGACTTGTGCTTATGACCCCCAGTGCAGTCTGGGTGCCAAACCCTTCCTCCTGACACCCGGGAAAAGGTCTGCAAAGACGGTAAAGGTCCCTTCTGTCTGCACCTAGCCCTCCCCAGCACGCGCTCAGGGGTAAGTAGGTCCTTCCTGAGCCCCAAGCAAAAATCCCCTAAGGGAGCCACCTCAGTCTCCATCTTCTGCCCGTTTGCGTGTGTGCACACTCAGTCACGTCTGCCTCTTTGTGACCCCATGAATTGAAGCCTGTCAGGTTCCTCTCCCTGTGGAATTTTCCAGACAAGACTACTGGAGTGGGTTGCCTTTTCCTACTCCAGGGGATCTTCCCAACTCAGGGATTGAACCCGCATCTCTTACATCTCCTGTATTGGCAGGTAGGTTCTTTACCACTGTGCCACTCCTGTTTGGTAACCTCCAAAAGGGAGCAAGTGGATAGAATTCATGATCCAGAAGAAGAGCTAGAAAGAGAAGTGTGGACTTGGGAACAGGAGGGCCTAATTGAATTACAGCTCTGTGGGTCAGTAATTTAACTTCTCCAAATCTAATTAAAACTTGGAAACACAAAAAGAGAGAGGGGGACTAACTTGGTGGTCCAGTGGCTAAGACTCCAAGTTCCCAATCCCTGGGTTCAATCCCTCGTCAGGGAACTAGATCGCACACGCCACAGCTAAGAGCCAGTGCAGCCAAATAAATAGAAATTGTCTTAAAAGAGAGAGAACAAAATGTTCTTAAAGTGGCTAGCACAGAATCTGGAATCAGGCTGTGCCAATAAATGTTAGTGAAGTTTTATGCCAAGTATGCCTTCCACCCTAATTTGCCTGGTTTTGTGGTTGTTATATTTCTGGGTTTTCTCCCTAATTCATTACACATTTACTGAATCCATCCACGTTGGCCACTATCTAAGCTTTGGAGACACAACACCGAGTAGAAGAAATCTTTGCGTCTGAAGATCTCATGCTTTAGTGGGGACTGCAGAGAAGCAAGCCATCAGCAACCGTACACTGTGGGAGTTGTCCAGCTGTGGATCTTAACTCAGGGTGCTGCCATCAGGGAACCAACAAACAGATGGCAGAGAAGCACTCAGCCTTTAATTGGGTAGTGCGTAAATAAAAACAAGAAACCAAATCATGTTGTAAACAAGAAGGACCAGGATGGTAACAGGAAAATGAGACCTAGCATTTGACCGTTTTATAAAGTAGAAGGTGTAAACCCGGCTGTTCTTGGCTATTCTTCCAAAGAGAGAAGCCCCAGTAGGGTTCCCGGGGGTTTGCCTTACGATTTTTCTAAAATGACAAGAGAAATATTTGTATGGGCTTTATGAGTAGGTGGGTAGGTTGCCACCCACGTGTGTGCTCTGAGAGAAACGAGAGGGTGCCTCAGGGGAATGCCAAAATACCTCCCTGTGTCACTATTCCTGGAAGTCCATCATCATAGGCGGTCCTCAAGGACACTTTTAGCCCTCAAAGTCTTCCTTTAAAAGCATCTACTCCAGAGAGAGATGTGCCTTTGCTCTGGCTGTTCCTTTGCTTAGGTTGCTGTTTTCCACACACATTCAAAGCCTATTTGGAGTCATTCATGTCTAGAGCACTTCCTCGGGGCTTCTCTTCTGGCCTGTCTTCCTCTTTGGGAGGACTCATACTGCTGGTATGAGACTTTGATCCAGCAGATTTGGTCTTGTGTGGCTTCTTGGTTGGATTCTGTGTGTGTGTTGTGTGTATTTGTGTGTGCATGCTCATACACTTCAGAGAAGGCAATGGCACCCCACTCCAGTACTCTTGCCTGGAAAATCCCATGGATGGAGGAGCCTGGTAGGCTGCAGTCCGTGGGGTCCCGAAGAATCGGACACGACTGAGTGACTTAGCAGCAGCAGCAGCTCATACACTTCCTAATCAGCCTGTCTGTCAATTACAGGTACCCCCACTTTTCGAAAGCTTTTACGAACGACCTACATTAGTACCTGTTTTCATTAACCAAAAGAAATCCAAAGGGGTTTTCACTTTTATGAGAAAAGATAATTGCTTCTTCACTTTATACCATTTCTGCTTAGGAAAAGCTTTGTAGAAGCACTCTGTTTTTGGATAGTGGGGGAAACCTGTGTCTATCTTATTGCATTACAAATTAAAACTTAAAACTTAAAAACTTAAAACCCAAAACTTAAAACAACTATTTATTTACTCACAACTCTATAATACGGGATAGAATCAGTTGGTGGTTCTCCTGGTGACTGGCTTGATGTCGCTCACGCAGCTGTCATTGTCTGGAGGATCAACAATGATGGAAAAACCCAAGAGGGGTTCATTCACGTGTCTGATTCTCAGTTGAGGAGATTAGAACAGCTAGGAACTGGCTGGCCCCTCTTTGCATGTGGTATGTTGTTCTCCAGGGCCTCTCTTCACAACCTCCTCTCCAGCAGGTCATCCTGGGCTTTCTAACAGCATGGCAGCTGAGTTCCAGAAGGCAGCATTTCCAGAAGTAGAGCCCTGCTGTGCAAGCACTTATCTAGTCGCTTCATGTTTGTTAATATCTCACAAGGAAGTCACACGGCCAAACCCAGAGTCAATGAGGGAGAGGACTTCAAAAGGGTATGACTCATGGGCAGTATGGTTTGGGGGGGAATGTGTCCACCAATATCTAACACAGTCTATAAACAGTAGAGACTGTATTTTTTTTTTTAATTTATTTATTTATTTGCCTGTACTGGGTCTTAGTTACGTCATGTGGGATCGTCAATCTTCGCTGCGGCATGCAGGTTCTTTAGTTGTGGCATGTGGGATCTAGTTCCCTGACCAGGGATCGAACATGGGCACCCTGTATTGGGAGCACACAGTCTTAGCCACTGGGCCACCAGGGAAGTCCCTGTATTTTTTTTTTAATGTTCACATTTACCAGCATACTCTAGAGTATATTGGTAGACGCTCCATAAATACTTGTTGACTGACAAATGATGTATGTAGTTAACTGCAAGCAAAGCTCTGTCGGATGGGCCTTGCAGGGAGAGCTGAAGGTTGCTCCATGAAGAAAGTAGAAGCCTGAAATTCGGAAAGGTGATTGAACACCAAATACAGATGAGTGGATTTTAGTGAATTTAACTATTTCCTTCCCTAGTGATTTCAAAACCAGAAAAATTGAAGCAAGAAATATCAGAAGAAACCAAAATATGCTCAGCTCAGCACTGTGTTCAACCTCATGGAGGAGATGAAAGAAAAGAGGGCCTTTGAGGTCACTGGAGAAACAAGAAATAAATACAGGAAAACTCCAATATCACAAAGTCTAATAATGTTTGTTTTATTTTATTTTATTTACTTACTTTTGGCTGCATTGGCTCTCTGTTGCCGTGCACAGGCTTTCTCTAGCCGTCTCGACCGAAGGCTCCTCTCTAGCTGCAGTACATGGGCTTCCTACCACAGTGGCTTCTCTTGCTGTGGAGCACGGGCTTAGTAGTTGTGGCTCACGAGCCTAGTTGCCCCGTGGCACGTGGAATCTTCCGTGGACCCTGCATTAGCAAGCATATTCTTAACCACTGGACCACCGGGAAATTCCCCTAATGATGTTTTTAGCATAGTTCATATCACATAATAGACACTCATGAAAAGTTGCAGGAAAAATAGGGTATGGTCAGGAAATGAAAAATAGGTTAGTCTAGGGTTCAGCAAACTACAACCCACAGGCCAAATCCTGCCCTCTGTCAGTTTTTATAAATAAAGTGTAATTTGAACAGAGCCATAACCATTGGTTCAGAGAAGGCAATCTCAACCCACTCCAGTACTCTTGCCTGGAAAATCCCATGGACGGAGGAGCCTGGTAGGCTGCAGTCCATGGGGTCGCTAAGAGTCGGACACAACTGAGCGACTTCACTTTCACTTTTCACTTTCATGCACTGGAGAAGGAAATGGCAACCCACTCCAGTGTTCTTGCCTGGAGAATCTCAGGGACGGCGGAGCCTGGTGGGCTGCCATCTGTGGGGTCTCACAGAGTCGGACATGACTGAAGCGACTTAGCAGCAGCAGCAGCATACACATTGGTTATCTATGGCCATTTTTGTTCTATGACAGCAGAATTAAATAGTTTCAAAAAGACCAAAGGACTTGCAAAGCCTAAGATAGGTACAGCCTGGGCCTTTACAGAAAAAGTTTGCCAACCCCAAAACTCAATAAATACTCCCCAGACTCTGTAAAATTGGTACAACTTCCCTTGATGGAGGAGAAGGTAGATTAGTGCTCGGTTAGGTGGAAGATGAAGTACTTTGTGCTCAAAACTGTGAATAGCTACAGCCTGAGAGAAAACTGTTAGTGGGGGACCCCAGCTAGGAAGGATCTGTGCTGATTTGCAGCACTGCCAGGCCCTGGGCCCCTGTTTAGACTAGTCCTGGCATTCTCCCCATCTCGCAACCCTGTTTGTCCATCTTCCTCCACGCTTTTATCTTGAGGTTGGACAAGGTATCCAGATATTGAAGTTGGACATCAGATACACTTTCCATTTGGATATATATCTGAGTCCTTAGGAGGAAGAGAAGCATCTAACTATATAGAGAAAGGGCATGGTACCTTCAATCTCATTCCTTCAGCTCCATGGGTCTCAAAAGATCATTTTAGTCATTCCCTTGTGTCCAGACTGGACTAGTTTTCAGTCTTCTCCTAGATCTAATAAACACACACACATGCCTCACTGTACCCATCTCCCACATGCTTAAAAAGAGCACAATCTCTCCCCAGGGCCAACTGATCCAAAGAGAGTAGGCTCAGTGCTAAGGGCCTGTGATATTTTAAGGACCGACACAAATATTTTAACTTCTTTTAATACTAGAAGGAAAAAAGAATGTAATAATAGTGGATATATAGTAATGATATATATATATATAGAGAGAGAGTAATGATATATATACAATACTTCAGCCACCTGATGAGAAGAACTGACTCATTGGAAAAGACCCTGATGCTGGGAAAGGTTGAAGGTAGGAGGAGAAGGGGACAACAGAGAATGAGATAGTTGGATGGCATTACTGACTCGATGGACATGAGTTTGAGCAAACTCTGGGAGATAGTGAAGGACAGGGAAGCCTGGTGTACTGCAATCTATGGGGTCACAAAGAGTCGGACACCACTGAGCGACTGAACAACAGCATATAGGAATGAAGCCGGCCTAGATTATATTCTTTACACAAATTATATATAAAATATAATTTAAAATATATTTTAATGGAGGAAGGGGGCCACAAGGGCAAAAGTGTCAAGGGCCAGCAAAAGCCATAATGCAGCCTTGTCTTCCTTAAGTAACAGCTTTTTAAAGGTCCATAAACCTGATGGAGAATGGCTTCTTTACAAGAGCGGAGCAGAATTCCTTCTGCGATCATGTTCTTCCTTGGCCCAGTCCTTTGGAGAACTAAACACAGCTGCCTTTGACCTTTGAGTCAGGATAAAAACAAAAAAAAAAGTTCTCTGGAAGGAAGTGGAGGCTGGCAGCTAGGAAAGAAAGGTGCTGGTGTTGATTCAACTGGCCCCGGGGCCTGGCGAGGCCGCACTGCCCAGCAGTGTCCCTGCCACCGGTGTGTCGGCTCTGGGCAGAGCAGAACCCAGCTCAGGCCCGTCATGAATAAACATTGCTTCAGGCCCAAGCCTGTTGACCGAAGAAGCTGTGGTTCCTTCACCTCTCCCTGGCCCTGCAGATCGCTCTGCGGGGGCCGCACTCCAGTTAAAAGCTCTTTGAGGAATCAACCCAGCCTGGGATTTGCTTTCCAGCTCTGATCACTGCTGCTCAAGGGGCTCCATTTCTCAGGAGCCAAGGATTAACCAGCTGCTATAATTCTCCTCCAAAATTCTCCACCTCCCCTCCCACCACTTCTCTTCCTTTCTGCTTCATAGCGTTTCTTCTTAGAAGGGTGGAAGAATAAAATTTGCTTTTCTTAAAATCAGGGTAGCTGGCGCTACTTAAAATACAACTTAAAACTTACCTAGATGGGACTTCTGGTGGTCCAGTGATTAAGGATTCACCTACTAACGCAGGGGACTCGGGTTTGATCCCTGGTGAGGGGAACAGAGCCCCCGCTGCCGTGGAGCAACTAAGCTCACGCACCACAACTGCTGAGCCCATCCGCAACGCAGCTAGAGAGCCGGCGCAGCGCGATGAAAGACGCAGTGAAGACCCTGTGTGCTGAAACTAAGGCCCAAGGCAGCCAACGAAATAAATAAACATGTTTTAAAATGTACCTAGGTGATCTTTGTGGTGGGCTGAATTGTGTTCCCCCTACCCGCAAAGAAAAGATATATTGAAATCCTAGTTCTCAGTGAAAGTGTTTGTCAGTCATGTCCGACTCTTTGAGACCCCATGGACTGTAGCTCGCCAGGCTCCTCTGTCCATGGGATTCTCCAGGCAAGAATCCTGGAGTGGGGTGCCATCCTCCTCCAGGGGATCTTCCCGACCCAGGGATCGAACCCGGGTCTCCTGCATTGCAGGCAGTTTCTTTACCGTCTGAGCCACCAGGGACGCCCTCAGTACCTCGGAAAGTGATCTTATTGGGAAACAGTCTGTGCGGATGAACTCAATTAAGATAGAGTCGGACTGGAGGAGGCTGGACCCCTCATCCAGTATGGCTGGTTTCCTTACAAAAAGAACACCAGGCGAAGAGGCAGAGACGCTCAGAGAGGAGACAGCCGTGGGAAAACACAAGCAGAGAGAGGAGACAAGCTGTCAAAGGCCAAGGACAGCCTGGGGCCACCAGAAACTGGAGGAGGCGCAGAAAGCTCATCTAGAGGCTTTGGAGGGAGCATGACCCTGCCCGCATCTTATTTCAGACCTCGCCTCCAGGACTGTGAGCGACCACATTCCCGTTGCTGTAAGCTGCTGGTTTGTGGTTTTTCATTCCAGCCGCCCTAGGAAACTAACACAGTGTTCAAAGCAAACAGTCCACACAGCTGGAGCATCAAGAATCAACTGACAGACACAATAATCACTCCAAGCCCTTGTTTAGTGTCAAAATTTTACTTCTTGAAGTTCTTTCCTCTCCGTTATCTCATTTTAGCCTTTGTGACAGGGCAGGTTTTATTATCCCTCATTTTATAGACGCAAAACATGAAGCCAGGATGTAAAATCACTTACGCAGTCAGGCGTACATGTCTCTTAGAAAACAATGAGTAACAGAAATGCAAACTCAGCTCCGCCCTGGCGAGGTATATACGTGAACAGCCACTGCTAAGTAAACCCAAGCCGTAGCATCCACACGCTGGAATTTCAAGGTCATTACTTTCCTTTTAAGAGCGTTAAAAATCACCTGCCATCTACTATCAACATCACTTCATAGAAGAAAAGGCATTTTAACAGTAAAACAAGGCAAAACCAGAATACCAGAATAAAGGGGGTGTCTTTAAAATTAAATAACTTTCATTTATTTTTTAAATTCACTACTTTTGGATGGCATCACCGACTCAACAGGCATGAGTTTGAGCAAACTCCGGGAGATGGTGAAGGATAGGGAAGCCTGACGTGCTGCAGTCCATGGGGTTGCAAAGAGTCAAACACAACTTAGCGACTGAACAACTTTGTCCTTTTTTTTTTTTTTTTTTGCTTTTCAGAAGACTGGCAGATACCAGGATCCATATTTGGGACCAACTTCTGAAATCTCTCTGGCCTCATTTATTAATACCTTATCAGAGGGTATTGGATTTCTCCTTGAATCCCTCCACCTCCGAACATTTAATGATTCTCTGACTCCATCCCAGATTCTCTTTCCACTAACAGCTGGAAATAGAAACCCCTGGACTGGCAGTGTCAGCTAGAATGCCCTGGTCAGAGGAGCCAGATGCATGAGTGTCTAGGATCCATCTGAAGACCACACCACTCCCTGCCATACCCCAAGAGAGAGAGTGACCAGGAGATATTTCAATGGCATCACATCAGTCATGGAAAGAACTGACTTCCTCTTAGAAAGTGACTCCTTTGTATTTGAGGCCAAGCAGCTTGGGATTTGATGTGCAAACTGCAGTCTGCTTTCTCGAAGTACCTCCTGCCATCAGGCTGGTTCTGGCTGGCTTAGTGTTCACCCTGCACAGCAGGACAGCCTGGGGGCCCTTCGGGCTGCCAGTACCCCTGCTGCTCTCGGTCAGAGTTGGGGAAAGCAGCCTGGAGGATCCAGTGCTTCTCACACAGGCTGCCACCGGGCAAAGCCTGAAGCTTGAATGTGCCCCCCTACTACAATGATTTTATTATCATTAATGATGAGAACAGTCTTCTGCATATCATTTTTACATAATTTTTTTTAAATCTGATATCTTTTTAGCATAACATCAGTGCTCAGGGAAATCTCTATGAAAGAGATAGGACTGAAAGGGTACTCTGAACAGGTGAGGTACTTGAACAGGGAGTAAGGATGGGAAGGATGGGGTGGAGCATATCTGGAGAAGAGGAGGTGCAGGGGAGGTGAGAGCTGAGAAGAGTCCTGCCTGAATCGGGCACTGAATTTCCAGAAGGAGAGAGATGGGATGAGCTGGGGATGGGATGGGCTTCCCAGGTGCTGCAACAGTAAAGGGCTTCCCTGATAGTCCATCCTAAAGGAAATCAGTCCTGAATGTTCACTGGAAGGACTGATGCTGGAGCTGAAACACCAATCCTTTGGCCACCTGATGCAAAGAACTGACTCATTTGAAAAGACCCTGATGCTGGGAAAGATTGAAGGCGGGAGGAGAAGGGGACAACAGAGGATGAGATGATTGGATGGCATCACCGACTCAATGGGCATGAGTTTGAGCAAGCTCCGGGAGATGGTGATGGACAGGGAGACCCGGTGTGCTGTAGTCCATGGGGTCACAAAGAGCTGGACACGACTGAGTGACTGAGCTGAACTTAACTGGTAGTTCAGACAGTAATGAATCTGCCTGCAATGCAGGAGACCTGGTTTCAATCCCTGAGTTGGAAAGATTCCCCTGGAGGAGCTTGGCAACCCACTCCAGTATTCTTGCCCGGCAGATTCCATGGACAGAGCAGTCTGGTAGACTACAGTTCACGTGGTCACAAAGAATTGGACACGACTGAGCGATACACACTTTCAGTTTCAGGAGTGGGCCAGGTGTATGGAGACATCACAGGCTTTTTTTTTTTTTTTTGGTTGCATCAGATTTTCCTTGCATCATGCGTATCAGTTGTGGCCCATGGGCTCAATAGTTGCAGCACATGGGCTCTTAGTTCCCTGACCAGGGACTGAACATGTGTCCTCTGCATTGCAAGGCGGATTCTTAACCACTGGACCACCAGGAAGTCCCTCGCACAGCCTTCTGAGGCAGACAGACTTGGTCAAGCCCTAGCTCAACCACTTACTAGTGTTATTATTGCCCTTCATCCTGCAGCCTCACTGGGAGGGAAAGCTCTCCAAGGCTAGAAGAGTTAAGTGGTCTCGAGGGGTGGAGAAAGGGAAGGAACCGAATGAGTCTGACAGGAATTCTGTCAAAAAGTTGTTCAAGGAAACACCGAAAAACCTCCACCCTCTCAGTCTCTTCAACTGGTTGCTTTGGGGCCCCCTTTTCCTTGAAAGTGAAGTTCCAGGGAGATAAACATCCATGGAAACCAACAGGTCTTGAGGCAAATGTGACCCCACCAGCCGAAAAACAGTCCTTCCCACCCTGCTCTCAGGCGGATCCGTAATAAGGACTGAGGAAGTGACCTTTTCTCAGGAAGTGGGTGGACGAATGACCTAGAATTCAACCCTTCCCTTCGTGGAAGAAACCTATCGTCTAAAGGAGGGAAGTTGTCAAATGTGCTCCTCTCAGGGCAGAAGGAAAAGGGAGTGGCAGGAACAAGTTACTGTCCAGCAGTAGGTTTTAGAATATATTAACAGAAGAGAAACATTTTCTACAAAGGGGCACCTGTTTCCTCTGAGGCAAGAACTGGCTCCTTTAAAGAGGAGGCTGAAAATTTTCTCTGGAAAATGTAGCCTCTACTTTTATAATTGTCCCAGTTGGACACCAAGAGGAATTCTTTCATATGTGATATTGATGTGTTATTTATTGACTGTTTGGTTTTCCATCACCTTCTATTGAAACTGCTGGGATTCAAACTCAGTAGTGTGTGAAGACCCTGGACCAGACTGAGAGTGGGGAGACGGATGAGGGAGCTGACCTAAGGACTGGAGGTAGATTGGGAGCAAACAGCTAACTCAGTTGTGTTTGACTTTCTATGACTTTATTTGAATTTGAAGTTTTATTATGAAAGGAATATATGTACCTAGTCAACTTGGTGTTTTTATTATAAAAGTAATTTAAATATCCAGTATATATATTACACAATGAATATAAGAACCTCGTGTGGAGGCATTCCAGCATTCTCCCCAGATCTGTGATCAGCTCCTTACATAGTCTTATGAAAAAGCATTTATGCATAGCTAACTAGGACAGTGTATCATTTGTTTAAAAAACTCGCACAGAGCTTCCCTGGTGGCTCAGTGGTAAAGAATCCGCCTGCCAAAGCAGGAGACGCAGGTTGCATCCCTAATCCAGAAAGATCCCACATGCCGAGGAACAGCTAAGCCTGTGCACCACAATTATTGAGCCTGTGCTCTAGAGCCCGGGAGCCACAACTATCAAAGCTTACATGCCCTAGAACCTGTGCTCTGCAACAAGAGAAGCCACCACAGTGAGAAGCCCAAGAACCACGAGTAGAGAGTAGCCCAGGCAGCAGTGGAGACCCAGCGCAGTCCAGAATAAATAAACAAATATTATTAAAACAGAAACAAAGATCTCACACAAAAACCAAAGTCTCACACAAAGGTAGTCATGCTATGCATACGGTTATACATCTTGCCTTTCTCACCTAAAGATCTTCCTTGGAGATCATTCTTTTCATTGGAATGGTTGTATGTCCCAGTTTTCCTGGGACAGTCCATCCTGTATAATTATCAACAGATTCCCATTCTCAAAGCATCCTGGTTTGGATAAGTGTCTCTACTTATCGGGTCAAATAGATTTCATGCCTTGCTTTTAGTAAGTTTCATAGAATGTAACACCATGGGCACCTCAAATACTAATATAACTAATCTTCCATCTATCAGTTCAGTTCAGTCGCTCAGTCATATACGACTCTTTGCAACCCCATGGACTGCCCCATGCCAGGCTTCCCTGTTCATCACCAACTCCCAGAGCTTGCTCAAACTCATGTCCATCCAGTCGGTGATACCATCTAACCATCTCATCCTCTGTCGTCCCCTTCTCCTTTGGCCTTCAGTCTTTCCCAGCATCAGGGTCTTTTGCAACGAGACAGTTCTCATCAGGTGGCCAGAGTATTGGAGTTTCAGCTTCAGCATCAGCCCTTCCAATGAATATTCAGGACTGATTTTCTTTAGGATGGACTGATTGGATCTCCTTGCAGTCCAAGGGACTCTCAAGAGTCTTCTCCAACACCACAGTTCGAAAGCATCCACCCATCTATGGACACAGGATATTTCTCATTTTACCTATTAGAAACCATTCAGCTTCCTGTACATTCATCTTTGAACTCCTGTAAAGGTACATCTATTTCTGCTTTATTGACTATGCCAAAACCTTTGACTGTGTGGATCACAATAAACTGTGGAAAATTCTGAAAGAGATGGGAATACCAGACCACCTGACCTGCCTCTTGAGAAACCTATATGCAGGTCAAGAAGCAACAGTTAGCTGGACATGGAGCAACAGACTGGTCGGTTCCAAATAGGAAAAGGAGTATCTCAAGGCTGTATATTGTCACCCTACTTATTTAACTTCTATGCAGAGTACATCATGAGAAATGCTGGGCTGGAAGAAGCACAAGCTGGAATCAAGATTGCCTGGAGAAATATCAATAACCTCAGATATGCAGATGACACCACCCTTATGGCAGAAAGTGAAGAGGAACTAAAATGCCTCTTGATGAAAGTGAAAGAGGAGAGTGAAAAAGTTGGCTTAAAGCTGAACATTCAGAAAACGAAGATCATGGCATCTGGTCCCATCGCTTCATGGGAAATAGATGGGTAAACAGTGGAAACAGTGTCAGACTTTATTTTGGGGGCTCCAAAATCACTGCAGATGGTGATTGCAGCCATGAAATTAAAAGACGCTTACTCCTTGGAAGGAAAGTTATGACCAACCTAGATAGCATATTCAAAAGCAGAGACATTACTTTGCCAACAAAGGTCCGTCTAGTCAACGCTATGGTTTTTCCAGTGGTCATGTATGGATGTGAGAGTTGGACTGTAAAGAAAGCTGAGTGCCGAAGAATTGATGCTTTTGAACTGTGGTGTTGGAGAAGACTCTTGAGAGTCCCTTGGACTGCAAGGAGATCCAACCAGTCCATTCTGAAGGAGACCAGCCCTGAGTGTTCATTGGAAGGACTGATGCTAAAGCTGAAACTCCAATACTTTGGCCACCTCATGTGAAGAGTTGACTCATAGGAAAAGACCCTGATGCTGGGAGGGATTGGGGGCAGGAGGAGAAGGGGAGGACAGAAGATGAGATGGCTGAATGGCATCACTGGCTCGATGGACTGAGTTTGAGTGAACTCCGGGAGTTGGTGATAGACAGGGAGGCCTGGCGTGCTGCAAGAACTGAACTGAACTGAGCTGAACTGTAAAGGTACATGTGCAGGATAAATTACTGGCAGTGAGACTTGCTGGGTCAAATTATGCCTTTTACATTTTGTTCTGTGAAAATAATATTTGAATTTACTTTTTAATGGAGGCATAATTGTCTGTGGTATGAATTTGCTACCAGTAATTTATCCATCTTTTACATTTTGAAAACGTGAGCAAAATTCCTCTCCTAAAAGGAGAAACTGCAGGCAGAGGGACTAGCCCAGAGCAGTCCTTTGGGTACCTCTCTCACTCTCATAGCCCAGACACCCCACACCTCTGGACTCTTGTTGGACTAGATCACTGTCCCTTCTCACGATTACAGAAGATTCTTCTCTGACTCCTTCTCTGTCCTGTAGGTGCCCAGCCCTCTTCTTCCAGGAGGCACTGCCTGACTGCCCCCTTACCGACGCCCCTAAGACTGGGCTGGGGCCTCTTGTGCATACTTTTGCAGAGTTCAATACTTCTGTCCCTGCACTCATCACGTTGAACCTTAATCCCTTTTAACTTCCATCTTCTGAGTTGAGCTCTGGATTCGTTTCCTACTGCTGCTGTCACAAGCCACCACAGGGACTGACAACAATACAGATTCACTATCTTATAGTTGTGAAGGTCAGAAGTCTAAAATGGATTTCACTGAAACCAAGGTGGCGGCAGGACTCGGTTCCTTTTGGAGGCTCCAGGCAGAATCTGGTTTCTTGCCTTTTCCAGTTTCTAGATGCTTAGCACATGGCTTCTTCCATCTTTGAAGCCAGCAGTGGAATTCCCTGACAGTCCAGAGGTTAGGATTATGAGCTTCCAGTGCCAGTGGCCTGGGTTCAATCCTTGGTCAGGAAATTAAGATTCCATAAGACATGTGGCAAGGAAAAAAAAAAAACAAAACAAAAAGAAAAACTAAAAAGCCAGCAATGGCTGGTTGAGTCTTTCCTATGTCACATCACTCAGACACCAACTCTCCTGTCCCTTGCACATTTAAGGATCGTGCGAGTACACAGATCCCACCTAAATAAGCCAGGATACCCTCCCTACTTTAGGGAATTCCCTGGTGGCCCAGTGGTTAGGACCTGGTGCTTTCATTGCTGTGACCTGGGTTTGATCCTTGGCCAGGGAACTAAGATCCCACAAGGCACGTGGCCTGGCCAAAAAAAAGTAGGTGAGCAATCTTAACTTTGATTTGCAGCCTTCATTCCCTTTGCTGGGTAGCATAGTCCGTCCACAGCATCCACGGATTAGTACACGGACATCTTTGGGTGCCTCTATTCTGTCTAGCACAGGCTCCAAGCTCTACAAGGACAGAAAGTAGATCATCGTCTCTCTTGTATGCCCAGTACGCTGAACATGGTGAGTGTTCATTAACTATTTATCAATCCACTGCTCCTTACCCTGCGTGGTTCTTGCAGGTCAGATAAAAGGGGTGCCTGAAGGGTTCCGCAAGAAGGCACATTGTTGTCTGCTCATCAAAGTGAGCAAGAAAACCTCATGGCTGAGACTAGAGACTCCTTTTCCAACACAACTCTTTTTATCCTGAGGGAGTTGAAGACCAGGTCAGTCACATATATGGTTCAGAGTACGGACCATTTCATCTATCTGTGTGTTCCCCAACCCAGAGCCTGGCACACTTTAGAACTCAATGCGTTTTTGTGGAGGGGTCGGGGTGGGCAGAAGCCCAACTGGGGCAGAAAAATTGACAGCAAGGATTCCACTAGGGCATTGGTCAGAGTGGGAGGGTTAGTGGGAGGGTTAGAGGCCAGCTGGGGCGAGTGTGTGAGCACAGGTTCCCAAAGCAGACAGTGCTGTATCAGTCAGGCCCCAAGAGCCAGCGCGGAGCATGAGGTCAGGCAGGAAGTCGGACAAGGCAGTGCAGGGCAGGGGCAGGGCTGGGTTCAGGAAGCTGGGAGGAGGTGGAGGTTAAAACTGAGGGGCACGTCGGAACCTGGAGGAGACTAGGAACGAACTTGACCACACCAGCGTCCTGCTCCGTGCCCCGGTTTTGCGTTGTTTCTGCGATAAGAGTCAGTTCAGCCTGGCCAGAGGGCCCTGGTCAGCGGATGGTGCCCCAGGTCTGGGAGCAGGAACAGCAGCTGTGAGGGACCATAAACCAGACATGGGCGGGAGACAACAGGAAGCTGTCACAGTAGATACAAACCTGGATATGACACAGTCACCACCCTTGGGAAATTAGAGTCAGGGCAACAGTCAGGCACTGCCTAACTTTTATATAAGGTAGGAGATGAGAGGGAAGGGTGATTAAACCGAAAGCTTTTTTAAAAAATCCTCTTTAACCTTCCCAGTATGTATAGTAGATGTTATTCCCTCCATTTTATAGATGAGAATTGTGAGGCTCAGAGAAGGTAAGTAATTTGCCCAAGATCACACAGCTCATCAATGGAAGAGCCAGGATACAGACTCAGTATCCTGTGAATTTGTATCCTTCTCTTACTCTTTAGAGTCCACACTTCTAAAGTCTATCGCATAAAAGCAGAGGCTATTTTTCTCTATAGCCAAGCATGTGCTTAGCAGCTCAGTCATGTTCGACTCTTTGCGACCCCCTGGACTGTAGCCTGCCAGGATCCTCTGTCCATGGGGATTCTCCAGGCAAGAATACTGGAGTGGGTTGCCAATAATGCCAGGCATATAGTAGGCATTCAGTAAACGCTTATTAAATGAATGACACTTCTGAAGTAAATTTAATTCTTATGCTCCTTTACTCTACACACATTTCTGTTATAGCTCTGAGTTAGTACTAAGGCCTTGGTAGAATAAACACATTTCACTCATTCCAAACAGTACTTGAAATAGAATAGTTATGTGGTTCTGAGCTTGCTTTCCTGTCAGGGTGAGCTCCTGGGAGACAGGAACTATATCCTACCAACTTTTTCACCCAGCACACAGTAGGTGTTCAGTAACTATGAGTATGAACGAGTGAAGGTTAACTTGGCAGTGTTGCAATCAATGGACTGGAGAGGGGACAAAGAGCGCTGAAATGTGGGGCCCTCTTTTTCTTCCCAGTATTAGCATAGTGCCCGCACACTCAAAGTACTCATGAACATTAGTTGAGCAAATGAACGAATGAGTGAATCCGGCATTTACTCTAGTTCTAGTTGTAACAGTAGAGTCCTATCTACTCTGGGTAGTTCTAGAGCCAGCAGAGATATTATATTACATTCTAGGGACCTCTCAGTCCGAAGAATTTCACACTATGTCTACAGAATACCCCTGTCTCCAAAGAAACTGCAGTTCAGTTCCAAGTAGTTGTACCACAAGCATAACCACAGGCACAGAGGAACGGAAACACACCACCAGAACACGGTGAGTGGGAGCCCAGCTCCTCCCACCCAGTGGGGAGAATTGCTAAACAAAGCGGGGTTACACCTGCTCCGGTTCCTGCCAAAAACATGGAAAGCAAACCCAAGAAAATCGGACTGGCACCAAGTGAGGACCCAGTGGGGCCAAATAGGAGGAAGTTTTCTGGAGGAGATTAATGTAAGATTCCAGGGATTAATGTAATAGGTAGGAGGTTGACCTAGTTACACTGTCTTCAAGGAATATGATTGCAAAGTCTAATGGGTTGTCCAATTCAGGCCTATTATATAATTGTAATCAGAGATAATAACAACTGACTTCCACTGAGTGATGATTATTGAATACCAGGCGCTGTGCTAAGTATTCTTTATCATTAGCTCACAGCAGCCCTGAGACCCGCTAAAACCAGGCAGGGAGGTAATCAAGTCACAAGAGGCATCCAGGTAGGTGAGAGAAAAGATACGGTCCACGCAGTACCACAGTTGAGGACAGAAAATTCAGAGGTCAGCAAAGAGACCCAGCACAGGTGTCTGCCTCACCCCCAGCCATTTAAGCTGATGATTCCCAAACACAAACCAGAGTCATCTCAGGAAATTTCCAAATGATGGCTTTCTGGGTCCCACCCAGACTGCCTGGATCAAAATTTCTAAAAGCAGTGCCCAGAACTCTGTATTTTAATCTATATTTTAAAAATCTATATTTAAAAATCTATATTTTTTTAAAAAATCACTCTGGGACTTCCCCAATGGTCCAGTGGCTAAGACTCCACACTGCCAAAACAGGAGGCCCAGGTTCAATCCCTGGTCAGGAACCAGATCCCCCACGCTACAACCAAGAGTTCACATGCCACAACTGAAGATCCTGCAAGCTGCAACTAAGAACCGGGCAAGCCAAATAAAAACAATTGTTTTAATCACCCTGAATTCACACTCATTCATGTGCATGTATTCAACACGCATGGACTCTTAAAGGAAAATGCAAATACTAAAATAACTCAGGACCCTGAGATGGGCATGAGTTTGAGCACACTCCAGAAGTTGGTGATGGACAGGGAAGCCTGATGTGCTGTAGTCTGTGGGGTCGCAAAGAGTTGGACACGACTGAGTGACTGAACTGAACTGAACTGCATTGGCTTGTTCCCAAACTGCTTCCTTATAACCCTAGATCTGTTCTCAGTCTCATCTGACTCTTTGTGACCCCGTGGACTGTAGCCTGCCAATCTCCTCTGTCCATGGGATTTCCCAGGCAAGAATACTGGAGTGGGTTGCTATTTCCTACTCCAGGGGATCTTCCTGACCCAGGGATCGAAATTGCATCTTTTGTGTCTCCTGCATTGGCAAGTGGATTCTTTGCCTCTGAGCCGCCTGGGAAGCCCCAATCTTAAATCTACCTGATGACAAATTCTTGGCTCTGAAATCCTAGCATTCCGGGGCTGGTGGAGCTGGTGTTTTTCTGGATGACATTTAGTCTTTGAATCTGAATCTGTCCCTAGATCCCTCAGATAACTTGACTCCTTTGAGATTTTGTGACATCTGATGCTGGCAAAGACTTAAGGCAAAAGGAGGAGGGAGTGGCAGAGGAGGAGATGGTTAGATAGCATCAGATGGACATGAGTCTGAGCAAACTCCAGGAGATACTCCAGGAGATAGTGAAGGACAGGGAAGCCTGATATGCTGCAGTCCAAACAGTCACAAAGATCTGGGCACAATGTAGTCACCAAACAACAACAACAACAACAAAAATCTCAGGTGGTTCTTCCTCCCACCCCAGCTGTCTGCATCTGGCCAAAGCAGTGCAGAGTCCCACAAGGGAGGATGGTGGTGAGGATACTTTGGACTCAGGGTACCAGGATTGAGAGCATCATACAGTAAGATGAAGGCACTACATGACCAGGCCCAACCAAAGGCTTGATGTCTGCTTTCTATCTGGAGAGGAATCCCATAGCAGTCCTGAGCCCACAGACGAGGAGGTGCAAGTGAGGAGAACGAGAGGTCTGAGCTTGCAGGCCAAGCTAGGATCACCTCAACAAGCTTCTCAGGTTCTGAATCCTTCTCCTGCGTCAGTAGTCATCTCCACCAGTCCCTGTCTGTGTCTTTACCACAGGCAAACACCTCTGCTCAGTCTTGGCAACCGTCCACAACCCACAGACAAAAATAGCCCGGCTGGCCTCTGCGAGCACTTTGCTTTCGCTGATGAGAAACAAACGCCCATTTGGTTTACTTTCCCTTCAAAAGTCCAGGAAGCCTCTTGACAGAAGATATTGGGAAGGTTTAGTGAAGGCCAAGAGTTTAAGTTTTGAAACCTAAACCATTTGACAGGCCCTGTGAAGGTGATGAAAGCCGAGAAACTTATGGTCAATTTGAAATTCTTGCACTTTCTCATTCACTACATGTGGTAAGACATTCATCACGGTTGCTTAGACGCAGAAAGAAATCTAACTGCAGTGAGGCACAGAAGAAAGAACTTTCTAGTAAGGCCTTTCACGAGATGAAGAGTTGGCCCTGGGAAGTGTGAAATCATTTCCACTGGATGTGACTCTGACTCATTATTTGTCAGCCATGTCACAGATATGAGGTTGGAGCCAGATGACCTTTGAGATAGCTTCCAATCCCTAATTCCATGACTCTGTGATTATTATCACTATAACCTTTAAAGGCTTGTGATAAAGGATAGTGGCTTGTGATGGAGAACAGTGAACGTGTGAGCTCAGAAAAGGCATAGTTGAGAACCAGAACTAGTCATGTTCTAAGGGATATTCCTGCAAAGCTCTGAGGCCATAATAATTTACTAGAATATAATCCTAAGAATATTCCTGGATATTTCAGTGAGAATCCAGACAGCTTCATCTCTGAGCTTTCCTGATAGCTCAGTTGGTAAAGAATCTGTCTGCAGTGTAGGAGACCCCGGTTCGATTCCTGGGTTGGTAAGATCCCCTGGAAAAGGGAAAGGCTACCCACTCCAGTATTCTGGCCTGGAGCATTCCATGGACTGTATAGTCCATGGTGTCGCAAAGAGTCAGACACAACTGAGCGACTTCCACTTTTCACTTTCACCTCTGAGCAGTGTCTACTAATCAGCTCTCTGTTTTTAAAATAGTGCAAATCAGTCTCACACACTCTCTTCTCCCTGAAACATTGTCACCCATCTGCACGTCTTGTTCCCTCTTCTCCTTCAAGTATTCGCTTAGCTGTCACGTTTGTGGTAAAGCCTTCCTAGACCATTCTATTTATCCAGCCTGCCCGTTAGTTGTAGTATTTAGACTATTTATATTTAGTGTAGTTATTGACAGAACTGGCTTCTAAGTCAACTCTCTTGCTATTTATGTTCAATTTACCCCATTTGTTCTCTGTTCTTTTTTTTTTTTAATCTCTCTTCCTGCTTTCCTTTGTATAGAGCAAAAAAACAAACATTTTTTAAACTGTTCTATTTTGTCTTCTCTTTCGACATTTTAGCTATTTCTCATGAGATTTTTGTTTATTTTAGTGGTTGCTCTAGAAATTACAATATCCATGCTTAGCTTTTCACAGGTATCTCTTGAAATCAAGATATTGTATATTAGAAATATTATATCACTTCATGTATAATGTAAGAAACATACAGTAATACACTTATATTTTACCCCTTCTGATTTTTGTGCTATTGTAATAGGCTTAATTATTTCTACACAGTTTATAAGCCCCATAAATTGTTTATTTGTAGTTAAAAGTCAGTTGTGAAAGTTCATGAATTTCTATTTTATTCAATGACTTATAATCTATTACTATTATTATTTTTTATCTTTAAATTGTCCATACATATGACCAGTAGCAATTTCTTCAAGTTATCTCCTGTGTCCTTACGGTATGACTCCATCATTCTCTGAATATTTTGTTACTTTTAGTAATAGGATCTAGAATCATCTTATACTCCTTGCCTTGGCCCCTAAATTAGCCATTTCTCTGAGGAGACTTGATTCCTTTTATCGGAAGGTGATATTCATAAGTCAGGATCTGGGTATTCAGTGTGCTCATTGCTACTGGAGTGTCATTTATTACTTCTAAGGCCCCCGTCCTTGCAATAGACAGAGTTAGGAAAACATAAACATATATACACATGCACATCTGTATATCTATTTCCATGTTGGCCTACTAAAAACCACAAGTTCTCACCAATACTTCGAGTTTCAATTTAGTATCACAGGGTTTATCTTAGCCTTACCCTTCTCATATTTGGAATTCCTTTCACTAACAATGAGTCACTGTCATTATCCTTAATATGTTACATATTCGCTCAATTCTCTTGAATGTAACCAATACCCTGGCTACTCTGGGGCCAGTTCTTGGTTCTGCAGTCACTGTTTCCCATCAGTGGGATCCTTCCCCTCTAATCCCTGCTGACCATATTGGAGCAAAAACCCAGGCCCTGATGAAGGGCTCAGTAGGCCTGACATAGAAGCAGAGGAAATGGCTAGATTAATCCAAGGCTGATGATCGATAAAGAAGAAGTGACAGGAAAATCTTGAAGCCTGGATGCTAAGAATGCCAGAGGATAGGCCATGAATTTCAGGCAGGATATAGAAGGAAGATACACCAGGAGGTGTGCTGAAGTGGAAGAAAATGGAGGGGTGGAAACACCAGTTCAGTTCAGTCACTCAATCATGTCTGACTCTTTGTGACCCCATGAATCGCAGCACACCAGGCCTCCCTGTCCATCACCAACTCCCTGAGTTCACTCAGACTCATGTCCATCGAGTCGGTGATGCCATCCAGCCATCTCATCCTCTGTCATCCCCTTCTCCTCCCTGCCCCCAATCCCTCCCAGCATCAGAGTCTTTTCCAATGAATCAACTCTTCGCATGACATGGCCTAAGTACTGGAGTTTCAGCTTTAGCATCATTCCTTCCAAAGAACATCCAGGGCTGATCTCCTTCAGAATGGACTGGTTGGATCTCCTTGCAGTCCAAGGGACTCTCAAGAGTCTTTTCCAACACCACAGTTCAAAAGCATCAATTCTTCGGTGCTCAGCTTTCTTCACAGTCCAACTCTTTCATCCATACATAACCACTGGAAAAACCATAGCCTTGACTAAATGGACCTTTGTTGGCAAAGTAATGTCTCTGCTTTTCAATATACTATCTAGGTTGGTCATAACTTTTCTTCCAAGGAGTGTCTTTTAATTTCATGGCTGCAATCACCACCTGCAGTGATTTTGGAGCCCAAAAAGATAAGTCTGACACTGTTTCCACTGTTTCCCCATCTATTTCCCACGAAGTGATGGGACCAGATGCCATGATCTTCATTTTCTGAATGTTGAGCTTTAAGCCAACTTTTTCACTCTCCTCTTTCACTTTCATCAAGAAACACTAGAGATCCCGATAAAGTCAGAGAATACATATAAGGGAGATCATTCTGAGGACTCAGTCATTTCCAGCTAGCCAGTCAAATGTCTGATCATATCTATACGTAAACTGGGCTACAGTGAGACCTAACTCCATTAGAACTCTTATTGTTAAGCGCGTCACATCCGGGAGACTCGCTGTTAAGCAGACATTTTTCCAAACAGGGATTACAGGTGCTTCCCCTCCAGTAAATTAAGTCCCCAAGAGCAGAAGTGAAGGAAGCACATTTGCTCACACACAGACTGAGTATAATACTGGCCCCCAATCAAAAACGATCAGGAAGTCAGAATTCAAGGCAAGCCCCTGTCCTAAAATGACTCTTTCATGATCAGATTCCACAGGTTCTCAGAGAGAAACGCCCACGTGGAGCTTCTGTAGGTTCCTGAGCCCAGAAGCCACAGGGTCCCCAGGGACAAATCCGAGACAAGCCACAAGTACGCCAAAGCTGCGTGACACACGTGGTGTGTACACTGTCAGTGCTGCCTTCTCAGTTCCTCCCACTCTCTCCTTCCCCTGCTGTGTCTGCAAGTCTGGTCTCTAGGTCTGCATTGGCTCAAGAGGGAGGGGATATGCATGTAGTTACGACTGATTCATGCCGGTGTTGTTGTACAGCAGAAGACACTGTAAAGCAATAATCCTCCAATTAAATATATATATATATATATATATTATATATTTAAAAAAATAATAAAGTAAAAGAATACAGACCAAAAAAAAAAAAAAAACCCAGTCTGACAGAACAGTGGGTACATCTGCTACATGGGAGCAGGTCAGGGCCAAGACAGAGTCACATCTCCATTCAAAGCCAGGCACTCGGTACCACTTGGCAATGTCTCCATGTGTCCCTTTCCTCCTTCATTCCCTATGGTGGCTATTCAAGACCTCTCTTAGAAGGCGGCCTTGGGGCTTCCCAGGTGGGTCCAGTGGTTAAGAATTCACCTTGCAATGCAGGGGACATGGGTTTGATCCCTGGTCTGGAAACTAAGATCCCATGTGCCACGGAGCTACTAAGCCTGCACACCCAACTAGAAGTTCATGTGCCACAACAAAAGATCCACATGAGGACATAAAGATCCTGGGTGCTGCAACTAAGACCCAACAGAGCCAAATGAATACACATTTAAAAAAAATAGACGAATACAGCCTTGCTGGCTGTAAATAGACACCAAGACTATCAGTCATGAACTTTCTCCATCTCCTCTCTCTCTCTGCACCTACAAATTATTACATTTATACTTACTGAACACTTCTCTCCTTCCCCAGTCACAGGAAGACATGTCCTGTCCAAGGCAATTCCTCAAACTGCTCTCATACTCACTTCCCTTCTCCCTCTTGGAAACATTTGCTGCCGTTCTCACCCACAAACCCTTTCAGACTCTTTCCCAAAAGCGTTGAACAAGCAAACCTTGTGAGCACATGAAACCTCAGTTTCAGCTTTCTTCCTTCTCTTATCCTGTTTTCGTAGTCTCAGACTTCCTGGTCCTCTGGTCCTTAGTCCTCTGTCGGGGTCTTTACTAGTGTTTTCTCAGCACTGACTGTGCCCTAGAATCATTTGCAGTATGTGCCTAGAGATTGTGATTCACACTGAGCTTCGGCATCAGTATTTTGCGGATGTTACATGTCCTCCACTCAGTCACTTTTCCTCCTTGTTGCTCGTTTTGGGAATGGCACACCTCTCCATCCGTTCATTTAATCTAGAAACCTTGCCTTCTCCTCCTCTTCCAATCAATCACTACATCCTATCAATCTACCTCCTTGGCGTGCGTGCATGTATGATCAGTCATATCTGACTCTTTGCGACCCTGTGGACTGTTGCCCACCAGCCTCCTCTGCCCACAGAATTTTCCAGGCAAGAGTACTGGAGTGGGTTGCCATTTCCTACTCCAGGGGATCTTCCCAACCCAAGGATCAAACCCAAATCTCCTGCATTGGTAGGAGATTTTTTACCACTTGGGAAGTGTATCTCCTTACTATTTCTTACTATGTCTTTCTACATCTCTCCATCTCCAATGGTCATTACCCTCCTTCAACCCATTATCATTTCTTACTTGGATGATTGAAATGCCTTTGTAGTTGATCTTGCCTCCAATCTTGCCTCACTCTAGTCTTTTTATTATTTTTGTTGTTCCACAATGAAAATGGGCTTCCCCGATAGCTCAGTTGGTAAAGAATCCACCTGCAATGCAGGAGACCCTGGTTTGATTCCTGAGTTTGGAAGATCCTCTGGAGGAGGGATAGGCCACGCCCCCCAGTATTCTTGGGCTTCCCTTGTGGCTCAGCTGGTAAAGAATCTACCTGCAATGTGGGAGACCTGGGTTTGATCCCTGGATTGGGAAGAACCCCTGAAGAAGCGAAGGGCTACCCACTCCAGTATTCTGGCCTGGAGAATTCCTACAGTCCATGGGATCACAGAGTCAGACACAACTGAGCAACTTTCACTTTCACAATGAAAATAACATTGTTGCTTTTCCCCGATTATATAAATAATACAAATCAATATAAAAATTAAAACACTCATACAAATATAAGGAAGAAAGAAATGATCACCTGAAATCCTCCTCCCTGTGATAGCCCTGTTCCCCATTAATGTTTTGATGGTCATAGCTATGGGCTCCTTTTTGTATTGACCGATCATGTGATAGAAGGGTCTAAACCTCATCCCTCCTTGGGATTCAGATGGATGGCCCTGAGGGAGGAATAATTTTAAGTAGAAACAAAGAGGGCCTGGAAAGAGTGAGTACATAGTTGGAAACAAATGGAATTATATCATAATGCTTTGTTTTGAATAAAGGACACCTTTTATTTAGATACCTTTTTTGTTCCTTCTTTCCGGTCTCTCTTTGTACTTCCTGCACCCCCACACCCACCCCAAGGAATCAATGCTAAGAATGTGTACTTTCATACTTTTTCTTCATTATAATCATAATTATATTTGGTCCTTCATTATAGTGACCAAACTACAGGCGTTTAGTCACTTGAGGTTTTATCCTTGCATGTACAAAGTCCAGCGCTCCATAAAGTGATCATGGAGCCAGGTTCCATCTGCCTTGTAGTCTTTCACACTTCATATCTTCAAAGCCATAAAATGACGGTAAAAATGCCAACTATCACATCCTTATTTCAAATAAGAAAAGGGGAAGACCAGGAGTAAAAATGAACTTCAGCAAACACTCCATCCAAAACTTCCACTTTTATCTCACTGGTCACTCCTATCTGCAAGGCAGGACAATACACACACACATAAGGTTTTAGGGTTGTTGTTTTGCAATCAGTAGCTGCCTGCATTTTCTAAAATTGGATCAGAGTACATATACACCTTTGCATATAGCTTTTCCCACTTAATCACACTTCATGGAAATCCCTCTAAATCAATGAGCATAATCTAACATATTCTTAAGGCTAAACAACTCCTCACAGCCTGTGTACATCATTACGTATTCAGTCATTCCACTAATAGTGGGATTTCGCTTTGTTTTCAGTGTTTTGCCAACCATAAACAATAGAGCAATAAACACTTTCCTACACGTATCCTTTGTCCTTTGCTTTTGCACTTGACACCGAACAATACAGGGATTAGAGAGCCAGTTCTCCACGCAGTCCAAAACCTGTATGTACCTGGTGCGTGCGTTACTCTCTCAGTCCTATCCAACTCTTTGCAACCCCATGTGCTTGCTGTAGGCTGCCAGGCTCCTCTATCCACGGGATTTTCCAGGCAAGAATACTGGAGTGGACTGCCAATTCCTTCTCCAGGGGGATCTTCCCGACCCGGGGATTGAATCCGGGTCTCCCGCGTCGCAGGCAGACTCTCTACCATCTGAGCCACCATACTTTGCCTGCTATATATATAGGTATCTGCATGCTAAGTCGCTTCAATCATGCCTGACTCTTTGCGACCATATGGACTGTAGCCTGCCAGGCTCCTCTGTTCATGGGATTCTCCAGGCAAGAATACTGGAGCGGGGTGCTATTTCTTCTTCAGGGGATCCTCCCGACCTAGGGATCGAACTCACGCCTCTTATCTCTCCTGTATCAGCTGGCCGTTTCTTTACCACAAGCGCCACCTGGGAAGCAGCTCCTCTCTGTGGTTCTTCTGTATCTGCTGATTCAACCAACCACAGATCGTTTACTACTACAGTATTTACTACAGAAGAAAAAAAAAAAAAACCATTAAGGATCCACGAAGTTCAAACCCGTATTGTTCAAGGGTTAACTGTGCTTCTATAGGGTCAATTAGCAGCAATGGGATTACTGGGATAAAGGACATATGTGTTAAGTTTTTATAGTCTTTGCCTGATTGCCGAAGAGTTTGTAGCGATTTATATTTCATCTAGCAATAAAAACTGTTTCTTCTTTATTGCCACCAGCAGTAGGTGTTATCATTCTTAATTTTTACCAATCTGAAGGGTAGAAAGTAAAATTACATTATTGCTTTAATTTTCTTTAGCATATTTTAAGTACATTTACTGGATATTTAGATATTGTCTTCCATGAATTGCATATTCATATCATTTATCCATTTCTACCAAGTTTGTCTTTCCTTACCAGTTTCTGAGAGCTCCATGTATATTTTGTGGATATTAATCACTAATTAGAGAAGGCGATGGCACCCCACTCCAGTACTCTTGCCTAGAAAATCCCATGGACAGAGGAGCCTGGTAGGCTGCAGTTCATGGGGTCTCGAAGAGTCGGACACGATTGAGCGACTTCATTTTCACTTCTCACTTTCATGCATTGGAGAAGGAAATGGCAACCCACTCCAGTGTTCTTGCCTGGAGAATCCCAGGGACGGGGGAGCCTGGTGGGCTGCCGTCTATGGGGTCACACAGAGTCGGACACAACTGAAGTGACTTAGCAGCAGCAGCAGTATAGTACAGTTAGTATACTAATATATTACATGAAAACTTTATTGGATCCTCTTTGCTTACAGAATAAAGTCTATGTACTATAACAAAGCCAGGTGTGGGGACCTCCCAGATGGTCCAGTGGTTAAGACTCTGTCCTTCCACTGCAGGGGGCACAGGTTCAATCCCTAGTCAGGGAACTAAGAACCATATGCTGCATGGTATGGCCAAAAAATAAAAATAAAACACTTTCAAAAAGCCAAATGTGTTGTCTGAGCAGGAGATGGTGTTCAGATGCCTTTGATAAGAATGGTTCGGCCATTGCCTTCCCTCCATGTATCCATTTACACCTGTTGATTGAGACCTATGAGAGAGAGAGTCTGAACCTTATTCCTGATTGAATCAGTCACCTGATGAACTGGGGTGGCACTGAGGGAGGCATGATTATAGGTAGTGAGGCCTGAGAACTCAGCAATCATAGAGAAGAAGGGATCTGCCTCCCTGAATTCATCTAGCATTTGGGCCCAGGTGCCCAAGGAGGATGGTGTTCCGGGTTCACAGTGGAAGCTAACTCTAGGCTTATCTCCCCCAGCCATGTGGGCAGCATGTGTGGCTCCCGGAAGAAAGGGGGCTTGTATGGATGTTTAAAGAGCTAGTTCTGTGAAGCTGAGCAGCCTTGCTATGAACCCTTATATGAATTGTATCTGGTAAGAGCATTTTCCTTCACACTTTGCTAGAGCAGTGCAATTATCTCTGGTCTTCAGATGCAGCAGTAATGCTCCGATTTCAACACATGAAGCTCCTCAGTCTGCTGGGTATTTGTTCCAATCTTGCATTGACACCGTTGCTGAAGCACCAAGGCCTGGGACTGCAGTATTGCAGCCTGGCTCGAGATGGCAGTGAGGGGTGACCTAGGTTGTTTCACTGAAGCACGGACGTACTCCCCAAAGAGTCCCCTGAACACTCGATGGGAAAGATGCTGAACTCTGACTGCCTCCAAGATCTTGACTTCCTGTGGTCAAGTCAAAGGGATTGCTTCTATATACACTGACTGGTAAGGCCCAAAGCTGGTCACATGTAACAGAGTTTGCAGCTCTCTCATCTCCTGCATTTTCTCTGTTGCTCCCTAAGTTCTGGCTGTGTTGAGCCAGTAGTAAATTCCTTCAAGCCTCATACCTTCTTTGTCGACTATAACTCCACAAGTACTTCTTTCTTTTCCTGAAACACCCATCCCCTCAGCCATATTACTTATCGGCTAGCTCCTGTCAGCCACCATCTCCTTCAGGAAGTCCTCCTTATTTCCTCCAATCCTGGTGTGAGATCTCTGCTTAATGCTCTCTTAACAGCCTGTGTGCTGACATACCCCACTCCTGTCAGAAGGGGAGCTAGTTTCTTCAGCACTGAGTGCAATGCCTGACATATTAATGGATGCTCAACGATGCTTGTTAAATAAGAGAATTAAGGAAAGAAAAATTAAACGTCAGTGTGTGCTTGATGCTGTACTCATTTCTTCTAAGAGAAATAAAAGGCATGTATCCCCTGCCCTCCAGTGACTGACAACACAATTGAGGAGACAGAGGGGTTTGTGTGTGTTTTTTTTTTCCCTAAAAAAACTACTAAATAATTATATACATTTAAGATTAAATGTAAGAGCATAAAAGGAATCAAGATTGGGAAAGAAGAAGTAAAACTCTCACTATTTGCAGATGACATGACACTATACATAGGAAGCCCTAAAGATGCCACCAGAAAATTATTAGAGCTAATCAATGCATAAAGTCACAGGATATAAAATTAATACATAGAAATCCCTTGCATTTCTATACACTAACAATGAAAAATCAGAAAGAGAAATTAAGGAAACAATCCCACTCACCATTGCAACAAAAAGAATAAAATACTTAGGAATAAATCTACCTAGAGAGACACAAGACCTGTATGCAGAAAACCATAAGACACTGAGGAACTCAATCAAAGATGACACAGATGGAGAGACACACCAGGTTCTTGGGTTGGAACAATCAATATTGTGAAAATGACTATATTACCCAAAGCAATCTACAGATTCAGTGCAATTCCTATCAAACAACCAATGGTATTTTTCACAGAACAAGAAGAAATAATTTCACAATTTGTATACAAATACAAAAGACCCTGAATGGCCAAAGCAATCTTGAGAAAGAAGAAAGGAGCTGTAAGAATCAACCTTTCTGACTTCAGACTATACTACAAAACTATAATCATCGACAGTGGGCTTCCCAGATGGCACTAGTGGTAAAGAAGGAGACATAAGAGATGTGCGTTCGATCCCTGGGTCAGGAAGATCTCCTTGAGGAGGGCACAGCAACACACTATAGTATTCTTTCCTGGAGAATCCCAGGGACAGAGGCGCCGGGGGCTGCAGTCCACAGGCTCACACAGAATTGGACATGACTGAAGTGACTTAGCACACATCAAAACAGTATGGTACTGGCACAAAAACAGAAATAAAGATCAATGGAACAAGATAGAAGGCCCAGAGATAAATCCACACATGTATGGGCACCTTATCTTTGACAAAGGAAGCAAGAGTATACAATGGAGAAAAGATAGTCTCCTCGGTAAGTGGTGCTGGGAAAACTGGACAGCTACATGTAAAAGAATGAAATTAGAACATTTTAGTCAAGGCCATGGTTTTTCCAGTGGTCATGTATGGATGTAAGAGTTGGACTGTGAAGAAAGCTGAGTGCCAAAGAATTGATGCTTTTGAACTGTGGTGCCGCAGAAGACTCTTGAGAGTCCCCTGGACTGCAAGGAGATCCAACCAGTCCATCCTAAAGGAGACCAGTCCTGGGTGTTCTTTGGAAGGACTGATGCTGAGGCTGAAACTCCAATACTTTGGCCACCTCATGCGAAGAGTTGACTCATTGGAAAAGACCCTGATGCTGGGAGGAATTGGGGGCAGGAGGAGAAGGGGATGACAGAGGATGAGATGGCTGGATGGCATCACCGATTCGATAGACATGAGTTTGAGTGAACTCTGGGAGTTGGTGATGGACAGGGAGGCCTGGTGTGCTGCAATTCATGGGGTCGCAAAGAGTCAGACATGACTGAGCGACTGAACTAACACCATACACAAAAATAAACTCAAAATGGATTGAAGACCTAAGTGTAAGACCAGAAACTATAAATCTCTTAGAGGGAAACATAGGCAGAATGCTCTTTGACATAAATCACATCAAGATCCTCTATGACTCACCTCCCAGAATAATGGAAATAAAAACAAAAATAAACAAATGGAACCTAATTAAACTTAAAAGTTTTTGCACACTAGAGGAAATTATAAAGTGAAATGACAATCCTCAGAATGGGAGAAAATAATAGCAAATGAAATAACTTACAAAAGATTAATCTCCAAAATATACAAGCAGCTCATGCAGCTCAATACCAGAAGAACAAGCAACCCAACCAAAAAGTGGGCAGAAGACCTAGAAAAACATTTCTCCAAAAAAGACAAACAGATGGCTAATAAACACATGAAAAGATGCTCAACATCAGTCAGTACTAGAGAAATGCAAATCAAAACTACAATGAGGTATTACCCCACACCAGTCAGAATGGTCATCATCAAAATATCTACAAACAATAAATGCTGGAGGGGGTATGGAGAAAAGGGAACCCTCTTGCACTGTTGGTGGGAATGCAAACTGACGCAGCCTCTATGGAGAACAGTATGGAGATTTCTTAAAAGACTAGGAATAAACCTACCATGTGACCCAACAATCCCACTACTGGGCACATAACCTGAGGAAACCATAAACGAAAAGGACAGATGCACCCAGTGTTCATCTCGGCACTGTTTACAACAGCCAGGACATGGAAGCAACCTGTATGTCCATCAACAGAGGAATGGATAAAGAAGATGCGGTGCATACATACAATGGAATGTTACTCGGCCATAAAAAGGAACTCATTTGAGTGAGTTCTAACGAGGTGGATGAACCTAGAGCCTATTATACAGAGTGAAGTAAGTCAGAAAGAGAAAGACAAATATCATATGGGACTAGAAAGATAGTACTGATGATCCTATATGCAGGGCAAAGGAGGCGCACGTATAAAAGACAGACTTTTGGACACAGTAGGGGTAGAAGAGGCTGGGATGACATGAGAGAGTAGCATGGAAACATATACATTACCATATGCAAAAGAGACAGCCAGTGGGAATTTGCTGTATGATGCAGAGAACCCAAATCTGGTGCTCTGTGAAAACCTAGAGGGGTGGGAAGGGGTGGGAGGTAGAAGGAAGGTCCAAGAAGGAGGGTCATATGTATTCCTATGACTGATTTATGTTTATGTATGGCAGAAACCAATACAATATTATAATCATCCTCCAATTAAAACTAAAGTAAAATTTTTAAAAAAACATAAAAGCAAGGAAAATTGACAGAAAAGGACATAATAGGGCCATACTCATAGCAAAAGAGAGAATACCCTATTCTGCTAGTGAACATCTCTAGATGGTTCAAAAATAACCTCTAAACCTGAATCAAATATTAAATATATGCAGGGACTTCCCTGATGGTCCAGTGGTGAAGAATTCGCCTTGTTTGCAGGGGACATGGGTTCGATCCCTCACTGGGGCACTGAGATCCCACATGGTGTGGAGCAACTAAGCCCATGCACTGCAATTACCGACCCACGTGCTCTGGATCCCGTGCGCCACACCGAAGACCTGATGCAGCTCAATTAAACAAATAAATAAAAGTAAATATCTGAAGACCACTGTGCCAGTCACAGAAGCTGCAAAGAGGGAAAATCACTATTTTAAGGACTTATTACCTACTTGGCACCACTTCAGATTCTGTTTAGAGGTAGGCAGGGCATAGGAAATAAACAAACAGGTCGCAAACACACAAATGAGTACCATGCGTGCAATGACAGGACAGGATTGCTACGTGGAAATAAATGAAGCAAATCAGTTTTCACTTACTAAAATAGCAAGGATTAAAACAGAGATAATACATAGCTTTGGCGGGGGGGGGGCGGAACGGGTGCCATTATGCGCTACTAGTAGAAGGTAAATCGGTACACACTTTCTTGAGGGCAGTTTGGCAGCACAGATCAAGCAAGACTTTCAGAAATGTTCTTACTCTTTTGACCCAGTAGCTCTATTTCTAGTAATTTATATTAAGGAAATAATCAGAAACATGGACACTCATGTACAAGGATATTAATAGCAGTGTTATTTTGAATGGAAAAAATTAAAACAGCCTCCATGTTGAACAATAGGGCATCAGTTAAACAATTTGTGATTCATCTGTGTGATAGACCTCATGCAACCATTAAAAATCCTACTTTTCTTAAGATTTTAGCACTATGAGAAAATTTTCCTGAACATTAAGTAAAAAATCCCACAAAACTGTACACCCAGTACCCAGATTTTGTGACTGAGGAAACACGGAAAGGCAGCACACTCAAGATGTCAGTAACGATAGAATTACGGAGAGTCTTTTTTTCTTCTTTATCACTTTCTTTTCTAAATTTTCTATAACAAGTGTGTATTCTCTTATGGTTAGCAAGTGGCTTTAATTTTTTTAATAAAAATTGATTTGACAAGGTTGTTTCTGCTCAAAGCAAGGTGAGCAAGAGACAGTAAACTCCACTCACGAAGCATGGTTGGGAATCACACCTGCTCCTTGGCTTCCTAGCTGTATGTCTACAGTCTCGTCTCTGATCATCTTTGCAGCGTGTGGGAAGGGAGAGCGTGAGGAGAAAAGGGAGAACCTGAGAGGCTGTGTTTCTTTCTTTTGGATTCAAGTGTTTGATGGAGGCTTTGTGGGTGGAGCAACCTGGAGGCCATGGCAGTCGGCACCCTGTGCACTGTCTTTCCTCATCTCCTCTTTTGCTGCCCTTGTGGAGGGAAAGGCTGGGGCAACAGGAGCTTTGAGAGGGTGTGCAAGGCAAGCACTGAATGGCTCCCACACTCACACCAGCAAGTTGTCACATCACCTCTGTCCCTCAGAGCAGGGGCCCCACAACCCGATACTGGTCTGTGGCCCATTAGGAACCGGGCCACACAGCAGGGGGTGGGTGGCAGGCAAGTGACCAAACCTTCACCTGTACTTACAGCTGCTCCCTGTCACTTGTGTTACCGCCTGAGCTCCACCTCCTGTCAGATCGGAGGCAACACTATGTTCTCATAGGAGTGAGAACCTTAGTGTGCTGGAATCATCCCCAAAATATCCCTTCCTTCCCGGTCTGGGGAAAAACTGTCTTCCATGACACCGGTCCCTGGTCCCTGGTGCCAAAAAGGTTGGGGGCCGCTGCCTGAGAGTCCTCAACGACTATTCAGCAACATCCGACCTGCCCCAGGCACGAGCCAACACTGTCTCAGTTCTTCTGACCTGATGGAGGTGTGAGACCGAATTAAGGACTGAATGAGCAGAGAAGGGGCAGGCTCAGATGTCTGCCAAGATATCACTCAATAGCCTGGAAGTCGACCTGGTAATAACAGACGCTTCAAGCAGTCAAGGAACATTCAACGTGCAAAAACGAGCTTCCACTTGTATCACTTCTGCCTCCAGTTCACCAAGGGCTTTTACACTCGTTGTTTTATTTGATCCTAACCAAGGCAATGGCACCCCACTCCAGTACTCTTGCCTGGAAAATCTCATGGACGGAGGAGCCTGGTAGGCTGCAGTCCATGGGGTCGCTAAGAGTTGGACACGACTGAGCGACTTCACTTTCACTTTTCTCTTTCATGCCCTGGAGAAGGAAATGGCAACCCACTCCTGTATTCTTGCCTGGAGGATCCCAGGGACGGCGGAGCCTGGTGGGCTGCCGTCTATGGGGTCGAATAGAGTCGGACACGACTGAGCGACTTAGCATAGCAGAGCATACAACCCTTTAAGAAGGCACTAGTCTCCCCATTTTAATGAGATCACTGAGGCTCAACAAGATTAAAGGATTTGCCCAAGGTCTCTCTCAGTTAACAAAAGCTGGAGCTGGAACCCAGAACGTATTATTTCTCTTTTGGCTTGACACATTTAATACCTGGCAGACACAGTCTCATACAAGAAGATGCAAATAGGGCACTTCCCCCATGGCTCAGTGGTAAAGAATCTGCCCACCAATGCCTGAGACACGAGTTCGGTCCCTGGTCAGGGATGATCCCACATGCCCCGGAGCAACGAAGCCCACGCACCACAACGATTGAGCCTGTGCTCTAGAGCCCGGGAGCTGCAAATACTGAGCCCACGTGCCACGACTACTGAAGCCCGCATCCACCCAGAGCCTGTGCCCCGCAGCAAAGAAGCCACTCCAGGGAAGTCCACACACTACAACAAAGACGAGCCCCAGCTCACCGTACCTAGAGAAAACCTCGAGCAGCTATGAAGACCTAGCACAGCCAAAAATAAATTAAAATATTTTTTAAAAAGCACACACAAATAGGGCTGAAATGTAAAAAGAAAAATGAAAGTCTATCCACTGGCAGTTTGCCCACATGATCTTAACTAACGTTTCCCCTTTGGAAATTACTTTTCATTTCTCCGCCCTTATCGTCTCAACCAAGGAGACGCACCACAGGCTGGGCCGGTGTACCACCTTGGGCTTTAATGTGTGTTTGCGTTGTGTTGTGCAGGCAGGGCCAGAGAGTCTGGGCTTACTGGGGTTTCCGGGGTGACCCTGTTTGCCAAAGGCAGTGCTGAGGCACAGTTTGCACGACTCGTGTGTCCTGAGCCTGTCACAGGTTCTGCGTTGAGGAGTCTCTGGAGTGACGGGCTGCCATCTCCATAAGGTGCCCTGGGCTCAGGCTGGTTCCCCTCCTCACGGCACTGGATGAGAGGCGAGCACAGTGAGGGCCCCGAGTTGGGCACACCTGTTCCTCCAGCTCCTTAATCCACCTCAATCTCAGGTCCTGCTCTCCCACTGTGTTTCTGACACGCACAGGAAGCGAAATGACTGGAGCTACTTTTGGCCTAGGGCTGTATATTATCACATTTATCACATCCTCACTCCAGCCCTGTGGAGTGATTGTCCCCGTTTTATAATCAAGGACTCTGTGGAATCAGAGAGGTCAGCAACATAGTCAGGCAGGACTTGAACCCAGATCTTTCTGGCAACCCAAGGGCTTTCCTACATACGAACCAGCCTCCTTGGACAGTAGGAGCTCAGTAAATGCCCCCCATCCCCAGCTCACCCTGACCCATCAAGGAGATTCTATCTACCTGGATGCTTAAAAGCTGTACTGAGGCAGACGGGAACCTTTACTGCAGGGCTTGTGTTGGTGTTAGTTGCTCAGTCGTGTCCGACTCTTTGCAACCCCATGGACTGTAGCCCACCAGGCTCCTCTGTCCATGGAATTCTCTAGGCAAGAATACTGGAGTGGGTTGCCATGCCCTTCTCCAAGAGTTCTTTCCAACCCAGGGATCAAACCTGGGTCTCCCACATTGCGGGCAGATTCTTTACCATCTGAGCCACGAGAGGGCTTGCACCTGGACAAACATCTCCTCAAGCAACAGAATACAGGGAAAACTTTAAGGCAGAAGTTCCCAGCCTTTTTGACATAGGGACCAGTTTCGTGGAAGACAATTTTTCCATGAAATAGGGTCGGGGGGGCGTGATGGGTTTATGGTTTTGGGATGATTCAAGTGCCTTACATTTATTGTGCACTTTATTTCTATTATTATTACATCAGCTCCACCTCAGATCATCAGGCATTAGATCCTAGAGTCTGGGGACTCCTACAATAAGCGACGAAAAATAACTGCATGCATGAGCTATTGGGGCAATTATGAACAAGATACAAAAAGACCACAAGCCAACTCTGAGGTGCTGGGAGCAAAAGCAGGGTACTGCATATGATCCTGCCCACAGCACCACCAAGCGGGTGAGCAGACCTAAGCCACTCCTCCAATCAGACGCACTGATCCACCCCTACCCTCACCTCATTTAAGGAACCAGCCCACCCTCCTTAGAGATGGACACTATCACTTGTTTTCACTCCCCACTGCTGCAGCATAAGTCCCAGTTAAAGCCTTGCCTGAACTCCTCACCTGACCTCATCAGTTTCCATTGATGAAAGAGTCCAAGGACCAGAGCTAAACAGTCCCGCCGCTACAGGTGCAGTGGGCATACACAGAGATGCATTGGCAGATCATGCAGGAGCCAGGACAGTTCTTTCCCCAGAGAGGCAGATCAGAGGACCCCTCTTCTAGGACTTCCCTCATGGTCTTGTGGTTAAGAACCCACCTGCCAATGCAGGGGATGCAGGTCCGATTTCTGGTCCCGGAAGATCCCATATGCCGCAGAACAACTGAGCCTGCATGCTGCGACTAGCCCATGTTCCTCAACAAGAGAAGCCACTGGAGCAAGAAGCCTGCATGTTGCAACTAGAGAGTAGCTCCCACTCGCCACAATAGAGAAAGCCCATGGGAAGCAGCTCAGCAGTGGCCACAGGACTGGAAAAGGTCAGTGTTCATTCCAATCCCAAAGAAAGGCAATGCCAAAGAATGCTCAAACTACCGCACAATTGCACTCATCTCACACGTTAGTAAAGTAATGCTCAAAATTCTCCAAGCCAGGCTTCAGCAACACATGAACCGTGAACTTCCAGATGTTCAAGCTGGTTTTAGAAAAGGCAGAGGAACCAGAGATCAAATTGCCAACATCCGCTGGATCATCTCTTGAAAAAGCAAGAGAGTTCCAGAAAAACATCTATTTCTGCTTTATTGACTATGCCAAAGCCTTTGACTGTATGGATCACAATAAACTGTGGAAAATTCTGAGAGATGGGAATACCAGACCACCTGACCTGCCTCTTCAGAAACCTATATGCAGGTCAGGAAGCAACAGTTAGAACTGGACATGGAACAACAGACTGGTTCCATATAGGAAAAGGAGTACATCAAGGCTATATATTGTCACCCTGCTTATTTAACTTATATGCAGAGTACATCATGAGAAACACTGGACTGGAAGAAGCACAAGCTGGAATCAAGATTGCCTGGAGAAATATCAATAACCTCAGATATGCAGATGACACCACCCTTATGGTAGAAAGTGAAGAGGAACTCAAAAGCCTCTTGATGAAAGTGAAAGAGGAGAGTGAAAAAGTTGGCTTAAACCTCAACATTCAGAAAACGAAGATCATAGCATCTGGTCCCATCACTTCATGGGAAATAGATGGGGAAACAGTGGAAACAGTGTCAGACTTTATTTTTTGGGGCTCCAAAATCACTGCAGATGGTGACTGCAGCCATGAAATTAAAAGATGCTTACTCCTTGGAAGGAACGTTATGACCAACCTAGATAGCATATTGAAAAGCAGAGACATTACTTTGCCAACAAAGGTCCGTCTAGTCAAGGCTATGGTTTTTCTAGCGGTCATGTATGGATGTGAGAGTTGGACTGTGAAGAAAGCTGAGTGCCAAAGAATTGATGTGTTTGAAGTGTGGTGTTGGAGAAGACTCTTGAGAGTCCCTTGGACTGCAAGGAGATCCAACCAGTCCATTCTGAAGGAGATCAGCCCTGGGATTTCTTTGGAAGGAATGATGCTAAAGCTGAAACTCCAGTACTTTGGCCACCTCATGCGAAGAGTTGATTCACTGGGAAAGACTCTGATGCTGGGAGGGATTGGGGGCAAGAGGAGAAGGGGACGACAGAGGATGAGATGGCTGGATGGCATCACTGACTCGATGGACGTGAGTCTGAGTGAACTCCGGGAGTTGGTGATGGACAGGGAAGCCTGGTGTGCTGTGATTCATGGGGTCGCAAAGAGTCGGACACAACTGAGCGACTGAACTGAACTGATGGGCAGCAACGAAGACCCAGTCCTGCAAAAATAATAATAGCAACAAATTAAAAAAGAAACCCCATTTTCTAGAACACCTTCCTGGCCCTGCATGAATCTGCTTAGCTTTAAAGCATCACATCTGTCCCCTCCCCTAGCTTAACTGTGTAGTGACTTGCCCTTGAGACATTTATAAGTCATCGTCCCAGAAGCATCTCAGACCATCCACATGGCAACCACCCATGTGTCTGCATGAGGGACCTAACTCAAGATTTTGACCCATGGAAGTCAGGGTCTTGGGCATCTCAATCACTGTGGCAAACCATAAGTCAGCCCTGAGTCCCCTGTAGACCCCCTTCTCTCACCAGCAGCCACCTTTCCAGAGGGAACACTTGAGTCGTCTCCTCCTTTAGGAGGCTCACACCTTGGCTGAAACAGTAGCAGAATCTCTCTTCCCAGGAGGAAAGATGAGATCTTCAGCCTTGAGTTTAAAAAAATAAAGAGTTCATTTTATGGAGTTTTCCCCTTCCAATCTGTTCCATAACCAGCTCCCCGATATTTCAGCTAGAATCACCTACCTTTTCTTATACCCACACCCTCTGTCTGCGGCATCCAGTCTTCAGCTCTGCTGTCAGTGGCCTACAAAGATCATGCTCAAGGCAGACAGTCTTGACTGCATCACTGACATTTCCTGGTGCTGAGCATTTGTGTATTTTCAAAGTGAGTTTATCCAGTCTCCTCCCATAAACTCGAACCACAGAACATTAGGAATGGGAGGGACTCTAATTCACTGATCACCTCCACAGCCTGTTCCTTAAATCTGCTGGTCTTTGGCCTTTGACCCAGAACTCTCCCTGCCTCATTGCAGCAGCTCCAAGAGGAAACCCTTCTTGTTTCTCGCCTGGTTTCCTCCAGAGTCTGTGATTGGTGTTGCTGTCTGACAAACACTTCTAGTTCTAATCACCCTCATGGGGCCTCCTGGGCTAGCCAACAGACCTGTGGGCGCCGGTGTGGCTGTTTAGCCTGCTTCCGGTGCCAAGGCATGGCAGGCACACTGCTCTAGGAGGTGGGCCACCCACAGTTCTCCTCCCTCCCTGCCTCTCTGCCACCATCGTAGCCTCCCTGGACTAAGCGCCCCTGTTGCTGTGAGCTGGGGAAGGAACCTCCAGTCTAGAGGCTCTTCTATTTTCTTGAGGAGTCTTGGCCCCACACGTCCCACCTGGGAACCTCAGCAGGGCATCTGTGCCTACTAATGGCTAGCACTGGCAATGGTAATAATGCCCTGGTGAGGATTATGGAGCCTCCCAGGCCTGCGGGGTGTCTCCACCTGAGAAAGTCATCCAAGCCAAAGCTGGGTCTGTCGCCATCGCGCAGCACGCTCTGCTGTGAGTCAGGGCTTGCAAAGGCTGGAATTACCACCACCACGTTCCTCAGGCTGATGAATTCTCCCAGACATGATCACTGTAGAATTCCTTCCACAGTAGGCTCTATACCTGTTCTGCAAGTCGGCTTAAGCCCTGGGGTTTGGGGCTTCAGGTGAGTTTCTTTTTGTGTCAATTATTCTTGCTAAGGAAAGCAGCAATGGTCTGGATAATCCAAAGGGGCACATCATCTAAAAATAATTTAGATAATTTAAATGTGTCTCTGGAATATGTTAAGTGATGTATTTGTTCCAGGCAGAGCATTTACCTTCCTAACGAGACTTCATTTAGGGTAAGGAGAGAAAGAATTAGCCTTCTATCCACCCAGATTAGTCACACAGGCAGCTCTGCTGGCGGGGGAGTAACAGGGAGCTGGTGGGGCATGTTATAAAGCGATGTGCTCGGCATTCCGTGGCCGGTGACCTGCACTCTCACTTCCTGCACGCCTTGCGGTGCAGAGGATGCACATGCAGGGATAGGTTCATGCATCTTGTCGTCTTTCCATTGATGTGAAGACGCCTGCCATATTGGGAGCAACAGAGGAGCAAATTAGGCAGAGAAGGGAGTGCTTCGTGAGTTCAGGAAGTTGGGAGCTGTACCCCCAAATTAAAAAGGCTGTACCATCATGGTCTTTTCCCATCAAGCATGAGAAGATCCTTTAGAAAGAGAGTATAGGCTTTCAGGAGTCCATGGGTGGCCAATGCCCTATTGCCCTTCTTAGGATCTTAGACCTCTTAGCCTTGAGTAGCAGGATGTAAGAAGACTCCGGTAAGCAGAGAAAGGGACAAGGCAGGCAAATAGAGTGTGAGAACGAACAGGATGCAGATGCACTAGAAAAGGATTGCTTCATGTTGGCTATGGGAGTGTGGGCTAGTTATTTCACTGCTCTGACCCTCAATGTACTCATCTCAGTGTACTCATCATGAAAAAATGAAAACCACAATGATAAAGAGCAGCTGTCTTACAGATGAGTGGCAGCTAAATGTAGTATTTCTGAAATATTTTGTAAGTTATAGAGTCCTGTGTAAGTCTCAGTTATTACCATCATCCTGAAAACTGGCTCAGTGAGACCCATCCACAGTCCTGGAAAGCAGCTCCGGGACCATGCCACCTTAGAGCTGGAAGGGTGTGTGTGTTCAGTACATGAGGGGTATGGTCCGGTGTGTACCTAATCATCGCTATTCTCATTTTGATGGGTAGAGATAGCACAAGAATCCAGAGCAAGTCCAACTGCCTTCCTGCACGTAGTCTTTTCTTACTTTCTTGATGTTTGGTCAGATTTGTTAATGATTCTAGATCACAGCCTCTTCAGTTATCAGCCTCTTCAGAAATGGTTGGCAGTAGAATTGTCATCTACTCTGGAAGCCAGGTTGGCATCTGCCCAGACTCTCAATAAGAGGTGCTTCCAAACCCTCTACTGGGGCTCCCTTATCTAAGATCCTCTCTTCAAAGGATGGGGAGATGGGGGCCCAGGGAAGAGTACCAGGGTGCGTGTGTGTGTGTGTGATAGTCATTCGGTTTCCAGGCGGCGCAGTGGTAGAGAATCTGCCTGCCCATGCAGGAGACACAGGTTCAGTCTCTATCTGGGTTAGGAAAATCCCCTGGAGAAGGAAATGGCAACCCACTCCAGTATTCTTGTCTGGAAAATCCCATGGACAGAGGAGCCTGGCGGGCTAAAGTTCATGGGGTTGCGAAGAGTCAGACATGACTGAGCACACACACCCACGTGACAGCCACTGCTGATCTTCAGTTTTCCTGTGTGACTGCCTTCTTCTCCCATAGCACAGAGGAGAACAAGAATCATGATTAAAGTGTCAGGATCCCTTAAGTTTTCCTCCCCTGCTCTGAACCCTCTTTCTCATTTCTCAATGTGTCTCCTTCTTTCTCTTGACCATTGCTCCCATCCCCAGCTTCAGTGTTTCTGTTCTCTTGTCCTCTTATCTTAAAGTCACAGAGCCCCTGGGATCAAATGGCAGACTCTTGGGGGAGAATGGGAGGGTGCTCTGGGACCAGTGGGATAACCTGCAGGCTCTCGGTGTCGCTGAAAGAAGGACCAAGTTCACCTGATGCTCTCAAATGACCTCCTGCTGCTGAAGGTCAAGTCTGGCTCTTCCTAAGTCTTCACAGGCTTGTGCTCCTAACTCCTCCAAACCCAATGCAATCTTAATCCTCATCCCACATGGAGCCATCAGCTACCATGAGTCCTTCACCTCCAGACCTTTAGTTATCCTTCAGCTACCTATCTGTGACCTCCTAGTAATTTCTACCCTTCATGGGAACTGTGTGCCTTTCAAATTGCCTTCAATGGACAGAGTGTTTCTAAAAATGGAATTTCTTCTTTTTTTTATATAATTTTATGTATGTATGTATTTATTTATTTTTGGCTGTGCTGGGTCTTTGTTGCTGTGTGGGCTTTTCTTTAGTTTGGTGAGCAGGGGCTACTCTGTAGCTGTGATGCTTGAGCTTCTCACTGAGGTGGCTTCCCTTGCTGTGGAGCACAGGCTCAATATATGTGGCACACGGGCTTAGTTGCTCCAGGGCATGTGGGATCTTTCTGGATCAGGGATCGAATCTGCATCTCCTGCGTAAAGTGAAAGTAAAGTTGCTCAGTTGTGTCCAACTGTTTGCAACCCCATGGGCTGTAGCCCACCAGGCTTCTCCATCCATGGGATTCTCCAGGCAAGAATACTGGAGTGGGTTGCCATTTCCTTCTCCAGGGGATCTTCCCGACCCAGGGATCGAACCCAGGTCTCCTGCATTGCAGGCAGATGCTTTACCCTCTGAGCCACCAGGGATAAATCAGGAATCTTCAAAAACCTCATATCCTGTCTTAGATTGGGTTCTCTAGAGGAGATCCTGATGTGGGGATTCCTGTGCAGGTGACTTTTAGGGGGAACATTCTGGAATAAATCTGGGAGGGAGGGAGGGGGAGTAGGGTAATCGACAGGAAAAACTAAGCAAGAATGTGACTTCGGGAGAATCATGGCTTCCACCTGGTCCTTTCAGGAGCTCTGGAGTGTAAATGGCACCACAGAGTTTGTCCTGCATTGAGGCAAGGAGGTGGGAGCTTTTGTATCTGCACACCAGTCAGCCACTGGCTGTAGGCTTGGAGGGGTGTCATTCCCAGGCACGTGGGGAGGTGGCTCTAGTCGTGCAAAGTGTGATGTGTCAGCAGCTCCACCGCAGCTGAGGACAGACACCCCTGAATGTAACAGGGACCCCAAGGGCACCATCAGCTCCTGCTGCTACCTCTTGACTCTTTAATTCCAGTCTTGAAATTCTGCCATATTGAAATAAGTCTAAGTATGGGGATTGTGGAGAACAAAGGTTTTAATTGCAGTGTTATTTATGATACGATGTTGTAAAATGCAAAAATCTAAGTTTCACAGGACAGGAATAAGGAAGTCAATATGTGATGATAAAATTAAGTAAATAAATTCTGCCTCTGTACGACATTCTTTGCCCCACAGAGCCTGGCCCCTGCGTTCATCTAGTATCACTCTCCTGCCTGGTTCACCGTACTCTCATCAAGCCAGTCTCCTCTCTGTTCCACCAACGCACCAGGCTTGCCACTTTCCTGGGGCTCAGGCACATCCCTGCCTCGCCTGGAACACTGCACGCGACTGCCCCACAAATCACTCAGTTCCCACATCATACCTTCTGAGAGGGCTTCCCTAAATACAAATCTTTGGTAGCTGCCCTTATCACTCTTTAACATACCACCCTATTTTCTAGCTCTTATCACAGGTTTATCTTTTACCTATCTTCTTTCCTCTAGCATAAAAGCTTTGGGAGGCTGGCGATCTTATCTCAATACACTGCTTTATCCAGAGCCTGGAGCGTAGGAATTACTCAACCAATGTGTTTGGTAAGTGAATGAATGTATACACAGTTTAAAATGTTGTTAAATGATGTTTACCAAAATTATGCAACAAAATGGAAAAAATGTCCAATATCTACTAAATAAAAACACCATGACTTAAAACGTCATATGTTGTTTCATTAAATCTGCCTTAAGAGAAGTTCAGCTTCTGCCCATGATGAAGTAATACAGGCTCCAGAGGTTACTCTCTTACCTCAAGTAACTAAAAATCTGGGCAAACTATGACACAGTGGTTTCAGACCTTGGACAATAGTCAGCACAGGACTGTGGTCCCTTAAAAACGGGAAAAAATCAAGGTCAGTCCTATGATTGCTTAAGCTTATTTGTTCAGTCACTCAGTTCAGTTCAGTTCAGTTGCTCAGTCGTGTCCGACTCTTTGCGACCCCATGAATTGCAGCACACCAGGCCTCCCTGTCTATCACCAACTCCCAGAGTTCACTCAGACTCACATCCATCGAGTCAGTGATGCCATCCAGCCATCTCATCCTCTGTCATCCCTTTCTCCTCCTGCCCCCAATCCCTCCCAGAATCAGGGTCTTTTCCTATGAGTCAACTCTTCGCACGAGGTGGCCAAAGTACTGGAGTTTCAGCTTTAGCATCATTCCTTCCAAAGAAATCCCAGGGCTGATCTCCTTCAGAATGGACTGGTTGGATCTCCTTGTAGTCCAAGGGACTCTGAAGAGTCTTCTCCAACACCACAGTTCAAAAGCATCAATTCTCCGGCGCTCAGCTTTCTTCACAGTCCCAACTCTCACATCCATACGACCACTGGAAAAACCATAGCCTTGACTAGACGGACCTTTGTTGGCAAAGTAATGTCTCTGCTTTTCAATATGCTATCTAGGTTGGTCATAACTTTTCTTCCATGTCCAATTCTTTGCAACCCCATGGACTGCAGCACACCAGGCTTCCCAGTCCTGCACGATCTCCTGGAGCTTGCTCAAACTCATGTCCCTTGAGGCCATCCATCCATCTCATCCTCTATCATCCCCTTCTCCTCCTGTCTTAAATCTTTCCCAGCATCAGGGTCTTTTCCAGTGAGCCAGCTTTTCTCATCAGGTGGCCAAGGAATTAGAGCTTCAGCTTCAGCATCAGTCCTTCCAGTGAATATTCAGGATTGATTTCTTTTAAGATTGACTGGTTGGATCTCCTTGGAGTCCAAGGGACTCTCAAGAGTCTTCTTCTCACCACAGTTCAAAAGCATCAGTTCTTCGGTGCTCAGCTTTCTTTATGGTCCAATTCTCACATCCATACATGACTACTAGAAAAACCATAGCTTTGACCATATGGACCTTTGTTGGCAAAGTAATGTCTCTGTTTTTAAATACACTGTCTAGGTTGGTCATAACTTTTCTTCCAAGGAGCAAGTGTCTTTTAATTTCATGGCTGCAGTTACCATCTGCAATGATTTTGGAGCTCAAGAAAATAAAGTCTGTCACTGTTTCCATTTTGTCCCCATCTATTTGCCATGATGTGATGGGACTGGATGCCATGATCTCAGTTTTTTGAATGCTGAGTTTTAAGCCAGCTTTTTCACTCTCCTCTTTCACCTTTAGGTTACTAGTTAGAGGCAGTTTCTAGGCTTCATTCAGGGGCTGGGGAAAGCAAACAAAGCCTGGTGGTCTCACTGAACTGAGAGGATGGAATTCAGGGAAGTTGAATCACTTGTGTAGGAGACGACCAGTGTAACAGGGGAGAACAAGAGGATCCCAAGATCACACCTGTGGGAAAGTCTCTCTTTCAGCAAGATTTCCTCATGTGTCCGTCTTCTGTCCTGTCAGGCACTAGAGAGGTCGAGTCTCCTGAGACCACCATGAACATGTACATTGACTGGAGGGAAGGGCCCATGTCCATTTGCATGATAGCATGGATTGGGCTTCCCCAGGGACTCAGCGGCAAAAAAAGAAATCCCCCTGGAATGCAGCAGATGCGGGTTCAATCCCTGGATTGGGAAGATCCCCTGGAGGAGGGCATAGCAACTCCCTCCAGTATTCTTGCCTGGAGAATCCCACGGACAGAGGAGCCTGGCAGAGTCGGACACAACTGAAGCACATTAGCACACAGGTGTGCATGGATTAGTCCATTAGGCTAGCTAGACGATACCTTGGAACTACTAACCTGGGGAGAAAGAACTATAGAGCAGTAAGTTTTCTGCATGGAGATAAAACCAACAATGGTGGGCAAGAAGCTGGTAGCAGGAAGAGGGAATGACATCCTGAAGACCGACACTTCTGTTTCAGTTTGCCCTTGGGGATAGTTCTGTTGCATCTTAGATGGCGGTAGGATGGCAGTTCTTAAACTTTTTGAGCTGGAGGCACATCTTTGAGTGCTAGAATTTAGAATAGAATATTTGAAAAAAATTATACTTCAAAACGACACCACAGTCAGCAGTGATTTCACCTGCAGTCTTTGCTGAAGTCTAACAAGCCCTTACAGTACATACAACCAAAGTGAGTAAACTGGTTTGGGGTCCATTTATATCAACATGCTTTCCTGATGATTCAAACAGTAAAGAACCCACCTGCAATGCTGGAGATGACAGGTTCAATCCCTGGGTCAGGAAGATGCCCTGTAGGAGGGCATGGCTACCCACTCCAGTATTCTGGCCTGGAGAATCCCATGCACAGAGGGACCTGGCGGGCTACAGTCCATGGGGTCACAAAGAGTCAGACACTACTGAGGGGCTGAGCATGTACACATGTATCAACATGCCACTGTTTGGAAAGAGCTTGTTTATTGCCCCTTAAAGCCATCTCTTCAGTTCAGTTCAGTTCAGTCACTCAGTCTCGTCCGACTCTTTGCGACCCCATGAATTGCAGCACGCCAGGCCTCCCTGTCCATCACCAACTCCCGGAGTTCTCTCAGACTCACGTCCATCGAGTCAGTGATGCCATCCAGCCATCTCATCCTCTGTCGTTCCCTTCTCCGCCTGCCCCCAATCCCTCCCAGCATCAGAGTCTTTTCCAATGAGTCAATTCTTCGCATGAGGTGGCCAAAGTACATAATCCTAAAACAACATCCTCATGTGTTCCAGTCAACACAGAACTTTTTTTCTGCTCTGTTTTTTGTTTTCTGGGGGTTTAGGGAGGTGGTCAGAGTGGGCGAGGTAAGCATTCTGGCTCCACTTTACATCATTTCTCTTTCTGGAGGAAAGCTTGCATCCTCCTCTATGCCCGTGGCATGATCTGCTTGACTCAGCATCTGACATGTCCGAATCCTTTAGCAAAAAATTCAATTTATGTATTAATCAATATTTGGCAGTGTCCCTTGAAAGGAGCCACAGCATGTGTGCGTGATAAATCACTTCAGTCATGTCTGACTCTTTGTGATCATATGGACTATAGCCCACCAGGCTCCTCTGTCCATGGGATTCTCCAGGCAAGAATACTTGAGTGGGTTGCCATTTCCTCCTCCAGGGGATCTTCCCCAGCCAGGGATTGAATCCATGTCTTTTATGTCTCCTGCATTGGCAAGCAGGTTCTTTACCATTGGCTCGCCCCATGGAAGGAGCCACAGAAGCAGAGAGTAAATAGGAAACAGGTTTTCAGCCCCAGGAAGCTAAACTGGATTCAGTCAAGGCTAACTTAACGCCTGACACATCCAACACCCTGAGTCTGAGTGGGCTGCACAGGGTAGGTGTCTGCCACCAGCAGAAGCTCATCAGCCTTGAGCCACATCACTGGCTGCAGGCAGGGCCGGTTAAAAGTGAGGAAACCATCGTGTACGTCAGAGGTATGTTTTCTCTTTTTTTCCCTTTGAGAAGATGTTCTTGAGAACTCTTTGCCAGGAAGTTGGTCACTTCCTACCCCAGTGAGGAGGTTTCCGAAAGGCAGAAATAGCTTCCCTGGCCACATGGAATTGGCTGAAGACGCCTCCCCAGGCCCCAGAAGGCAGACCTCAGGAGGGTGCTTCCCAGTATCAGGAAAGTGAGCGCCTCCGGGAGCCTGAGGACGGGGGCAGCAGCTGCAGGACAAGCGGGGTGACTCAGAGGAGGAGGCTTGAGGGCTGAGGGCAAAGGGCAGAGGGACCCGGAAAAGTAGCAAGTCTGCTGGAATCACTGCCGGAAGAAAGGTGCCGAGAGTGTGGGAAAGCACATGAGAGGAAGGAGTGGAATAAATGATGAGGAAAAGTAAGAAATGTTTGTAAGAATCTGCAGAAAGGACAGCCAAGCTCCAAGAGAAACGCCAGTAACCGGACAGGGAGGGACTTGGGGCCGGCCACACACAGGAAGGGGTCAAGGACACCAGAAGGGGAAGAAAAGGACAGCTGTCAGGGCTGAAAGCTGTGACCCTTACTGGGTCCTGCTAAACTAAAGAACTCCCCGAATGGGCACTGATGCTACATTCAAATGTGTATTTCATCTACATGTCTGTGTAGTGAAAGTATACCAAGTTCTATTGGTAATTTACCCAAGCTGTGCTTGTATGCTCAGACGCTTAGTTGTTTCAACTCTTTGTGACCCCATGGACTGTGTAGCCCACCAGGATCTTCTGTCCATGGAATTCTCCAGGCAAGAATACTGGAGTGGGTTGCCATTTCCTTCTCCAGGGGATCTTCCCAACCTAGGGATCGAACTCGCATCTCTTGTGTCTCCTGCATTGGCAAGTGGGTTCTTTGCCACTAGAGCCACCTGGGAAGCCCCAATTTAACCATGGGTGTGATTAAATTAATATCAATTATATCATTTTTTGCCTACGGTATTAGTCTGCCAAGGCAAGAAGGACCCCTACCTTGGACCTATACTTTAGGGCAGTGGTCCCCAACCTTTTGACCCGGGTACTGGTTTCATGGATGACAAGTTTTTCCAGGACTAGGGGGAGAGGGGGATAGTTTTGTTATGACTCAAGTGCATTACATTTATTGTGCGCTATATTTCTATTATTACTGCAGCAGCTCTACCTCAGATCTTCAGGCATTAGATCCCGGAGGTTGGGGAGCCCTGCTTTAGAGCTTTATTATTCAAAGTATGGTTCTTGTACCACAGCAATGGCATCACCTGGGAGCCTTTTAGACCTGTAACCTCAGCCCCCACCCCAGACCCACTAAACAGGGTCTCGGGTAATTCACATGCACGTTCGAGTCTGAGAAATGGGCTTCCTTCAGCTGTGTCCTCACTGGATGCGGAGTCCTCTGGGCCTGGGAGATGCAGCCACCAGGGCCCACCGCCCCTTCTAGACCATGCGTCAAGGAGCAGGGATGCGTCAAGGAGCAGGGATGCCCGAATCCTCCGTGCAGAGGGCCTTTCCTGATCCTGCCTCCAGGGCCTGTGTGACCTTTTCCCAGGACCCTGCCTCTGGCACTAACCTCTCTGTCCCTGTAAGATCTTCAGGCGGCCTTGTGGCAGCTGTTTGCAAAAACTGTGGACAGAGTTTGGACCACAGGCTGAGGTAGCCATGGCCTTGCTCAGGAGGCCCCTCAGCCAGGAGCAGAAACACAAGTGGGGACTGAGCAGGGAAACAGGACCCACTCCATTTCAGCACAGAACTCCAAGGAGATCCAGAATTCTGCGCTTGAAACGGCCTCTCTAGGTCATGATGAAGGTGCACTTGTCAAAGTAGGAGAATAAAACATTTTATTTAACAGTTTATTCTCTTGATTCATAACTTTAAATATTTAGATATAGGTACATGGGAGTCCATGTGGGCTTTTGCCCGTGTCCCACAAATGTTCTCATTGTTCCCAAAATACACAGATCTAGGGATAGCCAAACAACCATGCTGACATCCACTGGTTCCCAGGCAGGACTGTACCTGAGTAAAACCTCTCTACCCTGGAGAAGGAAATGACAACCCACTCCGGTATTCTTGCCTGGAGAATCCCACGGACAGAGGATCCTGGCAGGCTACAGTCCAAGGGGTCGCAAAGAGTTGAACACGACTGAGAGACTAAACCATGGCCCACCTATGCAACTGGTGATACAAAGGAGGAAATATGCCTGAACTCGGAAATGGGGGTTACAAAAGAAAAAAACAGATTGTAGAAGGCAGAGAAAAAACAGCAAGAACCTATCATTATACAACTTGAAAAGTGAAAGTGAAAGTCACTCAGTCATGTCCTGCTCTTTTTGACCCCATGGACTGTATACAGTCCATGGAATTCTCCAGGCCAGAATACTGGAGTGGGCAGCCTTTCCCTTCTCCAGGGGATCTTCCCAACCTAGGGATTGAACCCAGGTCTCCCACATTGCAGGCAGATTCTTTACCAGCTAAGCCACCAGGGAAGCCCAAGATTACTGGAGTGGGTAGCTTATCCCTTCTCCAGCGGATCTTCCTGACCCAGGAATCGAACCAGGGTCTGAGAAACTGTCATAGCCAAGAGGAACCTAAGGAGACTTGACAACTAAGTGTAACATGGCATCCTGGATGAGATACTAGAACACAAAAAGGACATCAGATGAAAACTAAGGAAATCCGAATCAAGTATGGACTTCAGTTGGAAATAATGTATTAATATTGTTTTATCAATTGTAATAAATGGGCTATATTATTTTTGCAATTTTTCTTTTTTCATTTTTTAAAAATTATCAGATAAATAATCTGATAAAATTATTTTTTATCAGAGTGTAGTTGCTTTGCAATGTTGTGTTAGTTTCTACTATACAGCAAAGTGAACCAGCTATACATTTCCCCCTCTCTTTTGTCTTTCCTTCCCAGTTAAGTCACCACAGAGCGTGGAGGAGAGTTCCCTGGGCCAAATGGTAGGTTTTTATTACTCATCTATTTTATACATAGTAGTGTATATATGACAATCCCAGTCTGCCAGTTCACCCCACACCTCTTTTCCCCTCTTGGAATCCATACGTTTATGCTCTACATCTGTGTCTCTATTTCTGTTTTGCAAATAAGACCCTCTATGCCATTTTTCCAGATTTCACATATATGCATTAATTTACAATGTTTGTTGTTCTCTTTCTGACTTACTTCACTATGTATGACCGTCTCTAGGTCCATCCACATCTCTACATATGACCCATTTTTGTTCCTTTTTATGGCTAATATTCCATTGTATATTTGTACCACGTCTTCTTTATCCATTCCTCTGCTGATGGACATTTAGGTTGCTTCCATGTCCTGGCTATTTTAAATAGTGCCACATGCAATTTTTCTGTAAATCTAAAAGTGTTCTAAAAGCTAAAACTTATTTTTTTAAAGACACTAAGAACATTTATCTTTTCTCCCCTACAGTCCATTTTCCTTTAAAAATGATGTTTCTATAGAAGCATGTTATGCAGAGCATACCAGCCTGCTCTGGGAGCTTAAGAGAGGCAGCAAGACTAATCAATCAAGAGTCACCTCTCATCAGGCATCCTGTGATTTCAGCATTCATTCTTATGCTGTTCCATGTTTATTGTGGCCTAAACATTTACACACCATTCCTTAAAATTCTGTGCTGGGCAGGAAGGTGAAATATAGTGATTGTCTTAGTCTGCTCAGGCTGCTGTAACAAAATAGCAAATAGACTGAGTGGCTTAAGCAGCAGAAATTTATTTCTCACAGTCCTAGAGGCTGGCAGTCCAAGATCAAAGTATCAACAAGGGTAGGTTTCATTCTGAGGTCCTTTTCCTGTTGTAGGCAACCTCCATCTTATTGTGTGCTCACAGGACCTCTTCTTTGTGGAAAGAGAGACAGAGAGAAGTTTTCTTATGTCTCTTCTAATAAAGACAGTAATCCAGTCAGGAGTCGGGGGGGTTAGGTAGGGGGTCCCACACTCATGACTTCATCTAAACCTGATTACCTCCCAAAGGCCCCATCTCCAAATACCATCACACTGAGGTTAGAACTTCAGCTTACATGTTTTGGGGGAACACTGTCATTCAGTTCACAGCAGCAGTTAAGGCCTCTGGACTCTGGAGTCAAACTACTTTGGTTCGCATCCTGACTTTGCCCCTTATTATCTCTGTGACCTTGAACAAATTACTCTGTGATTGTCTATGCTTCTGTTTCCTCAGCTGTAAAATGGGAGATATAGTCAGCCCTCAAATCCAGCATCTGAGGGGAATTGGTTCTAGGGTTGCCCATAGATATAAAAATCCAGGGTTGCTCAACTCCATTATATATAAAAGAATGTGGTATTTGCATATAATACACACATCCTCCCATATACTTTAAATCATCTCTAAAATGACATACTATACCTAACACAATGTAAATGCTATAGAAATAATTGTAAGTGCAATGTAAATGCTGTGGAAATAGTTGCTGACATGCAGCAAATTCGAGTTCTGGGGGGAACTTTCTGGAATTTTTTTTCTTGAGTATTTTCTATCCAAGATTGGTTGAATCCTCCAATATGAAACTTGGAGGATCAGAAGGCTGATGTAGTAACAATACTTACCTTGCAGGTTTCTCTGCGGATTAAACAAGTCAATGTGTATGAAGTGCTTAGAACAGTGTTGGCATGTAAGTATCAGTGAATGCTATCTGTTATCATCATTATGATGATGCAATTCATTAGCTCCTCCTGGTAATTTTCTCAATGTATTATACATAAAAATTGTCCTGAAATCAGATGTGTTTGAGAAACACTGCAACAAACAATGGGGAATCTTTTTTTTTTAAAGGGTTTTGAGCAGGGAGAATCCGCCCCCAGCTTCGTACTTTCTCTACAGATGTGCCCATCAAAGGCGCCGGCCAAAGCGGCCGTTTCCTTCCTCTGTTCCTCATGTGTCCGGCTGGAATCTTATGTTCTTGGCACGTACTGACTTTTAACTTAGGGGGAAAAGGATGAAGTTACACACGCATTCAGCCATATAAGACTGCAAATCTTGACTCCATCTCGTAGTCTTTTTCGAAGGGAGTGAATTACATAAATAAAAACAGACATCTAATGAATACAGTGCTTAGTTCTGCATTCAGTTCCATGTGCGTTCCAAGTATAATAATTTGTCTTAACAAATGCCTACCTCTGTTCCATGGTTGAGTTTTTAAGTCATTTTCTTCCTTGCCTAGCTAGCGTTATATCGCAGTTATCGATTGTACTTCCCTCCAATTAAGCTAAAATCTTCACGCATCTTGCACCATAACTTGTACTCTCGCAGGTTCCATTTTCAACTTGCTGCTCGTAGTTTAGTGCCTGGCACCATACACAGACTGTGTGGTTGGTTGGTTTGTTTTCAGTTTTTAATTGTGGTAAAAATACAACATCAAGTACATCATCTTACCCATTTTAAATGTTCAATTCAACATGGACTGTATTTTTGTTGTTAATGCTTGTTTTATGGACTTGCCTGCCTTTAACTTGTGGACTGTGTAAACCCACTGAATGTGTGCTCAGTTGCTAAGTCATGTCTGACTCTTTGCAACTCCATGGACAGTAGCCCACCAGGCCTCTCTGTTCATGGGATTTTCCTGGTAAGAATACTGGAGTGGGTTGCCATTTCCTCCTCCAAAGGATCTTCCCCACCCAGGGATCGAACTGGTGTCTCTGGGTTACGTGTGGATTCTTTACCACTGAGCCACCTGGGAAGCCCCCGAACCCAATGAATACATATTTGCTAAAAAAAAAAAAAAAAAAGTCCTCAGAATCATGGTAACAATATCCAGAAAGAATCTGTGAAAGGTTTTTCTTTGCTTCCTTTTTTTCTTTTAATGGTCTCAGTCTGTTCCATGGGAAAAGACTTGGATTTCTAAGAAAATCTTAATAATACAGATAATGGTAATTGCTGTTATAAAACTTCCTGAACGGTTGATAATACTTTCTGTTTCCCTGATACTTTATCTTTTAAACAAAGATAAAGCCCTCTAGTTCTCTCAGCCTTCTTATTGAGGAAAGAAGTGGTTCCTGTTTGGTCCAGAAGGGAACCAGGAGGGAGTCAGCAGAAGGTGCAGTGTCCAAGGGCATGCGCGAATGGGAAGCGGGAAGGGTCCAGGCTGATAGCTGCTTCCCTGGGCTGCTCTCTGTAGCTCCTTGCTTAGCTCAGCTAGACACTGTCACTCACACAGCTCGCCGGGGAAGGGTCTACAGCCTGGTCGCATCAAGACCATAGTTAAGTGGCAAATGAATAGTGTAGATAGTAAAGTAAGATATTCTGTGGTTGAAGGGTTAGAAAAGCTTCATGGGAGAAGCGGAATTCTTTTTTTTTTAATAAGTGAAATCTTTGATGCACCTTTAAAGAATAGATTGTTGGAGAAACAGAGGGAAAATTAAGGACCTGCTGTGCAGAAAGTGTAAAAGCAGGGGAGGAAATGAATAGAAAAATCAAGAAAAATTGTATCTCTTTAAAACATTTTACTATTAATTTTCATCTTCTTTCCAACTTGAGTTGGTTGGATTGGCTTTTGCCAGTTGCAAAGGCTTTTTTTTTTTGCTTTCACCTCTTCTTGAATCCTTGATGCAACCTCTAGCATTTACCTTTTTATATTTCCATGGATGAAAAATAGGTCTATCTTTTCTGTGCTTTGGACCTTGACTTCCTGAGGGTAGAGGTCATGGCTGTGATGGGCAGCAAAGTTCCTGGGAAAAATACAAGGAGCTATTCCTTGCCTAAATCTGGCATGGACCCAAGGTTAGACTTCTCTCCTGGCAAGAGATCCTGGGAGCAGTGTTGGGGGGCAGGGGTAATTATATCTTCAGACACTTCTGGGGTGTCTTGTGACCGCCTAACCTTGGGAAGGACCTCCCCCATCCTGGACCTTGAGTGTCCCCTGACCGAGATCATAGATGGAATTTCTGTGTTCATCCAACAGCAATATTGACCAGGTTAACGGTCAGGTCTGGCTGACATCTGGACCCTGAAGGTATTGATCAGCTTTGTGGTATCTCCTGACCCTCTGGGGTCTCAATTTGGTTACTCAACTTATCCTGATCATGTGGTTTAGACAAGAAGAAAGGGCTTCTGGGCAGAATGCCAATAGGAAGATTGTCACTCAGAAAACAACATACCCTTTTATTTATGGTCTTTTCCTTTTCCCCCATCAAATTAGATTTTGCTTTCTCACACTACTTAGGTGAAAGAGACAAAGACCTGCGTTTAATATGCAAAAGCTGTAGTTCACGTCCCACTTACTATTATCCTTGCAAAAAGATTTCTTTCAATGCTTTAAAATCCTTTAGCTATTTACTTTCATTGCGTGGGTTACATTTACCTATTTTTTGTTACAAGTTTTATATAGCATAATCACAAGGAAAGGGAAGCAAGTCTATTCCACCTCTTTTTTTTTTTGGTAGCTAGTCATCCCATTGAATTTTTGTAAAAAGAGGAAGAAGAAAATTCTACCTGGATTTCATGTAAAGGAAATGCAAATAAGATTTGATTTCAAAAATAATTTTTTATCTTACTTTTCAAAACAGAGAATAAAATCATGGACATAGTAAGTATAAAAGCATGATATCTTCTAAATTTCCTTTGGTTTCCTTATCTGTAAAATGAGAAGTTTACCCTGAATAGATTATTTTTAAGTTTCTTCCTAGTTTAATATTTATGATTTACAGGAAGGTATGGCACTATTTTTGTTGGAATACATCATTTAAAAAAAAAGAGAGACAAAATTTGGCCTAGGGTAGATTGGTGATCACCACTTAAGACCCCCAGTCCTGACAATGGTCAGAATTGGAGTGAATAGAAGGAAGTAGACCGTTCTCCATGGGGTCATTGTATCTGGAGTTTAAAATTTGCAGCTAAGGATTTTGAGGCAAGTAACAAAGTCTGTGAAGTGGTGGAGTGAGAGTCCAAGGGGAATGGTAGGAGCCCTGGGCAATGGAAGAGCTGCTGACCCCTACTTAAAACCGTGTAAATTAAAAATGGCATTGCCCCCCACACACAGATCTATGGCTGCATTTGGTCTACAGGCTTCTAGCTTCCCACTCTTAAATTCAAATCCAGCCAATCCCTTTATTTTTCAAGTAAAAATCAGAGGTCCAGAGAGGGGCAGTAATTTGCCTGGAGTCACACAGCTATTTAGAGATATAGCAAGGACAAGAAGCTAGGTTTCTTGATTCCCAAGTCAGTGTTCTTCCCTCTGATTAGCCCCCAGCTTAGATCTATTCAGGTCTACTGATTGTCAACACAGAATGAGTTGTTATAGTCTTGCTGCCCTTGTCTGAAAATTGGTTATAACAATATCTACCTCTTAAAAATATTAAAAGGTGATCTATGTTTTAAATAGTGTTGGCCTGTTAAGTCACTATTAAATCATGAAAATTCTAGAACAGCACCTTCCAACAGCCACAGAGGTAGTTTGAAATCTTCCCGTAGCCACATTAACAAAAGTAAACACATATGTCAAAAATACTATCATTTCAACTTTTAATAAGAATTATTAATGAGACACATATTCTTCTTTTAATACAAATCTTTAAAATCTGACTTCTTAGAGGGACAAGTGGCGTTCAGCCACCCGAGATTGAGCAATAACAGGTCTGTGATGCCCTTAGATGTCCGGGGCTGCACGCGCGCTACACTGACTGGCTCAGCGTGTGCCTACCGTACACCGGCAGGCGCGGGTAACCCGTTGAACCCCATTTGTGATAGGGATCGGGGATTGCAATTATTCCCCATGAACGAGGAATTCCCAGTAAGTGCGGGTCATAAGCTTGCGTTGATTAAGTCCCTGCTCTTTGTACACACCGCCAAAAAAAAAAAAAGTTAAAAAAAAATAAATTAAAAAAAAAAAAATCTGGGGTGTATTTTATACTTGCAGCATATTCTTAATTTGGACAATCACATTTCAAGGGCTCAGTAGCCACTGTGGCTACCATACTGGACAGTGAAGTTCTGGAAGCTTCTTTATATTCCATTCTCCCTCTTCTGAAAGCCAACCAGAGCAAAAGTCCCCAGAGGTTTGTGTCTTTCAAGCCTCTGATTGCTAGTTAATTAAATCCCTAAGCAACAGCTGAGTCATTGTAACTGTGGAAGACAATTTAAGAAATCTGTTTTAAAGCCAAGAACACAGCCCCCCACCTTGAAGGCAGAAGAGTCTGCATTGAATTAGGTGCCCTTGTGTGGGAGATGTCATTGACAAGGATTGAGGAAAACAGAAAAATGAATCCCTTTAGGGTCACTATTTTCCTCCAAGCCACTATCAAGGAGAGTCTACAGTGCTTTACTCAGTTCTCACAGCCTATCCAGAGGTGAGTACTACATTACATCCCATTTTATGGAGGAGGAAACTGAGGCACAGAGAGGTCATAGAGCTTGCCTGAAGTCCTGCAGTTAGTAATCAGCACAGCTTGTGCCCAACACCTAGATCTGATGGAGTTCAGCACCTAGTTCTTAATCGCTAGACTGTACTTGGGGGTGTTCTCACACCATCTCCAAATACCCTGAAGCACCACATGGAATACTTGTATTAAAATGTGCATAATTGTTTAGTGTTTACATATAATTTATTATTTTGTGTAGGACTGCATGGTCTATTTTTAGGCATCTTTTCATCTAAAATGGTATCACTGCTTCCCAATACAGTGGTCAGTTCAGTTCTCAGTCATGTCCGACACCTTGTGACCCTACGGACTGCAGCACACCAGGCTTCCCTGTCCATCACCAACTCCCAAGCTTGCTCAACCTCATGTCCATTGAATCGGTGAGGCCATCCAACCATCTCATCCTCTGTCGTCCTCTTCTCTTCCTGCCTTCAATCTTTCCCAGCATCAAGGACTTTTCCAATGAGACAGTTTTTTTCATCAGGTGGCCAGAGTATTGGAGTTTCAGCTTCAGCATCAGTCCTTCCGATGAATATTCAGAACTGATTTTCTTTAGGATGGACTGGTTTGATCTCCTTGAGAGGACTCTCAAGAGTCTTCTCCAACACCACATTTCAAAAGCATCAATCCTTTGGTGCTCAGCTTTCTTTATAGTCCAACTCTCACATCCATACCTGACTACTGGAAAAACCAAAGCTTTGACCAGATGAACCTTTGTCAGCAAAGTAATGTCTCTGCTTTTTAATATGCCTTCTAGGTTGGTCACAGCTTTTCTTCCAAAGAGCAAGCATCCTTTAATTTCATGGCTGCAGTCACCATCTGCAGTGATTTTGGAGCCCCCCAAAAATTAAGTCTGTCACTGTTTCCCCATCTATTTGACATGAAGTGATGGGACCAGATGCCATGATCTTCGTTTTCTGAATGTTGAGTTTTAAGCAGCTTTTTCACTCTCCCCTTTCACTTTCATTAAGAGGCTCTTCATTCTTTGTTTCTGTCATGAGGGTGGTGTCATCTGCATATCTGAGGTTAATGACATTTCTCCCCGCAATCTTGATTCCAGCTTGTGCTTCATCCAGCCCAGCATTTCACATGATGTACTCTGCATAAAGTTAAATAAGTAGGGTGACAATATACAGCCTTGACATACTCCTTTTCCTATTTGGAACCAGTCTGTTGTTCCATGTCCAGTTCTAACTGTTGCTTCCTGACCTGCATACAGATTTCTCAAGAGGCAGGTCAGGTGGTCTGGTGTTCCCATCTCCTGAAGAATTTTCCACAGTTTGTTGTGATCCACACAGTCAAAGGCTTTGGCATAGTCAATAAAACAGAAGTAATGTCTGGAATTCTCTCGCTTTTTCTATGATCCAACGGATGTTAGCAATTTGATCTCTGGTTCCTCTGCCTTTTCTAAATCCAGCTTGAACATTTGGAAGTTCTCAGTTCATGTACTGTTGAAGCCTGGCTTGGAGAATTTTGAGCGTTACTTTGCTAGGGTGTGAGATGAGAGCAATTGTGAGGTAGTTTGAACATTCTTTGGCATTGCCTTTCTTTGGGATTGGAATGAAAACTGACCTTTTCCAGTCCTATGGCCACTGCTGAGTTTTCCAAAATTGCTGGCATATTGAGTGCCACACTTACTCAGCATCATCTTTTAGGACTAAAATAAAGTGGTAGTTTTTTAAAAAATTGAAGTATAGTTACTGTACAATATAAGTGATTCACAATATTTAAAGGTTACACACCATTTTTAGTTATAAAATATTGGCTATATTCCCCACGTTGTACAATATATCCTTATCGCTTATTTTATACCTAGTAATTTGCATCTCTTGCCCCTCTACCCTAGTATTGGCCCTCCCCTTTCCTCTTAAAGTGGCAGTTCCCTAATCATTCTCTTTGCTATTCCTTTGCACTCACCCACTGTTTCTTGTGGACTCTCGGAAGCAAAACTGCACGAAGAAGAGACTCAGAGAGCAAAGAAGTAGGAAGTAGGTGCCAGGAATCAGTGGCGCTGGCTATTGGCAGAGGACTTGGCATATCTATAGCATCTGATCTGATGTGGGAGGGGAGGGAAATAGCAGCAGCTCTGTTTGTCTACTAATTTTTTTTTCCTTTAATATCTCCTATTAGAATGGATGCTGATGTTTGAAGTCATATGATGTCCATAATTCAAATGTGGCTTCAGCGTAGATTATATTCAGTTATTTCTCAATACTCTCAGAGATGTGGCCCACACTGGTGCTGATGGGGGCAGCATCAAGAGTAATTCACAGACTCAGCCTGGGGGGTTGGGGGTGGTCCTGAAGCCAAATGGGAATGATCTGGGTGTTAGTTACAGCTTCAGACTCCAGAGGAGAAAAGGCTCCAGGCTGCTTTAGCAACACAAACCTCTAGGACAGCCCCAGGCTGAGCTCGGTCTGTGAATGGCTAGCTTCTTTGGGATCCCTTCAGAGTGCTCTCCTCACCTTGCGGACTTCCTGAAACCCCCGGCCCAGTGCTAACACACGGTAAGTGCCTAAAACCTCTGAGCCACCACACTGAACCCACTAGTGAAACCACTTTACAAAAAATAAAGGCTGTCACTCATATACTTCTTTATAGATCATATTCGTAGAAACCTTTGTTCTTGAATTGTCAGAACCTCTGTGATTGTGGGTCAAGAAAGGAGAATCCTATATCTTCTTGGAAATCAGCAAACAAACTGAGGTTCAGAGGGCTTAAGCTAATGGTCCTTATGGTTTCGGGTATCAGACTCCACCTCCCAGGTGTCTCCCGTGGCCTGGAGAAGGAGCTGGAAAGCTGTTGATTCCTCTCCTCCCACCACCCCTCGTGGGCCCTCTGCTCAGTCAAGCCAGCGATGGAGAGAGCCACCTTTTAGAGAAAGGTGACAGAGCCACCCTTCTCTAAGTGAGTCTCAGTTCTAGGACAGTAACAAGCTGGCCCCTGGCTCAGCACCCTTGACTGGGGACTATCCTGGTGCCAGGTACTGGGCTAAGTGCTGAGGATGTAAAGACAGACAAGACAGGTGAGGAACTCACATTCCAGGAGGGGTTCCTGGAGGTTTCTACTGCACACCTGCGAGAGAAATGGGGTGCACGTGCTCTTGGAAACAGGGCAGGAGGCAGCAAAAGTCAGAGTAAAGGCAAATGTCAGCAAGAGCCCCAAAGCAAGAAGAGTCACAATGTGAACGTGAAAGAGACAACCGCAAAGAAAGCTGATTGACTTCTAAGCTCCCCACCCCACCCCCGTTCCCAATATTCCCTGGGAATGTCTTGTGGCTAGAAAGGTCTTGGTAAAGACTGGCCATACCTTGCTCTAGCTGACCCCAAGAGCAGTGGGAACAGCCCCCATCTGAGGGCTTCCTCCTCACCTGGACAGATGGGGGGCTGCAGCTGGGGTGCCGGGGTGGGAGATGGGAGATTAGAAGGGGATGTAGTGTCTGTCGTTTCCATTGACTAAGCCTCTTGTGGTTCTGGTCTGGCTGTGTATCACTGGTTTTGTGTTATAACGTGTGTGACTCTGCTTGTGAATTTAATCCTGGAAGTTAGGTATTTCATCACAAGAGTGTAACTCAGGGAGCAAATGCAGGCAGATCAAAGAGACTCTTCCTCTAGCCAGGTGGTTGGATGAAGGGGAACCCCACCACCACCAACCATCACAGAGCTTGCTTTGCTCTTCAACAGGTGGGATGTTTTTGATCCATTGGCAGGGAGGGAATATCCTATAGGCTAATATGAAGGCTCTTAGCTTCTGAAACGAACAGTTCATTTTTCAGTAAGGAAGAAGCCAGTGGCCCTCCCCACTGCCTGTCTCGGCCCTGCCCAGCTTCCCAACTACTGTAACCTCTGAGCTGTTACCCGTCCTCAGTGATCCAACCACCAGGAACACTGACCAGTGACCTGGCAGATGTTCCCCCAGCAGAAAATTCAGTTTCATTTAATGCCTAAAGGCCAGCTGCATACCAGAACAGTTCCATTACTGCCGGGGATGCTCTCAGAAGCTCATCTCCCATCTTCTCAGAGGGGCTTGGTATTGAATGGTGTGAGGGCCCCAGCCTGAAAAGGCAAGTGATGCTGACGTTGACTGACCGCTAGGCACTGTTGGGCCTGAATGAATCCTCACCACAAGCTGAAAGAAATCTATAGAGATCTCTGCTGCACAGATGAGGACACTGAGGTTCAGAGAAATGAAGTGCCCTGACCATAGTCACATAGCCAGCAACAGACTGGGCCTGCGTCTCCTTGTAGAGCTGTGTAACACCAAGGCCCGTGCCATCCCCACAGTGTCACCTGGTATTTTGGGCACCACACGGGTAGCGACTTCACATTCTGGTGCAGAACTGCCAGCCGAGGCAGGAGACAACTGTGGCTTGTTTGCAGCCCCTCCCCTTCTTGGGAGAGTAAATCTGCTCAGCCCCCAGGGTTTCCCCACCAGTGAAAGACCTGGGCCCTGGTATTTTAATACACTCCTGGTGGTTCCAATGGGAAATCCTGGTCAAAGACCACTGAACGAGGCCTTCTCTAAGCCCACACTGTACCACCCTTGGATTATTGGGTACTGACTGCTGTCCAGGCATTTTATATTTCTTATCTCATCTGCTGCTGCTGCTAAGTCGCTTCAGTCGTGTCCGACTCTGTGCGACCCCACAGACGGCAGCCCACCAGGCTCTCCTGTCCCTCAGATTCTCCAGGCAAGAGCACTGGAGTGGGTTGCCATTTCCTTCTCCAATGCACGAAAGTGAAAAGTGAAAGTGAAGTCGCTCAGTCGTGTCTGACTCTTCGCTACCCCATGGACTGCAGCCTACCAGGCTCCTCCTTAAAGCCCTATCAAGTAAAGAAATTTCAGTAAATCATGCAAGATACCGCAACTGGAGAATGGCAGACCAGGGACACAGACACGGGCGACCTAGCATCAGAGGTTGTGGAATTAGCCACTGCCCCGCATGGCTCAGGGCTTCCCTGGCAGCTCAGTCGATAAACAATCTGCCTGCAATGCAGGAGACCCAGGTTCGATTACTGAGTTGGGAAGATGCCCTGGAGAAGGGAACGGCTACCCACTCCACTATTCTGGCCTGGAGAATTCCATGGAAGGAGGAGCCTAACGGGCTACAGTCTATGGGTCACAAAGAGTAGACACGACTGAGTGACTTTCACTTCACCACATGGCTCACCACTCACTCTGCCACCTCTTAACAGGGTCTTCTGGGGAAAATATCTTCCCTCTGGGGACATGAATTGACTAGTAGGAATATCTCCCTGACCACAGGCCTGAGGTGGGTAGAATATTTTGAGACAAACAATTTTCAACATTTCCCTCCTTTTCTACTTCAGGTCAGCTGCCACAGATATGCCAGCTTTTCTGATGATGGCCAGTTCCACTGATTCCTGGCATTTACCCCTACTTCTTTGCTCTCTGTGTCCCCACTCACCCACCCATCGAACCCATACAGTTTGTTTCTGGGACCACCAGAAACAGTGAGTGAGTGAAAAGGAATAGCAAAGAGAAAGATTAAGAAGCCACCACTTTATTGGGAAGGGGTGATCCTGTTTCCGATTGAAATTGGCCTGAAAAAAAATAGGCCACCGAGTCATGCTGACAATAATAAATAATGTTAGCTAATACTTGCTTTCACCCATGGGCCACACGTGCTATTTCAAGTAATTTACAAATATAATTCATTTAATCTTTACAAGAACCCCACTAACGAAGGCTGTATTACTATTCTCATTCTCTATGTGAGGACACCGAGGCAGGAAAGGTTTAAGTAACTTGACCCAAGTCTCTCAGATTTGAATGTTGGAGCCATGGTTTGAAGCCTGGCATTCTTGCTCCAAAGAAAACTGGGTTAGCTGCTAACCTTGGGAGCAGCCTTTAAGATAGTGGTGGACTCTGCCCAGGAGTAGGGGAGTACGCTCTGAATGACCTCCCACTGGTCACCATCGCTTCTCCAACTTGTATCCGTTATTACAGTCCGTGGGCTTGCAAAGAGTCAGGCACGACTGAGTGACTACCCTTTCACTTTTCATATATATACATATGTACAGTTGAGTTACAACTGTTCAACTGTTGATTCAGGTGTACAACAAAGTGATTCCGTTTTATATATATATATGTTCTTTTTCGGGCTTCCCTAGTGGCTCAGAATCTGCCTGCAGTGTGGGAGCCCAGGTTCAGTCCCTGGGTTGGAAAGATCCCCTGGAGAAGGAAATGGCAACCCACCCCAATGTTCTTGCCTGGAGAATTCTATGGACAGAGGAGCCTAGTGGGCTACAGTCCAGGGGGTCGCAAAGAGTCGGACACGACCGAGCGACTAAGCACAGCACACACAATGAGAAGACTAGGCAGATGTTACAGCTGACTCACAGGAATCCAAAGGGCAGCACATTTATCCATCAGGAATATTGCAAAGCATTTGCAAATAGGTACAAAACTGGTTTTTCTAGGGTGGGGAGAAGAAATGTTGTCCCTTCACTGGACAGAATTCATTTGAGTGTCCATGGGTGAGCATAATTAATTTATACATGCTGTCAGTTCTCTACTACCCACAGAGTTTTAAAATAAATCAAAGGCAACGAAAGGTTAGAATCAAATAATCTTAAAGGGTATGCTTTAAACAGTGCACAGTCTCTGTAGTCTGACTCTTCTGTTGGTTGTTTCTTTGGACTCTCATTCGTGGCGTTTTATTTCCTCGTATATTTTACCATTTGTTTTTTAAAACTGTGAGTTTTGTTTTCCTTTGGCCATGTCAACATGGCCTGTGGGATCTTAGTTCCCCAACCAGGGATTGAACCCGGGCCCTCAGCAGTGAGAACACAGAGTCCTAACCATTACCACCAGGGAATTCCTTAAAAAAACTGTGAGTTTATATTTATTGGGTCTTTACCTGCTGGGATTCTCTGATACCTGGCTAAGCCTGGTGTGTTCCACAAGAGAGGATTTACACTTGCTTCTTCTAAGTGCTTGGAGTCACCACCTACCCAGAAACAATTTAAATGAAATTCTCAATTTGAGGTTTTCTAGAATATGTAAGTAGAGTGAATTTGAACCCTAAACCTGAGTCAAGAAATGGCTTATGCTGACACATATCTCAAGGGAAATTTTTGTTTTTTTCTCTCAAACTGGGAGCAAAAGCCAAGAGAAGTAATTCCTTAAGTCCTTTCGTAGGGTACCTCACTTGCACTGCAATTCGACCCTGCAGAAGTCCAGGTTTTTACTGGGGTATCTGATCCTTAAGCTTCTGTGGCCCTCTGGTTGCTAGAAACTGACAGATGTCTCTTCGTGGTACCTCTAGCTTTAGCATTCACTTACCTCTCTAGATTTTTCTATTGCTTAGATTTTTTTGCCTTGTAGTTTTTCCTTTTCGGTCTGTGTGTATATGAGGAAGGGGGTGATGTATAGGCACAGCAGCTCAGCAACACGTTTTTAAAGTTTTTTAAAAAATTTTAGGTTATTTTTAGATATTTCAGGTTTTTTTTTTAAAGACAGGATTTTTAAGAATGTCTGCTCCACCATATTATGGGAAATAGAAGTTATCTGCTAGTGCTAAGGTGTAGATCACGACAAACTGTGGGAAATTCTTCAAGAGATAGGAATACCAGACCACTTACCTGCCTCCTGAGAAATCTGTATGCAGATCAGGAAGCAACAGTTAGAATTGGACATGGAACAACGAACTGGTTCCAAATTGGGAAAGGAGTATGGCAAAGCTATATATTCTCACCCTGCTTCTTTAACTTCTATGCAGAGTACATCATGAGAAACGCTGGGCTGGAAGAAACACAAGCTGGAATCAAGATTGCCAGGAGAAATATCAATAACCTCAGATATGCAGATAACACCACCCTTATGGCAGAAAGTGAAGAGGAACTGAAGAGCCTCAAGATGAAAATGAAAGAGGAGAGTGAGAAAGCTGGCTTAAAACTCAGTATTCAAAAAACTAATGACATGGCATCCAGTCCCAACACTTCATGGCGAATAGATGGGGAAACGATGGAAACAGTGACAGACTTTATTTTCTTGGGCTCCAAAATCACTGCAGATGGTGACTGCAGCCATGAAATTAAAAGATGCTTGCTCCTTGGGAGAAAAGCTGTGACCAGCCTAGACAGCATATTAAAAAGCAGAAACTTTACTCTGCTGACAAAGGTTCATATAGTCAAAGCTATGTTTTGTCCAGTAGTCATGTATGGATGTGAGAGCTGGACTACAAAGAAAGCTGAGCACCAAAGATCTGATGCTTTTGAAGTGTGGTGTTGGAGAACTCTTGAGAGTCCCTTGGACTGCAAGGAGATCCAACCAGTCTATCCTAAAGGAAATCAGTCCTGAATATTCATTGAAAGGATTAATGCTGAAGCTGAAACTCCAATACTTTGGCACCTGATGAGAAAAGATAGCTCACTGGAAAAGACCCTAATGCTGGGAAAGATTAAAGGCAGGAGGAGAAGGGGATGATAGAGGATGAGACGGTTGGATGGCCTCACCAACTCAATGGACATGAGTTTGAGCAAGTGATGATGGGCAGGAAAGTCTGGAGTGCTGCAGTCCATGGGGTCGCAAAGAGTCGTACATGACTGAGCGACTAAACTGAACTGAACTGAAAGTAGTAGCATACGGTAATAATATAAACCTGGGATTTGGGCTAGTTCATTTAGAATGGCTACTGCATGTCTGGCACTGTACTAGACATTGCGGACAAAATTCTGCCCTTGGCCTCAGGTTGATGCCGGTTCCATCTCTTTCATAAAGTTAGAACTGCATTGAATTTGTGCTATTTACCAGGTGTATTAACTTAAATACATTTCTTAAACTGTAAAAAGGAGCTATATTTTTCACAGACAATGGTGAAGATTAAGTGGACTAACCTATGGATATCAGAACAATTTCTGATGCAAGTACCAAAACCTCCAATTTAATATGGGTTAGGAGATATTCCTGACCCAGGAATTGAACCCAGGTCTCCTGCATGATAGGCAGACGCTTTACCATATGAGCCACCAGGGAAGTTCAAGCAATAAAAACGTTATCACATCATGAGCTAGGAAGTCCAGAGTTATCCCAGGCTTCAGGGGAGAATATCAGGACTCTTGGCTCTGTCCTCCTGTCTGTGCTGACATTTATCCTGAGGCTGATACAGGATGAATGCAAACAATTTCAGGAATGTCATCCAAACACAATACCCAGAGAGAAAAGCTATCTCTTTCTGTGTCTCTTTCCAAGAACCCTCCCTCTCCCCTCCAAAAAGAGTTCCCTTTATGTTTTATTGGCCAGAATTATATCACATGACCCTTCCTATGCCAGTTAGTTAATATCAAGGAAAATGGAAATATTGTGATTGGTTTAGATGGATTAATATTTATCTTTGGAATTGGGGGATAGATCACCTTTCTCTAAGCCTCAAAATGAAAGAAGAGATGAACAAGACTGGGGCCCTGTCAACATGAAAGAAAGGGAGAACTGCAAGTTTGAGTAGGGCACCAACAGTTTCTGCGGCAGTCTGCAAATGCCCGGGATAACGACGACCACTTGGCAGGTGCCCGTCCCAGAAATGTTAGTCGCCACTGCTCTCAACTACAGCCAAACCTAATCTATACAAGCTGGACTGAGGGCAACCTCTTAATGCACCTCTCCACTTGGAAATCAAGTCATTTGTCAGTGCCAGTGAAAAATTTTCAAAAGCTTGAGATTATACAGTCTTCAGACGTGGATGCCGACTCTGCACGCCTTGTTGCCTGCTGCACAGCACAGCACATGGCCAAGCCGGTGTTCTTGGGTTGACCAGGTGTTCCTTCTGCTCTCCTCCATGTTGTAGCTAAGTTTCCTTATAGCTTTTATTCCATAAGTGGTAAAGAAAGCCTCATCTGGATAGCACCTCCGTCCTCCCTGTCCCCCACACAAATACCCTGCCTGGGAGGCATGACAGCCAGCCCTGTCCTTCTACTTCAAGTAAAATACAATAAATATGGAAGTAAAAAACCATACAGGCAAAAAGCAGACTTAGAAAGACAGAATAAGGAAAACACACGTATCTTCACAAAAGCAAATGAGGATAAAAGGAGGCAGAGGAACGATCTCTGAGCCTACTGGAGGGCTGGGAAATCTGATATCATTTTTTTTTAAACTACTTTTGAGATGTAAAGATTTATTACTATCTTCCCTTCCTTTTTTTTTTTTTTTCTATCTTCCCTTCCTAATAGCCTCTTTTCAGCAGTTTCATTATTCATCTGGAGGCAGGAGGATGAACAAAGGATTTTTCCTCCTCGAGAAACACCCTCTTCTTCCTTGCCTCCACACCCCTGTCCTAGGAATCCCTGACTCCAGGAAACGTTTTCAAATAAAACAATTCCAGTTACTGGAAAATCTTAAGGTTTTCCTCTGTGGGTCTGCTGCAGTGGCCTGGCCTCTGACTCACAAATAAAAGAGATTTACTAAGAGATGGTAACACCCTTTGTGTAATTACAAATTACTTTTTCTTTCCCGTATTGACTCCTTAATCACACAGTGATGAAGGTTGAAATGAATCAGTGGTTTTCAAACTATGTATGTGTGTGTGCATGCATGCGTGCATGAATGTGTCTGTATTTAAACAGAAGAACATCTTTTTGAATTATGCTATTTTATGTGGAACCCCAACGTGAAAACCAGATAAAAGCAGATATGTTTTGGTTGAAGGGAGAGTGGGAGTGGAAGGGTGAGATAAGTGAAGAAGTGGTGTCTTTAAAGGCCCCATTCTTGGCCCCAGAAGCTCTCAAAGTATTGCCCCAAGCTGGGTCTTCTCAGGGCCATTTGATAACCAGAGATGTCTCTCAGATAACTTTTTTAAAGCAAAGAAATAAAACTTGGCACATAAAGGTAAATTCTCTTAATTCATCTCCCCCATTCTATTTTCTTCCTTCTCTCATCAGACAATGGCTATCAAGACAATTTTGTTGTCTCTTAGTCGCTCAGTTGTGTCTGACTTATTTGCAACCCCATAGACTGCAGCCTGCCAGACTCTTCTGTCCATGGGATTTCCCAGGCAAGGATACTGGAATGGGTTGCCATTTCCTTCTCTAGCGGATCTTCCAGACCCAGGAATCAAACCCACGGCTCCTGCTTGGCCAATGAATTCTGTACCACTGAACCACCAGGAATACTGGCCTCCTAAAAATGTTTAGGTCCTAGTCCCGTAGAAGCTGTGGATACATTGCTTTACATGGCTAAAGGGAACTTACAGATGTAATTTAATTAAAGAAGTTGAGATGGGGAGATTATTCCGGATTATCCTGCTAGGCCCAGTGTAACCATAAGTATCTTTACTAGAGGGAGGGTCAGAGTCAGAAGACATGTAGTGATAAAAGCAGAAGTTGGTGTGGTGGGGCCAAGAGCCAAGGGATGCGGGCAGCGTCTAGAAGCTGGAAAAGGCAAGGATTCTCTCCTAGAACCTCCAGAAGGAACTCAGCCCTGCTGACTTGCTGCAGACTTCTACCTTGAAAACTGTAAGATTATAAAGTTGTGTTCTTCAAAATTACTGAGTTGGTGCTAGTTTGTTATAGCAGCAACAGGATACTAGTACAATGAGTTAAACATGTTTCCACCTGGTCCATGTTGTTATACTTGAACTAAGTATATAGATAGAAATAAATAGAGAAGATACTTTTGTTTTATTTATTTTCTATCCTTACTTCATGTTTTTGAGAATCTATCCATTTGATACATGAATATCTAGTTCATCTGGTTTAACTGCTATATACCATTTTGTCATATGAATATATCATAGTTTATTTCGTTCTCTAACATGGGGATGAGGATGTTAAATTTTTTTCACAGCAATAAATATCCTTGTTCATATTTCCTCACACACAGATGTCCTATACATATACATGGAAGTTTACTAGGGTATATATCTAGAATTTGCTGATTCTAGCTTTTCCCCGGTGTCCAGATTACACGTAGCTCCAGCCTGCTGAACCAGAGGCTGCCTCTGAGAAAGAGAATAGGATTTGGAGGAAAGGACTGGGAGAATAACATTCTCATTCACCTTAATTCTTTGATGTTTGTATTTTTTATGGCTATGTATTACTGCAGTAAAAACAAACGTTATTCAGATGTTTAGGACATAAAATGGAGAGCCTCAGGCTGGCTGCAGACAAGTTTTGTTTGGCTTGCAGAGGATTTAAAACATATTAAAACATAAACTACAATGAGGTAGCACCTCACACTGGTCAGAATGACCATCATAAAAAAGTCTACACATAATAAAAGCTGGAGAGGGTGTAGAGAAAGGGGAACCCTCCTACTCTGTCGATGGGAAAGTAAATTGGTGCAGCCACTATGGAGAACAGTATGGAAGTTACTTAAAATACTAAGAGCTGCCATGTGATCCAGTAATCCCACTCCTGGGCATTTATTTGGAGAAAACTCTAATTCTAAAAGATGCATGCTCCCCAGTGTTCATGGCAGCACTATTTATAATAAAATATAATACAAATTAACTTACTTACAAAACAGAGACTCACAGACACAGAAAACAACTTTATGGTTACCAAAGGGAAAAGGGACTTCTCTGATGGCTCAGCGGGTAAAGAATCTGCAGGAGACCCAGGAGACACTGGTTCAATCCCTGGGTTGGAAAGATCCCCTGGAGGAGGAAATGATGACCCACTCCAGTATTCTTGACTGAAAAATCCCATGGACAGAGGAACCCAGCGGGCTACAGTCTCTGGGGTCGCAAAGAGTCAGATACAACTGAGCGACTAAGCACACACAACACAAAAAATGGAAAGGGTTAAGTGAAGGTTGCTCAGTCGTGTCTGACTCTTTGCGACCCATGGACTATAGGGTCCATGGAATTCTCTAGGCCAGAATACTGGAGTGGGTAGCCTTTCCCTTATCCAGGGACTCTTCCCAACCCAGGGATTGAACCCAGGTCTCCCTCATTGCAGGCAGATTCTTTACCAGCTAAGCCACAAGGGAAGCCCAAGAATGCTGGAGTGGGTAGCCTATCCCTTCTCCAGCCGATCTTCCCAACCCAGGAATCAAACCTAGGTCTCCTGCATTGCAGGCAGATTCTTTACCAACTGAGCTATCAGGGAAGCAGGGGAGGGATAAATTAGGAGTTTGGGATTGGCAGATGTAAGGTACTGCATATAAAGTAGATAAACAACAAGCACTTACTGTATAGCACAGGGAACTGTATTCAATCTCTTATAATAAGCCTGAGAAAGAATATACATATATTTATATATCAATCACTTTGCTATATACCAGAAACTAGTACAACATTATGAATCAACTATGCTTCAATTAAAAATATAGAAACGTTCATTTATATTAAATAGGAGATTTCACATAAAATCCAAAGTTCCAACTTCCCTCGAAATGTTAGAAGAGTTGGAAACACTGGCAATAATTGGCAAGAACAAAGTTGGGCTGCTCCCCTAAGTGGAGCAAGTGTTCTCTTGTTTTGCCACAGTCCCCATCTCACTCTGTTGCCTGACACCCTGCTCATATTCCTCATTCATTTTATATTCTAGCTTTCTGTAGGCATTTGAACTTGCCACCCCAGCTACAGTTGCCAGACAGAAAAACAGAACTTAAGTTAAATTTGAACTTCAGACAATCAACAAATAAGATTTTAGTATTTGTCCCAAATAATGCTGGACATCTTGAATTTTTATTTGTTAAATCTATCAGCTCTAACCCCGGATCCCTAGCACTCCATAACCTGGCCTCTTGATTCCAACTTTATCTCTCATTAATCTCCTTTACCAGAGAAGGCAATGGCAACCCACTCCAGTACTGTTGTCTGGAAAATCCCATGGGCGGAGGAGCCTGGTAGGCTGCAGTCCATAGGGTCGCTGGGAGTTGGACATGACTGAGTGACTTCACTTTCAGTTTTCACTTTCATACATTGGAGAGGGAAATGGCAACCCACTCCAGTGCTCTTGCCTGGAGAATCCCAGGAACAGGGGAGCCTGGTGGGCTGCCGTCTATGGGGTCGCACAGAGTCGAACATGACTAAAGCAACTTAGCAGCAGCAGCAATCTCCTTTACAGGTTTTAACTTCTGGCCACACCAGACTGCTCACCAGTTTCCTGAACATGTTATTTGCAATCTTCTCCTGTCTTGGAGATTCTACTTCTGTTCCTCTGCAGTCATATAAGATTAAATGAACAGCCTTCTAGACCAAGTGGATGTTTCCACCCCTGCAGAAATATTCTCTGCCTTGGGGATCACTTCTTTCTGTCAATGCTTGTAGCAGTGTTGATAGAACTCCCTCAGCATTTATCATTTTGAACTGCAGTGATACTTATTTTTTCTAGGTAGAACAGTTCTCCAACTAGATGATAACCTTTGAGTTTTTACTCATTATTGTATCCCCAGGGCCTAACAAATCCTTGAAAATAGGGGGGAGTTGGCATGAGTACATACATGTAAGACGTAAGGATGATGTATCAATTAGCTTTTCGTAACAAACTACCCCCAAACTTCATGACTTAAAATAACAAGTATTTATTGTAGCTCATGATTCTGTGGGTTGGTTGGGTGGTTCCTCTGATCTGGGCTGGTTTGTTTGGGACTGGATGGTCTGGGATGGCCTCACTTGTAGATCTGGAGCCTCAGGTGACTTGCAGGAGAACAATGGGTATGGTCAGAGCCTCTTTGTTTGGTACCTGTCATCCCCGAGGGGACGTGTTCACACGGTGGCAAACATTTCCCACCAGAGAGAGCCTCCACTGTGTCAAATTTGCTATCATCCACTTGCCAAAGGCTTCCCTGGTGGCTCAGACAGTGAAGAATCCACCTGCAGCGCAGGCGACCCAGGCTTGATCCCTGGGTTGGGAGGATCCCCTGGAGGAGGACATGACAACTCACTCCAGGATATTCTTGCCTGGAGAACTCCATGAACAGAGGAACCTGGCAGACTACAGTCCATGGGGTTGCAAAGAGTCAGACACGACTAAGCTACTGACACACACACACTCGCAAGAGAAGGTTGTACAGATTCCACAGAAGCCCAGATTCATCAAATAGAGAAATAGACCGCTGCTTTAGGGGGAGATGGACAAAAATCACACAAGAATAAACTGGAGACAATTACTGCAAAAGTCTACCTGAGATGATAACAAGAACCCAGCTTTCATCTCAGTTAAACAGATATGCTTCAATCTTGGTCTCTACATATCAGTTAAACTGGACTTCTTGTGATATGCCTTATTCCTTTCCCCAGGGATCTTTCCCTTACTGTTTGCTCTGCCTGGAATGTTCTTCCCCACCTCCTTGGCAGGATAATTGTTGCATTTCCTTCAAGTCCTTTTCTGAAGTGACTTCATGTGGGGAGCCTTTCCTTACTCTGCAGACCACATCAAGTCTCCTGCTCTGCACACTCAGAGGACCATGGACGCTGCTTTTACAGGACTCGCAACCATTGTTATGAATTTCTTTGCTGTGTAGTTTTTTTTCTTAATATATATATTTTTAATTGAAGTATAGTTGATTTACAGCGTTTCAGGTGCACAGCAAGGCGATTCAGTTATACATATACACGTGTATTATTTTTGAGATTATTTTCCGTTATAGGTTATCACAAGATACTGACTATATTTACTTGTGCTAGATAGTAAACCTTTGTTGCTTGTTGCATATCTATTTTTTTAAATTAGAAATCTAGCATTCTGTTCACACTAAGTCAAAAGAATGGAATGGAAATGTCATTCATTTTTCAGTTAGGCAAAAATTCGTCAGTGTTCTAATGTTGTGTGCTTTTTGTGTTTAGCGTCATCTCTCCCTCTCAGCAGAAAGAGCTCCGGGACAGAGATTGGGTCTGTCTTGTTTGATGCTGACTCCTCAGCATCTAGCCTCATGTCCGGCATGTTGTAGGTGCTCAGATTTGGAAGAATAAATGAATAAACATATGAATGAATGGCTGACATGCTCAGCCATTCTGTGCTCAGAATGGAATAAGACTGTTAAGAGTACTCTGACTCTGTGGGGGTAGAAGGCCATGGAAAACTGCAGTCTGTTGGGGACATAAGAATGGGTTGTACAAAATTATTCAAGAACTTAGGAGCAAATAGAAACTAAACATCAGATTAGTTCAGTTCAGTCACTCAGTCCTGTCTGACTCTGGGACCCCATGGACTGCAGCACACCTGGCTTCCCTGTCCATCACCAACTCCCGGAGCTTGCTCAAACTCATGTCCATCAAGTCATCCTCTGTCATCCCCTTCTTCTCCTGCCTTCAATCTTTCCCAGCAATTACAGTCCAGCATCTGATGTTTCATACTGAGAAACCCATGAAGAGTATGAAACACCAGATGCCGGACTGTAATTGCCGTGGGAGATTAGGGAGAAGAAATCTGGATGTGCCAAGTGATTACCGAAGGCATCACCTAGGAGGTACCACTTGAACTAGGTCCAGAGAGAAAACAGGATTTCAATGCAATGAAATCAGGGAAGGAAGCTAATAAGTTGAGATTATGAGTTTGATCCGCTATAACACTTATTACACTGGTGTCCTCATAAGCGGCTGATCACATGAGGAACCAGGCAGGAGAGTAAGTGGAGCCATTCCCGAGACCACTGAAGCAGCTCAAGATTGCTTCAGAGGACACTGCCAAGTCCAGTGTCATCCACACAAATAAATAACAGTTCACTCAGAGACCAGACTCCTCTGCCCCGTTAAAAGAGAACAACATAAACGTCTGCTTCTACTGCAGGAAACCTTGTTCTAATGCTCTGTGTCTCCCACTCTTGTTTGTCCCCTCTTTTGTGTTTATCTATTATGAAAACTTCCAAACATACACAAAGAAAAGAGTACAAGAAACCCCACATTAAGTTCAACAAGCATCAATGTTTTGCCATACTTATTTCATCTCTCTCCCTATTTTCCCCCCAAAACATTTAAATTTTTTATTTTACTTTACTTCTGGCTGTTCTGGGTCTTCGTTGCTGTGCAGGCTTTTCTCTTGTGGCACCGAGCGAGGGCTACTCTTGGTTGAGGTGTGTGGGCTTCTCCTTTCGGTGGCTTTTCTTGTTGCCGAGCACAGCTCTTGCGCGCATGAGCTTCAGTATCTGCAGTGCATGGGCTTAATTGCCCAGCAGCGTGTGGGATCTTCCTGGATCAGGGATCAAACCGGTGCCTCCTGCATTGCAAGGTGGATTCTTTACTACTGAGCCACCGAGGAAATCCCCTGCAAAGCATTTTAAAGCAAATCCTACATACCATGTCCTAACATTTCGAACCACGTCAGTATGCATCTCTAAAGGAAATAAGATCATTTTCTTACATAACCACAATACCTTTTTTCACACCCAACAAAATGAAGCATTATTCCTCAATGTCACTTAATATCCAGTCCATATTTAACATTTTCTGAATATTTAAAACATCTTTTTGCAGTGGGTTTATTTGAATCAGGACCTAAACAAGATTCACGGATAGAGTTGACACATTTCTTGTACCTCTTTAAATCTAGCTAGACAACTGTTAAATTAATTAAACAGGGAAGTCATTAGGCAGAGGTGGCTCTAATTCTGTGGCAGACTATAAAAGCAAACCAAAATCTAAGCCTGTAAATGCCTCACGATTATGAAATAAAAACACTGAGGAGAACCAATGACGAGAAGCCAACGAGGCTTTAAGCCAAAGCCAATCAAATAATTTCCTTTCTCTACTTCCTCATTTTCTCTATGTAAGTCCTTCTCCTGACTCCTCTTGCAGAGTGCTCCTAATCACTTCGTTTGGTGCCACCCAGTTGGGAATTGATTTTTGCTCAAATAAACTTTTTAAATGTTTACTATGTCTCAGTTTATCTTTTAACACTGTGGATGTTCTCTTCTAATTGGGGCTTCTCTTGGCTGCCAACCACCTCAGCCTCACAGCCTTGATCTGTCCCCTGAATGAGCAGGGAGTTGAGAGGTTAGAAGATTTCAATATGGGAAGAGGATAGGTGGATGGAGTGAGTATCAGAGTCCTCAGATCTTACAGAAAAAAAAAAAAAAATTCCAACGGGCTTCAGGGCAAACGTTTAATAAGAGACTCTTAAAACTAGAATTGACCTACATAACTTCCTAGCACTTGAGAATGACAAGAATTTACCGAATTGTAAGAGTCTGATTCCTACAAATGAGAGGGACGGTGAGAGAAAGGAAATCTGGATGAACTGATAGACAATGGACAAGCTCAGGCAGGACCAGTTACACAATTTGCAGACGCCCAATGCAGAAAACGAAGATCATGGCATCCGGTCCCATCACTTCATGGGAAATAGATGGAGAAACAGTGGAAACAGTGTCAGACTTTATTTTTCTGGGCTCCAAAATCACTGCAGATGGTGACTGCAGCCGTGAAATTAAAAGACGCTTACTCCTTGGAAGGAAAGTTATGACCACCCTAGATAGTATATTCAAAAGCAGAGACATTACTTTGCCAACAAAGGTCCGTCTAGTCAAGGCTATGGTTTTTCCAGTGGTCATGTATGGATGTGAGAGTTGGACTGTGAAGAAGGCTGAGCGCCCAAGAATTGATGCTTTTGAACTGTGGTGTTGGAGAAGACTCTTGAGAGTCCCTTGGACTGCAAGGAGATCCAACCAGTCCATTCTGAAGGAGATCAGCCCTGGGATTTCTTTGGAAGGAATGATGCTAAAGCTGAAACTCCAGTACTTTGGCCACCTCATGCGAAGAGTTGACTCATTGGAAAAGACTCTGATGCTGGGAGGGATTGGGGGCAGGAGGAGAAGGGGATGACAGAGGATGAGATGGCTGGATGGCATCACTGATTCGATGGACGTGAGTCTGAGTGAACTCCGGGAGTTGGTGATGGACAGGGAGGCCTGGCGTGCTGTGATTCATGGGGTCTTGAAGAGTTGGACACGACTGAGCAACTGAACTGAACTGAACTGAATGCAGGAAAAAAAAAAAAAAATCCCAGAGCCCTGGTTAAAAAATTATTAGGAATTTCAAGATACTATACAGATAGATAACTAATGAGAACATACTGTAGAGCACAGAGAACTCTGCTTAATGCACTGTGGTGACCTGAATGGAAGGAAGCCCAAAAGCGAGGGATGCATGTGTACATGTACATGTATGGCTGATTCGTTTTCCTGTATAGTAGAAACTAGCACATTATAATGAAGAAGGAAATGGCAACCCACTCCAGTATTCTTGCCTATGGGTAGAGGAGTCTGGTGGGCTGCAGTCCATAGGGTCGCACAGAGTCGGACACGACCGAAGTGACTTAGCAGCAGCAGCAACACATTATAAAGGAATGATACTCCAAAAAAATTAATTTTTAAAAGATGACAACAGAAGAGCATTAGAACAAAATGCAGGGCCCTTGTGAGCACAGGGACCTAATTGCCAGCACAATGTGCATGCCCACCCATGAAGCTGATCCTTGCACCAGTGGCAGAGTTAAGAGGCCCCAAGGAGCTGTTCTACAAGACAAAGCTTTCTCAGTCTGTCTCTCTCTTGCATTTCAGAGACATGAAAACAGCAGAAACTGGTTCCATGTTGGGTGGTCACTACCAGCACCTCAGGGTGGTGAACGGCTTTAGGAGCATCACAGTGTTGGGCACGACACGGTTCTCAGGTCACAAACAGTGCTGGTTCTGGCTCCCGTAGCCTTTACACTAGTCTGTGTGAGCACACGGGCCCTACAGCCAGAATTCCTGGCTCTGCGTGCAACCTCTATCACTTCCTGGGTCAAGTTACTTGAACTGTCTGTCTGTGCTTATTTCCTCATCTATAATATGGAGCTAATAAAAGTACCTGCCTCATAGGGTTGTTTAAAGATTAAATTCGTTAGAATTTGCTGGCACATGGTAAGCACTATGTGTGTTTGTTAAATCCAGAGGCTAGAATTAAAAGGGCCCGCACAGATCTCTGGTAACGTGGTTAACAGGACCAAGACCAACTCTGCTCTTCTAGTGGAAGGAGGCTGTGCCTGGCATGTTTATTCTGCTCCCCAGAAACTTACACAATGGTCATTCACTCTGCAAGTATTTATTGGGTATCTGCTATGTGGCAGACACTTACTGAGTAGAGAGTGAGCCAGGCATGGTCCTTGTCTTTCTGGGGATGATTGTCTAGCAAAGGGAGAACTTTGCTGCAAAGTCAGCCCTGCCCGGTATGGGACCAGGCCCTATGCCTGGTAGGAGGAAGAGGAGACACCCTGGCCTGTTTCCCACCAAGCTCTGCAGCTAGTAACTTGGTTTGATTTCAGTATCCTGATTCCCTGTTATCAATCCTCTTTGTAAAGTTCTATTTTGACCCAGCCCCTGCCTGATATTTCATCATTCCCCCCTCTAAGATGCAACATTACTTCCTGCCCTGGAACCTAGACACCCCAGTAACTGCTGTTGAAACTCCGAGGTGCTATCAGCTGCCTGGCTGACCCCCTTGGAGAGGCTCCAAGGAACCTGGGCTAGATGGAGTCCACCTTGATGAACAACTATGTCACACTAGCCTTTCCAGGGTGACCTGAATGCATGTGTGTCCACCTCTCCATTAATTAGTCCCCACCCTTGCCCTCCTGGCCTTAACTCCTGGCCATCCCTGCCTGTGAGCAGCTGTGTAGATCTGAATCTCTATCCTACCAACAGTCAAGCCCAGCATCCGAAGGATACAGGCAGGAGGGGCTGTGGGAGCCCACTGGGGGAAGTCTCCTCTCCTTCAACTAACAAATTCTTGGCCCCCTGCCTTTGAGGGGAGTTTGTGGCAGGATGACGTGGGAGGGTAAGATCAGGTCATAGAGGTAGGGGGTGAGTGGTGCGTCGAGATGCCAGCTGATTTCCTTGGGACCATTTTGAGGCTGTTCTAGAGCATCCTAGCGACACTATTTAGTTCACCACCATCCTGGCTCAAGGCCTCGGGGCAGCTGGACTCTTCAGTAGCTGGTGATAAAAAGTGGCAGGTGGGAGCCAAGGGTGAGTTTTTCTGCATATCTTCCTCCTCCCCCAGATCTGCATTTTAGAATTTCTGAAATGGTGAGGCGGAAAAAAGTTTCTCCAAGGTCACAAAGAAGCAGTGGCTCTGAATTTCCTCCCTTAGGGCCACAGAAACTAAGTAAGTTAGAGAATTGCAGGGCCTGTCTGTTAAGTATTATCAGAACAGCAGAGAACCACGTCCCACAAGGGTAACCCAAAGAAAGTCGGAGGGGGACTTCAGTGTGTAAATCTAGGGTCGCCTCAGAACACTTTGGCCCTGGGAAGGGAGCACAGCGCCCAGCCTTCAGGAGGCCAGGCGGCAGGACAGACAGAGGGGACAGTGCCAGGGCCTTTCCCCTTCTACTAGCCCTTCGCTTTCCTGCAGCTTCCAATCATCATCCTGCAGAAACCCTCGGATTCTGAATGGAGAACAGAGTCAGTCTTGAGGCTAAACTTTGTAAACTAAAAGATTTGAAAACAATTGATGTTGATGTCTTAAAGGACAAGCCAACAAAGCAATCAACAGTATCTCCTAAACAAAACCGGAGGCTGGTTGGGGAAGGGAAGGAGTAAACAGTGCGACTTCCCTAAAGCCTAGTTGAGCAGAAGAAACTTTTTAAATTCTAGAAAATAGTAGCAAAATATCCAGGAAGAGAGAAGTAACAATTTACAGACCATAAAGGATACAGAGTTCTGCGGCGGCAGAAATCTCGTCTGTCGGGTGTCTGGGAAGACATGGACAGGGTAGAATTCGAGCCCTGGCCTCGCTGGCAAGAATCTGCTTGCAATGCAGGAGACCCGGGTGCGATCCTGGGTCGGGAAGATCCCCTGGAGAAGGGCATGGCAACCCACTCCAGTATTCTTGCCTGGAGAATCCCACGGACAGAGGAACCTGGTGGGCTACAGTCTATGGGGTCACAGAGTCGGACACGACTGAGTGACTAACACACTTAGCACACTTGCTGGCTGGGGAGAATCTAGATTCTTTCCACATTATGAAAGGCCTACTGGGTGCCAGACACTGTGATAAAAGCCAGGAGCGTGAAGATGAGCGCTGGGTGGGCTCTGTCCTGACGTTAGTGCTCCCAGCCTACGTAGGCAGCAGGTATGCGAACAGAGGGCAGGGCAGGGCCCTGGGAAGAGGTGTGATGGTTGAACGGCCAGGGAGGTAAGCTAGGAGCACGGAGGGGTGTGTGTGTGTGTGTGGTCTCTGGTATGTAGAAGGAGAGAGAGTTTTCTGGATGAGCTCCACTGAGGATATGAGCTGAGTCTTAAAGCCTCAGTTTCGTCTGTAGACCCAGAGGAAGGAAGAAGAGCATCCTAGGAGAGGAACAGCTAGTGAGAAAGTATTGTGAGGAGCCACAAATTGGAGACAGGGCGAGAATTTAGAGAAATCTGTGTGACCGGGACAAAGGTTGCTTGTGGGCACACCCCTATTCCCATCATATCAGGGGAAAGGAGGCTGAAAGAGTCTTGAAGTCCTAGGTGTCAGATAAATAATGTGCCTGTTTATCATGTAAGGCATCGGGAGCCAGCCACAACTTTTAAGCAGGAGAGAGTGGCTTCATGCTGACCTTTGCAAAGGTTATTGGGAGGGGAGAGTCCTGGGGCTCAGAGAAGCCAGAGGAAGGGGACCAGTTCTGGCGATGAGCAGGTGAGGTTTGTGCAGCAGCTAATCAGATGCTTACAGCCATGGGGTGTTGAGGATGGATTAAGGACAGGAGTACTATTTGAGGGGGAAATGCCCTGTGAAAGCTGTTTATTTTGACAAATATTCTCCCATTGCCGCGTCCCTGCCCTGGTGCACGTTTCATCTGGGGATTGTTAAAAGAGCTGTCATTTCTGTAGCTTTCTGAAGTTTGGGTGATGGTTTCCTTTCCCACTGAGTTGAATTTTCTGCTTCTCAGGAATCATGAGAGTTGACTTCAACATTTTGATTTCTGAGGGCTGCTTGAGAGTCTGTTGCCCCTGGTCTTTGGCTGAAGAAGGGTCTGTAACTATCACAATGGTGTAAATTTTCTAGAAATATCTACTGCAATCAGCTGGCATGATTGTGTTTCTTTAAAAAACAAACAAACTTGCCAGGGTGGTCCCTAGATTCTGCAAAAGGCAACCCTTTGCCTCCCTGCACAAGTGGTTAATCCCGTTACTCAGCACACCCCACTAGATGGAGGTTTTATAAAGTAGTTCTGCCCTCACAGGAAAAGCTGGGCTAGAAGAAAAGGGCACTGAAGGAAGCGACTTTTGTTCTAATGCCAAATCCCTAGGAGACTGGTATTTGGAGTGTTTACATCCTCCTGACTTTTTACATGATTTCCCCAACTCTTACATTTCATACATCAAGAGCAAAATAGAACTTGACCCTGGTTTATTACACGGTAGGTCTGCCAGATGGCTCCGGAACAGTGGCTTTGCCATGTGCATGGGCTGGTTAGTCAGGAGATGGGAGCAGAGGGCGAGTAAGTTGAGGTCGGGGTTGAAATTCCTATAGAGGCCATTGGCCGGGCACACCCTGCCCTTAGCACGCTCTGGCCCGGGTCACCAAGGGTAACAGGGTAGGGAATCGCAGCCCAGCCCCGCTCTCATAAATCGTATTGCATGTCCTGAATGGTGGGTCAGTGACTAGGAATTTCAGGCATAATGAGACCTTGATTAAGAAGGCCTGTGGGAAGAAGACACCATGATAGGTCTCAGCTGTGATTTGTTCCCCCCCAGCTTTCATTAGTGATGTGGAGCAGTGTTGATTGTAGCAAATTCTCTACTAAACAGAAAATACCTTGCTGCTCCAAAGAGAAATACCTGCCTTAGAGCATCAATTTGTCCCCAAATCGTTGTCGTACACAAGGTAAGGCCACGTTTCCTTCCCAGCTTCCTCCTTCTCCGTCCTTCCCCGCTCACTGGTGGCCTCTCCTCCCCTGCAGCCCCTGGAGGCCTTTCTTCTCCTTATTAAAGCAGAACAGGCTCTTGTTTGGGTTCGCAGGCTGACAGATTGGCCTTCTTGGAAATGATTTCTGTCACCCTCTCTTCAACTAAATGTTGCATTTCAAAGTGTTTCCTGGGGATCGTGGCTAAGAGCTCATGGCCTAGAACCAGATCAAAGCCAGGCTGGGATCTGGTCCTGAGGGTTACCAGTGGTGGGAGGTGGGCTGAGGGCTTCTCCTGGCCGAGCCTCAGTTTCCCCTCTCTGTGAAGGAAAGCCCACACTGATGCAGGGCTGTTTTGAGGACTGAAGGATAGAACGCATGCTGGCTCTCAGAATTTCCCGGCACCTGGCAAGTCTCAGCTATGATTACTAGTTGGTGAACTGCTCCGTAAATGGCCTTTTTCTACTGGGAACTTAGTGTAACAGCTAGCAAGGGGAGAGAATGTTTTCAACTGATTGTATTAGGAAAAGTTTCAAATGGGTGGAAAAGGTGAAGGAACAGTACAATTGACACTGGAGCCCCTCTCCTTGATTCTACAATCGCTTACATTTTGCTGTATATACACATTTTTTTTTTCTGAACCATTTCAAAGTAAAATATAGACGTGACCCTAAACACTTAAACACACACCTCTTGAGCAATAAGGACATTTTCCTACATATTCACAATAATCTTTATTACATTTAAGAACATTAATAATGATTACCCGAATTACTTAATTCCTAATCTATATAAAGGGGGCTTCCCTTGTGGCTCAGCTGATAAAGAATCCGCCTGCAATGTGGGAGACCTGGGTTCAACCCCTGGATTGGGAAGGTCCCCTGGAGAAGGGAAAGGCTACCCACTCCAGTATTCTGGCCTGGAGATTCCATGGATTGTATAGTCCATGGGGTCACAAAGAGTCAGACATGACTGAGCTACTTTCACTTTCAATCTATATAAAGAGTTTCAAAATGTCCCCCATTAAGCCTTCTAACAGATTTAAAAAATTTTTCCTCAAGGCCTTGCAGAGTTTAACCTTTATTATTTATTAATGGCTATGTGGTATGCAGGATCTTTAGTGCCCTAACCAGGAATCAGATCCTTTCTCCCTTCAGTGGAAGCTCCGAATCTTAAACAATGGACCTCTAGGAAAGTTCTAATCATTTGAGTCGCTCAGTCGTGTCCAGCTCTTTGCGACTCCATGAGTTGCAGCACGCCAAGCCTCCCTGTCCATCACCAATTCCCGGAGTTTACCCAAACTCAAGTCCATCGAGTCAGTGATGCCATCCAGCCATCTCATCCTTTGTTGTCCCCTTCTCCTCCTACCCCCAATCCCTCCCAGCATCAGGGTCTTTTCCTATGAGTCAACTCTGCGCATGAGATGGCCAAAGTATTGGAGTTTCAGCTTCAGCATCAGTCCTTCTAATGAACAGCCAGGACTGATCTCCTTTAGAATGGACTGGTTGGATCTCCTTGCAGTCCAAGGGACTCTCAAAAGTCTTCTCCAACACCACAGTTCAAAAGCATCAATTCTTCAGCACTCAGCTTTCTTCACAGTCCAACTCTCACATCCATACATGACCACTGGAAAAACCATATGACTAGATGGACCTTTGTTGGCAAAGTAATGTCTCTGCTTTTGAATATGCTATCACGGTTGGTCATAACTTTCCTTCCAAGGAGTAAGCGTCTTTTAATTCCATGGCTGCAATCACTGCTCCAAAATGTGCAGTGATTTTGGAGCCCCCAAAAATAAAGTCTGACACTGTTTCCCCATCTATTTCCCATGAAGGGATGGGACCAGATGCCATGATCTTCGTTTTCTGAATGTTGAGCTTGAGGCTAACTTTTTCACTCTCCTCTTTCACTTTCATCAAGAGGCTTTTGAGTTCCTCTTCACTTTCTGCCATAAGGGTGGTGTCATCTGCATATCTGAGGTTATTGATATTTCTCCCGGCAGTCTTGATTCCAGCTTGTGCTTCTTCCAGCCCAGTGTTTCTCATGATGTACTCTGCACATAAGTTAAATAAGCAGGGTGACAATATACAGTCTTGACGTACTCCTTTTCCTATTTGGAACCAGTCTGTTGTCCCATGACCAGTTCTAACTGTTGCTTCCTGACCTGCATATGGGTTTCTCAAGAGGCAGGTCAGGTGGTCTGGTATTCCCATCTCTTTCAGAATTTTCCACAGTTTACTGTGATCCACACAGTCGAAGGCTTTGGCATAGTCAATAAAGCAGAAATAGATGTTTTTCTGGAACTCTCTTGCTTTGTCCATCATCCAGTGGATATTGGCAATTTGATCTCTGGTTCCTCTGCCTTTTCTAAAACCATCTTGCACATCTGGAAGTTCGCGGTTCACGTATTGCTGAAGCCTGGCTTGGAGAATTTTAAGCATTACTTTACTAGTGTGTGAGATGAGTGCAATTGTGCAGTAGTTTGAGCACTCTTTGGCATTGCCAAAGTTCTAATAGATTTTTTATTTTTTCCAAACAAAATCCAGTCAGGAGCCTGACATTGAATTTTTTGTCTAGTCTCTTTGTTCTTTTATATTTGGAGCAGTGGAGAAACACCGAGACCGACCTTGCTCCTGAAAGGCTGCAGGTAAAAACGGCCACGGTTCCCACTGAGGTCCCCTGGGGCTGGCATCTTTCCTCACACGGGCCCTGCGATGTACCTGCGTTGTTTGCTTTGTGGAACACGTTCACTCCTGGTTTTACTGCTTGATAACTTGAGGTTAGGAACTCTTTTATTGTCTTCATATTCCCACCACCCACATGGGACCGACACACAAATGGTCAACAGAAACCAGTGGAAGGAAAAGCGATGGGGAGGGAAGGGGGAAGCAGAGGAGGGGACTGGGAAGGAGGTCGGCCTGGCCCTGAACCTGCTTCTCAGGCGGTAGGTGCCTTGGGGGACGGGGGACCTTCTGCTGTCCTGGAGGCGCTGCTCTCCTTGGATTTGGGGAGGACAACTCCCCTCTGTGGCCTGCGCCTTCTTCCTTCTCAGGCTCCTTTCCCCACTTCCGCCTCCCTTGCCTGAGCACTAGCTGGGCTCTCCTTGGACCCTTTGTTAACTTTCATCTCTTCCTCTCAGGAGACGCAATAAACATTTGACAGTATTTTTAGAAAGTAGTCTATCATAGATTATCTCTCCCTACCACCACATTCATTTATCCAGTACCCTGGGGGGTAACTGCCACGTGATTTCCACCTTCAGGAAGGAAATTCCTGACACAAAGGGAATCCTGGCGTGCATGCACTCTTTGTCAGGAAGGTGTCAGGATACTTCTGAGAGCAGGATCTGCTGAAGGGAAAGGACACGTCAGGGTGGATGAGCCCCCGAGGCCAAGAGGAGCTGTCTCCAAACACAACTGACACAGCTGGGCTCAGGCTTCAGGGTCAAAGTGTTAGTCCTATTCAGTGTAGAGAGAACAAAGACTGAATTGGCTGGAACAGACCAAAGTTTGTAGACCGAACTTTCTCATGTATGCATGCATGCTAAGTCTCTTCAGTAGTGTCCGACTCTATGCGACCCCATGGACTGTAGCCCACCAGGTTCCTCTGTCCATGGGCTTCTGCAGGCAAGAATACTAGAGTGGGTCGCCATGCCCTCCTCCAGGGGATCTTTATACCTAATCCCTCTGTAAAATGCTGAGCTGAACAAAGGCAGAGAAGATACAGGGCATGAAGGTTGGAAACTAGATTATCTGCATGGTGGGTTGGCTAATTTCCATTCCAGGCTCACCTCATGGATATGGTTCTCCATCACCTCTCCTTGCTGAGAAGTTGGCTTCCAGTCAAAGTACATAGGCCATTTAATTATTAATCTGAGCAAAACATTGTTAGGAAAGTTAAACTGTTGAGTGTGTGTGTCTGTGTGTACACACGCGGATGCTTTCTGGGTTATCTGGCTGTTTTGTTTTTTCTGTTTACTTTTCTGGGCCCCTGCTCCTCACCATTGGTGGAGTCACCTATAAGGTGATCATGACCAACAGTGAATCCCTATGAGCTGTTCAGTCCCCGGCTCCTTGGATGTGTGTGGAAATGTTTGTCAGCTGTAGAGGGCTCAGTACACCAAAAGTGACTGACCTTGACCTTCGATTGGACAGTGTATCTGTGACCAGGAAAAAGTTCAGTGTTCATGTTTGATGATGGTTTTATGCCCTCCTGTCAGTAGAAAGTATTTTATAGAGCTTGCTGATGGCCCAGGGCTCCAGGAACTATCATCATTATTTAGCCAATGATTTTAATGAGTCTATATAAACTCATTCTATTTTTACATTAATAACAGGGAGGGAGAAGTTGGAAGATTAAACAGAGGGGAGGATGGGTTTTAGCTTCACTGCTCAGGGCTACTGGGAAGACTTTTACAGAATTGCTGCTGCTGCTGCTGCTAAGTCGCTTCAGTTGTGTCCAACTCTGCGACCCCATAGACGGCAGCCCACTAGGCTCCTCTGTCCCTGGGATTCTCCAGGCAAGAATGCTGGAGTGGGTTGCCATTTCCTTCTCCAATGCACGAAAGTGAAAAGTGAAAGTGAAGTCACTCAGTTGTGCCTGACTCTTAGCGACCCCATGGACTGCAGCCTACCAGGCTCCTCCGTCCATGGGATTTTCCAGGCAAGAGTACTGGAGTGGGTTGCCAAGGCTATGGTTTTTCCTGTGGTCATATATGGATGTGAGAGTTGGACTGTGAAGAAGGCTGAGCACCCAAGAATTGATGCTTTTGAACTGTGGTGTTGGAGAAGACTCTTGAGAGTCCCTTGGACTGCAAGGAGATCCAACCAGTCCATTCCGAAGGAGGTCAGCCCTGGGATTTCTTTGGAAGGAATGATGCTAAAGCTGAAACTCCAGTACTTTGGCCACCTCATGCGAAGCGTTGACTCATTGCAAAAGACTCATGCTGGGAGGGACTGGGGGCAGGAGGAGAAGGGACGACAGAGGATGAGATGGCTGGATGGCATCACTGACTCGATGGACGTGAGTCTGAGTGAACTCTGGGAGTTGGTGATGGACAGGGAGGCCTGGCATGCTGCGATTCATGGGGTCGGACATGACTGAGCTACTGATCTGATCTGATCTGATTCTCATTATTTCCTTCTTCCTATGGCTGTTCTTCTTTATTTTTCTTTCTTCCTTTCTCCTTCCCTTCTTTCTTTTCCTCTTTCTTTCTTTCTTCAATATTTACTGCATGCTTACAACGTATTACACACAGTGATAAGTGCTAGGTATACAGAGATGAACAACACATGGCCCCAGCCCTCCAGGAACGTAATTTAGTGGGGAGGCGGAGACACAGTTCATTCCAACACAGTGGGAAAGGGTGGAGGTTAAGCTTGGTGGAGAGGCCCTAAATCCAGCTTGGCTTGAGAGAGAGGCAGAAAGCTTCCTAGAAGAGATAACTGGATGATTGATTAGGAGTGGGCATTGGGGGACAAGTAGGGCCCAGAGCCTTTACCTGGGAAATCAAGTCATTCATGTGGTTCAGGAGCGCTGGACAAAGGAATTGGGATGAACTCTGGGGCTGTGGGTTTTCCATGGATGAATGACCACAGACTTTAATGTCACTTGGTGTAGTTAGGACCACATGGACAGGTAGAAATGAGGCCTCCTTCTACTCTGGGAAAGTACAGGTGACCTACCCAGGAAGTACTGAAAATGATCCAAGGTGCCTGCTCAGATAGCTGACCCCAGGGAATCCTGGCAGACATGGGAGAGAAAGTGAGGGGAAGCTCACCATTGAAAACCAGTGCTCAGGGCTGAAGAGTTATGTTAAGGGTAAGCAGGCAAGGTAATGAGGTATGGATAAAGATCAGTGCGTACCAGGGTGGGGCAATGTGGGTTGGAGAGTCAGAGAACTCCTGGCCTCCTACCAAACAAGGTCTAACTTGCACTGCAAGTTTTACTGGGACCTCAAGAACTCAGGAGTTCTTTGGTCAGTAGTCAGGCAAGTGGCCACAGTAGTTCTGTTCCCCAAGAACAGAGCCCTCCATGAGCTGCTTCATGAGCTACAGGAAGCAGGAGAGCTCAGATAATCTCAGGAACATGAGAAGGAGTCAATTAAGGGAAATTTGATTCCTGCTTCTTGGAGGTCTCAGTCTGAGTAGAAAATGCATATGAGCCCGAAAGATATAAGTATCATGTCCAGTAATATCAACTGCAGCAATATTAATACCACTGTAGTCAATGTCTCCTCTGTGGCAGAGTGTTTCATGTATATTTCATTTAACCTTCACACAACAATAGAATGATATATAATGGTAGAAGTCATCATGACTCACTCATTTCATAGGTGGGGAAATTAACGTTTAGATGGGTCATAGGTGTGGAATCATAGAATCACTTATTAACCCAGAACATTCTAATTCTTAAGCCTCTGATCTCCTTACTGTGAATACTCAGTGCCACCCATCTTTGAGGACAACAGTCCAACAGAAGTGGAGGAGTGGAGAGCCCCTAGACACGGGTGAACTGCTTTTTTGTAGCACAACTGGCTGTTATGAAGATGTATAATTTTTAAATTTCCATTGCTTTAACTACTATAGCCTTAGTACAATAAGAATATTAGCATTAGCCACAAATATATGATTTATTGAGAAAAATATGGATCAGAGAATGGGCTCTCTGAAGTTGATTACCTTGATAGTTATATTGTGTCCCCACAGAATTCATCTCTTGAGGTCCGATCCCGGTGTGATTGTATTTGAAGGCGGGCCCTTGGGGAGATAATTAGATTTAGAGGAGGTCATGAGGGCGGGGCTTCCATAATGGGATTATCACCCTTAAAAGAAGAGTAAAGAGATGCCAGAGTGCTTTCTTTGCCTTGTCTCTTTCCTACCCCCTACCTCTGCACACCATGTGCAGACACAGGGAGAAGGCGGCCGGCTATATATAAGCTAGGAAGACTCACCGAGAACGGAATATACCTACACCTTGATCTTGAACTTTACTCCCTCCAGAACTTTGAGAGAATAAACCTCTCTTAAATCACCCAATCTATAGTATTTTGCTAGAGCAGCCCCTAAAGACCAAATTAGTAGTTGACACCATCAGCTGGGTAGACACATGTGTGTGTGTCTGTGAACTAGACCCCCTTGGTCAGAGGGTTGTTGCCCGTATCTTGAGACTCTCTCACTCTCCACGTGACTTTTGGATGTTCTTGTCTCATTGATATTTATGAATAATTCTTAGCGCAATAGGCAGTGTGTCAGTCTCATAATCTGACGGTCCTGAGTTCGGGCCTCAGAAAGGGCAGCTTGTTTGGCTTCCCTGATAGCTCACTTAGTAGAGAATCTTCCTGCAATGTGGGAGACCTGGGTTTGATCCCTGGGTTGGGAAGATCCCCTGGAGAAAGGAAAGATTACCCATTCCAGTATTCTGGCCTGGAGAATTCCATGGACTATATAGTTCACGGGGTCGCAAAGAATCGGACACGACTGATCGACTTTCACTTTCGTGCAACAATGACTTTTACAAAGCTTTCTAGGGAAAGTATGTGAGCTGCCTTGTGAGTTTTCAGCAGATGAGATGTTGACCGCTGCCCGCCATCTGTGGGGACCAACGAATGAATGGTAGTTCACGCAGCAGTTCTCACCACTGAGGGGAGAGCCAGGGTCTGCACAAATTGCTGGACTGCCTGCCTGGCTCCTCGCTCTGGGTGTCCGAGAGCCTGAGGGAGGCACACGTCAAGTGTATCGCAGCTGCAGTCCTCTTGAACACCCACTGGACTCCCAAGCTATGTGGTCTCCCAGGAATTTGCCACAGGGAGTCTGGTGTGTGTTCAGAGGGACTGCAGCTGCGGTCCCCGTGAGGAGAAACGTGTCCTCTAAAAGCAGATGAGCAGAGAGCTGTGGCTTGGGACAGGGACAACAGCATGCCTCAGGCTTCCTTAGCAGCCTGGTACCCCTCGCAGAGGGACCGCATTGCTTTTCAACATGGGCGGCCCATCAACTCCCTGACTAGGAGGAACCTGCAAAGGTCATTCAGTCCAGTGCTTCTCAGTCTCTTAGGTACGAGAGTTTCATCTGGGAATTTTGTCAAAGGGGAGATCCTTACTCAGTAGGTGGCAAGTGGGGCCTCGGTGTCCTGTATCCTTAACAATTTCCCAGGTGAGGCTGACGCTGCTGGTTTGCGGACCACCCATGGAATAGGGAGAATCTACTCTTTTCCTCTATGTCAATGTAGGCTGAACTTCAGCCACCATCTCAGTCCAATAAGAATCTGTCCTGCTATAAAGAAGGAAGTTCTCTTGTTCAGTTTTCTTACCTTCTGGGAGTTCTGCTTAGGAAGACCAAATCCCTTTAGTCAAGTCCACTGAGGCCCTTGGAAGACCAAATCCCTTTAGTCAAGTCCACTGAGGCCCTTTGGCCAAGTTTTCCTCTCAGTGGAGATGGAACTCTAAAGTAGCCCTCTCTCATATCATAATACTTGATTATTTAAAGGCTACTAAGTCAGATCTATTTTTTAATATAATTTTATTTATTTATTTGGTAGTACTGGGTCCTCATTCCTGTGCAGGCTTTCTCTAGTTGCAGCAAGCAAGGGCTACTCTCTAGATGCGGTGCACGGGCTTCTCGTGGCAGCTTCTCTGGTTCAGATACAGTCTCTAGGGTGCATGCACTCAGTAGTTGTGGGTCCCAGGATCTGGGTTCAATAGTTGTAGTACACGGGCTTAGTTGCCCCTCGGCACGTGGGATCTTCCCGGACCAGGGATAGAACCTGAGTCTCCTGCATTGGCAGGCAGATTCTTTACCACTGAGCTACCAGAGAAGCCTGACCTATTTTATTTTATTTTTTTAATATTTATTTATTTGGCTGCGTCGGGATCTTCATTGCAGCGCTCAGGATCTTTAGTTATGACATGCAGGATCTATTAATGTTCCCTGATCAGGGATTGAACCTCACCCCCCTGCCTTGGGAGTGTGGAGTTTTAGCCACTGGACCAGCAGGGCCCAGACCTATGTTTAAAAGCACGGCTTCTCTTTATGTTCTTACCCCTGCATTATCCAGTTTGGTCAGGAGGAATGAAATTATCGGGATGCTTTTGGTGGAGGAATTAGCATTTAGAACATTCATGTAGCGGCTCATCCAACTGGAACATCCTCACACACTATCTGCTCTGTTTTCTCTAATAAACGGGGTGGCAGATGTTATAAAAGTCAAAACCTGAAGGGAGAAGGAAAATCTCCACTGAACCTTCAGCATCATCACTGTACTTATCAGAACCTGATCATAGCATTGATCTCAGGTGACAAGGACCTACTTTAGGTTTTCTCTTTTCTCCCTGACTGTATATTTCTCCCAGTTGAGAGACTTGGAAACAAGGATTTGGTCATCTACCCTGGCTGAGCAAAGGAATGTGAATTACCCACAACGTGAACCAAAGTCAGTAAATTGTATTTTAAGTACCCAATCATCTGTGACAGGTGCCTCGTCACTTTCATCTCTGCTGTAAACTGTGTTTTCTTTCCACCCCAGAAAGTCTGGCATCTACTTTTTGCACCTTTGTGTGTTAGTCCCTCAGTCGTGTCTGACTCTTTGGAACCCCAAGGACTGTAGCCCACCAGGCTCCTCTGTCTATGGAATTCTCCAGGCAAGAATCCTGGAGTGGGTAGCCATTCCCTTGTCCAGGGAATCTTCCCGACCAGGGATCTAAACCCTGGTCTCCCACTTTGCAGGCAGATTCTTTACTGTTTGAACCAACAGGGAAGCCCAAGTTATATACAGCACTCTAAAGAGTGCCTGACACTTAACAGGCATTTAACTAATGTAAACTGTTAGCTTCTGCCAAGAAACAACTGGTGTGGGACTAAGATTACTGGTATGCTGATATGCCTGTTGTTGCCACAGTCAAATCTTTCCCTGTCCCTGGGGGTGTTAGGACCTCAGCAATGCCACAGCTGGGAACTTGGCCCCAGCGGGGATGGGAGCCACAGATGCTGAGCTCGGCATAAGCCTCCACCCCACTGGACAAACCTCATCCTCACTCATTTGATCTAAATGGAGCTAGGTAATCAGTTAGCGCTTGATGGTCAAGATAACAATGATGATGATAAAGAATCTGTGTAAAGTATAACTTAGATATATAGCCATTCATTTTATGAACTCAATTTTATAGTCATCATTCATTCCCACTTTAGTATGGGGAGTCACACAGTCAGACAGCTGCACAATGAAATAAAGCCTGGGAATGCCAAGGTATGTCATTTGTCATAGTCCCATGCTGGAAAGGGGAAAGTCAAATTGGAAAGTCAGTGATGCCTGCTTCAGTTGATAAACTCTGCTGCCTCTAGGCCTGCAGTTTCCCTGGGCCTCAGATTCTTCTGTGGGTCTCTTCCTTAGTGAAGCTCGTGGACACCTGCAGGTACTGGTAGTTTATGGTTGGAGAGCTCACATAAAACTCCTTACAGACATCTGTTAAGACACTCTCACAGTGTTATCATTATATGTAGGTGAGTTTCTCAGTGGATCCTATTTCTTTCTATATTCCTAGTGACCCTTCTAAGGGGTCCTTCTGTTTAGAAAAAGGCAGAGTAGGCCCCCTGCCTTCCCCAGTGAGGGCCTGGCTGCTGGTGGTATTAGGACATTGGCAGGCAAAGCCATTTTGAAAAGACAGTGCCAGCATCAGCCTCCATTGTATGATTCCAAGTAAGTCCCTGAAATAGCTCCACCGCTAGTCAGTCACTGAGCCCCATTAATAAGGGGCAAGTCTTCTTCCTCAGGTCAAGGGGAAAAGGTTTAAACATACAATGAGAGGTAGAAGTTGCTTTAATTAGCCTTGAAAAGGGATATTAGATCATGTCTAAGGTTCATTCCAGCTCTGGGATTCTAGAACCGGAACAATCTTGAGCTGAAGATAGTTTGAAGCTGGGCTGGAAAAATCCCAGTGGAAAGAAGAGAGAAGAAAAACTCCAAGATGGTTTAGAAAGAGAGTGAGAAATGCTTTGTGATTTTTCCATTTGGTGACCTGGCTGCATTTAGAGTCATTTTTTCAGCTCTACTAGGTTCACCTTTCTAAAAGGCTTGCCTCTCTGAGATTTAAATCAGCTCACCCGTGTTGCTAATTGGTGCAGCTTGAAAGTAGCAAAAGAGCAGGTAATTCAAGGTCTGGCTCCTTTGCTGTGCTTGTGCAACCTCCAGCACACCCAGTTTGCACATCCCCGATCCTTGTGGTCCTGCAGTGGCCTCCTTCCACTTACAAGGTCTTCTCTCTGTATCAAGATGTCATGGAGTCAGATAGGCCTGGCATGAATCCCACTGATGGCTATGCAACTTGAACATATTTAAGCTCTCTAAGCTTCAGTTTTCTTACCCATAAGATGGGATCACACTAACCTATAAGCTATTATAGAGTCACGATGAGAATCAAAAGTGGACATTCATACATGATCATACTTAGACATTAACTGAAAAGCTTTGGAGACTTCCCTGGTGGGTCACTGCCACCAAGTTAAGTATCTGCCTTCCAGTGTAGGGGTGGATTCAATCCCTGGTCCGGGAACTAAGATTCCAAGTGCCAGGGTGGGGGGCGGGCAACTAAGCCTGCATGCTGCAATCAGAGAGCCCACAAAAAGCTCGCACTCTACAACGAAGACCCAGTGCAATCAAAAAAGGAAAAGCTTTTGATATATGTCCAAGTGTGCCATTTAGTAGCTGTGGGACCTTAAGTGAGTTGCTCAATGTCTCTGTGGCTCGGTTTCCTCATTTGTAAGATGAATATAATAACAGTACCTACTCCATCGGTTTGGGGTAGTGATTAAGTGAATTGATATGTATAAAATGCCTTGAATAGTCATTTGCATGGCAAGTGCTATGTGATGTTAATATTATTGCTATTATTATGCAGCATACCCAGCATAATATCTGGCACAGGGTAACACTAAAAAAGTAATTCCTTGTTCCCCAATAGCTTTAGTACTAAACCTGCTGCCAGGCCTCTGGGATACCTTCCTCTCTGGTTGCCCTGCTCAGCCAAGCTTCTCTCCAGCTAACAGGAAGCTGGGGCTCAGGAGCCGCTTAGCAATCAGGCATTTGAGGCATGTGTTTGGTTGCGCAGATAAGTCAGCAGGTGTGTCCAGAGGAGACCAAAGGGGTGGTGTTGTTCAGTTGCTCAGTCGTGTCTGACGCTTTGCAACCTCCACGGGCTGCAGCACGCCAGGCTTCCCTATCCATCATCAACTCCCAGACTTACTCAAACTCATGTCCATCAAGTCAATGATGCCATCCAACCATCTCATCCTCTCTCATCCCCTTCTCCTCCTGCCCTCAATCTTTCCCAGCAAGGGGTGAGAAGGGCCAACAAATTTCACTGTCTTTATTCCATTATTTGTCTGAGGCTCTAGGCTCAGTGGGGTTCGATCCTTAGGTTGGGAAGATCCCCTGGAGGAGGGCATGGCAACTCATTCCAGTATTCTTGACTGGAGAATCCCATGGACAGAGGAGCCTGGCAGGCTACAGTTCACGGGGTCACAAAGAGTCGGACATGACTGAAGCAACTTAGCATGCACTCTAACCTCAGGGACTGAGGTTTTCCCCAGAAAGGGAAACCAGAGTGTGTGACTTGGAGCATCTTTCAGGAAGCAGGCAGATGTACTGTCTTCCTGGGGGGAGGAGTCCCCAAAACAGATTGTACCCCTACAATTTGATGGCCCTTGGCACAAGCCAAAGGAGGATCTTGGTGAGCCTTGGTGGGGATGTTTTCCTAAGCCTGCAGACTAGGATACAAGATTCTAGTCCCAAAATTTCGGCTCTGCACGCAGCACTAGGCTTCCACACGCCGGGGAAGGTTCCTGGCGCTCGGCCATCCAGGGAGAACAGCTTCAGGAAGGCTGTGGTGGGGGAGGGGAGCAGACCGCCGTCCACTGCACTGGTCCAAACTGGCTGTGCTGAGGCTGCGCAGAAAGTACTCTCTCACCGGAGAGCAGACTCAGTCGTGAAATCAGACACTTACCTGGCAGGCCTAACCCATGCCCTCAAGGAGGTCACAAATCCCGTGGAAGAAACAGAAGGACTTAAAAAGTAAACGAGTAATAACAAGATGTCTGAAGTCATCTGCTTGTCCTTGCAGATATCAGTGACCTGTAGGGCTCTTTAAATTCCTGAGATTCTAGGTAGTGCAAACCCTACTAGCGCAGACAGCATAATAATATCTGCTAGATACTGGCTACTCTTCCAAAGGCTTTTCTGTGTCACTTCTTTTAGTTTTCACAGTAGCCTTTTGTTGTAGGCCTTGTTGTCCTTATATTCACACGAGGAAACTCAGGAACAGGGAGGCTAAAAGACCAGCCTAAAGTTATACAGGAAGGAGCCAGGATCCAAACCGAGGCTCTCTGGCTCCAGAAAACACACTTTCACCCTCCCAGTTAAACTACCTGGAGCTAGGCAGGGTGAACCCAGGGCCTCACACAGGAAGGGATCCTTTTCTCTGTCAGGTCGTAGGGAACCCTCTGGTTACAGTTAATGGGGTTTAACTCGGAGTTAACACCCTGCCTGCCCCTTGTACAGAAGCTGCTTTCTCACTAAGTCCCTCAGTCGTGTCCAGCTCTTTGTAACCCCGTGGTCTGTAGCCCGCCAGGCTTCTCTGTCCATGGGATTCTCCAGGCAAGAATGCTAGAGCAGGTTACCATTTCCTTCTCCAGGGGATCTTCCTGACCCAGAGATCAAACTTGAGTCTCCTGCCTTGGCAGGTGGGTTCTTTACCACTGTGCCACCTGGCAACAGAGGTCACTAATTCAGTCACCATCCAGGAAAGGAATCCCTCTAAGGGCAGAGGTCTCCTGCAGGCCCCACACAGCCCTTTGGCCAGCCTCCAGATGACTGCCTTTGTGGGGGAAAGGATACCAGTCCAACCAGCTGTGACCAGGATGGTGGGAGGTCATGTGATACAGAGGAATCAGATGGTTCCCTGCAGCCTCAAAGAGCCTGACTCACACGTGTGGATGGGCTGCATCCCTAACCTCACTGAATTGTTACTGGCTGCTTGGCAATGGCACCCCACTCCAGTACCCTCGCCTGGAAAATCCCATGGACAGAGGAGCCTGGTGCACTGCAGTCCATGGGGTCGCTAAGAGTTGGACACAACTGAGCAACTTCACTTTCACTTTTCACTTTCATGCATTGGAGAAGGAAATGGCAACCCACTCCAGTATTCTTGCCTGGAGAATCCCAGGGACGGGAGAGCCTGGTGGGGTTGCACAGAGTTGGACACAATTGAAGCGACTTGGCAGCAGCAACAGCAGCTCACTTACAAGTCTTAAAATATATGTATATATGGGCTTCCCTGGTGGCTCAGACGGTAAAGAATCTGCCTGCAATGTGGGAGACTGGGTTCGATCCCTGGGTCAGGAAGATAGCCTGCAGGAATGCATGACAACATACTCCAGAATTCTTGCCTGGAGAATCTGATGGACAGAGGAGCATGGCAGGCTACTATATATACATATAGAATATATATATATGTGTGTATATATATATATTTATGCTCTGTGTGTGGGCTTAGTCGCTCAGTTGTGTCCGACTCTTTGCAACCCCATGGACTGTAGCCCACCAGTCCCCACTGTCATGGAATTCTCCAGGCAAGAATACTGGAGTGGAGTCCAGAGGATCTTCCTGACCCAGGAAGTGTATTTACAAGATTGTTTATAATAATGAAAAATAATACTATCCAGCTATCCAGCCATTGGAGATTGATTAAATAAATTAAGGTGCACACAAACAACTGCATCTTGCCTGGAGAATCCCCATGGACAGAGGAGCCTGGCAGGTTACAGTCCATAGTGATGCAAAGAGTCGGACATGACTGAGTGACTAAGGAGAGAGAAACAAGAGATTAACATGTAGCTGTTAAAATCAATGCTATACAAACATATTTATTAACATAGATGGTTTTAGCATGCTGCTAAATGTGACAACCCACCTGAGAAACAAAATGGATATTCTGATCTAGTTTTCATAGGAAAAAAAAGTACATATGTGTATACAAAAATATCTCATTTGTGTACACAAAATATTAATAGATGCTATCTTTGATAGGAAGGATGACAGATTGTTTCATTTCTTTCTTGTTTGCTTATTTATATTTATGTTTTTATAGTGGACATTTATTTTTTCACTAATAATTTCCATTTCTGAGAATTTATTCTGTGCCAGGCAGCACCAAGCTAAGTTATTGACCCTATTTCACAGATAAAGAGATAGCCTGGGAGACTGGGAAGAATTTGTCCAAGATTAAGAGCTAGCAACGTGGGGAGCTGGGGTTTGAACTCAGGCAGACTTCGGAGCTAATAGATTCACATGACAGACCACTAGAAAAGGTACACAAGGGTATTCAATGGAAATCCACCCTTTTGCCCAAGTTCCCCAACCTCACATTTCCCTCATCAGAGACATCCACTTTCGCCATGCTGCAGATCCCTCCAGAGAAACATTTATACCCCAACATGTATGTATCACAATTTATTGACTAATCTGTCCCACTGATTTGAAACATAACTTTTATGGTATTAGTATAATAGATTCTTATATGTATTTATATTACTCCTTTCTGAGCAGATAGTAGACATTTTAAAATATATCTTGATTTATTTAGGCTACCCAGGTCTTAGCTGAGGCACGCGGGATCGTTCATCTCTGTTGCAGCGCATGGGGTCTCTTTAGTTGCAACATACAAACTCTTAGTCGTGGTTTGTAAAATCTCGTTCCCTGACCAGGGATCAATCCCAGGGCCCCTGCATTGGGAGTGCACTGCCTGAGCCACAGGACCACCAGGAAAGCCCCTAGACATTTATTTTTATGCAGTAAACTTATTTTTTAAATCTAATAGTATATTACAAATAACCCTAATTTTATAAAAAGAATCATCTCACCTTAAATATGAGAAAGCAAAATGTTTAAACGTCTTCTCTCTTCCATTTTTGGTGGAAAGCAAATAGTATTCACTGTGGAGAATGATACTAGGCCAGTAACTTACCTTTGAATTACAGAATATAAGAGCTAGAAGGGATCTTAGAGGTTGTCTAGCCCAAACAGAGGAGCCTGGCGTGCAGTCCGTGGGGTCACAGAGTCAGACATGACTTAGTGACTGAACAACAACAACTAGCCCAATTCCTTGTTCAGCAGATGAGGACACTGGTCTTCTAAGTGCTTGGTAGCAAAACCTTGACTGAAATCTCAGTCCAGGGCATTTTCTGCACCATCATGCCATGCCAGTCCACTTGCCCCACTGACACACAAAGAGGACTGGAGTCATCTAGTGCGGAGGTGACAACTCTAAGCAGAGGACAGGCTTTCTTCTGATGATGGTCTGTTGCATTTTTCAGGTCTACTGAGAAGCAGACATGGAAATTGGGTTTCATTTACTGTAGATCTGATAGTGAGAGTTGATATCTTAATGGGAATCTCCTATCTGGAAAACTGCTACGTGATTCCATGTGAAGGCAGGGGCCAGACCACAGGTCTTCTCCCCGTATTCTTTCGTCTTCTACAGTAGTTGAGTCGTATCTGCTGCTTGGGGTATTTTCAGTCGTCTTCCCACCATTTATCTTTCTGGGAAGTAGGGTAGTGACAGCAATTCAGTCAGCATACTCTAAATATTGCTCTTAACCCTTTGTGAAACTAACTTAGAGAAGCTGCACTGATAACTTTTCTTTGTCAACTTCCCTAGAGAATTCTTGGCATCTAGCCATATTAGTCAAGGCTTTTCAGTTGCACACACCAGAAACCCCACAGGAACAAGTTTAGACAAAAAAGGGAATATATTAGTTCATGGGATTCAAGGGAAGTTGAGTATCTAAACTAAGCAAAGCTTCAGTCAGTTCAGTTGCTCAGTTGTGTCCAACTCTTTGCAGCACACCAGGCTTCCCTGTCCATCACCAACTCCTGGAGCTTGCTCAAACTCATGTCTATCAAGACGGTGATGCCATCCAACCATCTCAGTCTATTCAAAGCTTAGGGATACATGGATTCAAGAACCACTAGAACTAAGGACTTCAGGGCCAGGCCTTTGTCTCTGCCTCTTGTCTCTGGTTCTCTCTCATGGTTGCTTCGTTCTCTTTCATGGCACAGGCTGGCTCCACTTTCCATGTCCATATTTCCTTGTGATAGCCTTTTTCACCAGAGATGAACTGTCCTGATAATTTTTCTTTGTCCCAGGTTAAGAAATCCCGTAGGAGGGCCTGTGTGGGTGAGCCATGACCAGGTGCTGGGTCATGTAAGAACATGATAGTGTTGGCAGGAACACATTGTTTGTCTAGAAGGAAAAGCAGACTTCCCTGGTGGTCCAATGGTTAAGACTCCACTCTTCCATTGCAAGAGGGCACGGGTTTGATTCCTGGTCAGGGAACTAAAATCCTACTTGCTGCATGATGGGGCCAAAAAGTAAAAACAAAAAAAATAAAAGGAAAAGCAGGTCCCAGAAGACTGGGAGGTATTTAATGAGACAAGGATAACCTCCACCCTCTCCTTTGAGATAATGAGTTTGAAAAGAGACTGAAAAACTAGAAGGTGAGTGAGAATCTTAAAAACATCAAAATAAAAATCTGGAAAATGGGATGTGCCTCACCAGGGACATTCCTTTTTATAATGACTGACATCCAGTGGAAAAAAAGACCATGGTGAATCTTCCTTGACAAGGCCCCCAAAGAGACACACCTGGGTATTGTAGGACTTAAGTTTCAAGAGATGTGCCCTCTCACTCTTCCCAACCTGCCTTTCAGAGACCTAAACCGTGGGGGTAACAATCCTGTAATTTTAACTGTATTTATAAATCCCTGATCCTTTGTGTAGTGCCTTTTTCTACTCGGTGCTTAGTCTGAATATTGCTATTTTCACAGAGGAAATCAGAGGAAAGAGGCTGTAATTACAGGTCCAACAAGAGCTCCGGAAGCAGCGAAGGCAACAGAGAGCCGGTGGCTCCGTGCCCTCTTCCGGGTTGCAGCCTGGACGTCTCCCCCCTCTTTTCCTTGGGCCTCGGTCAGCTCCTCACGGCTTTATGTCATATCTTTCTCCCTTTTGTTTGCCAGTCCAGCGTGTCACGAGACAAAAAGAGAAAGTTAGAACTGAAAGTCAAGGAATTAAAACTGCATGATGTTGGGGCAGACCTGTCTCTTGGAGATAATTCAAATGGAAAAGAAAAGGGGGGAAGAAAAACAACCAAAAAACCACCATTTCAGGTCATTGGCCTTTTTAAACAGACCGCCGGCAATATTTACTCCTCCTGAAATAGCACAGTCACATGAAATAAAACCGTGTTCTGTAATGCCTGCAAAACAAAAGGACAATTTATAGGCTGGCATGCTCACTGAGGGCCCTCTGTTTGCCGGCGGATCTGGGCCTTTGCTTCCTGACTCTCCTGGTTACCTTCTGCCCAAGGTCTGCAGCAGGTCTGTGGGGGTCAAGGTCAGATTGCCTTGGAGACCCTCCCAGACATTTTTTCCTCCTCAAAAAATTTGGAAAGGTAGCCAGAGAGTTGAGAGAAGGGTTGGGCGTGGCAAATGGGGCCTCCACCGCAGCCCCAGTGCCTGGGGAGCCCATGACGTGGGATGTGCTAGTAACAGGAGCAGCTGCCAATGGGGCCCGTCACCCTCCTGCACGATCCGCTCTGTTCCCTCTCTTTCCTTTATCCCTACTTCTTCATCTGTTCCCTACCCACCTGTCCTCCCATCCACTTTCCCCCATTTTCCCCTCGCCCCTTTTTCTATTCCTCTTTTGCCTTCTCTCCCTATTCTTAATTCTGCTGGGGCTCCTCATGGACCGTTATATTTTTTCTTTCTTTTTTATTTTTTTAAATTATTAAAGAATGATAGCACATTTACAGGAGCCTTGGGAACTACAGAACAAAGTTACATATAGTTCCACTACATATTACAAATTATTTTTGAAGTAGATAAACTAAGATTTTTAGTTGGAGTTTCAATATCAAACTCTCAAAAACTAATAGAATGAATAGACAGAAAAGTAGAAGGCTATAGTAGACGTGAAAAACACTATGAACCAAGTCAACATAATTAAGATTTATACAATTTTTACCCAGTGGCAGGATATAAATTCTACTCAAGTTCCCATGGACTATAAACCAGGAGACACTAGAACATATCCAGGGACATAAAACAAGGTGCAAAAGTGTCATGGTCTAAATGTATTGAAATCACACAATCTGTTCTCTTACCACTGTGGAATTATGTTAGAAATCAATATCAAAAGATATTTGAAAATAACCCACATATTTCCAAGTATAATTGGACATTTATTAAGAGAGATCTTTTACATGGCCATTGAAAGCCTCAATAAAGTTAAAAGACTGATTGTAGAGAAGAAAGCATTTAAATGAGAAATTAATATCAATATGATAAATTAATACAAAAGGTACTTTAAAAACCCTATGTATTTGAAAATTAAATGTCAACTTTTAAATGACGGGTATATCTAAGAAACCATAATAAGGAAAATTAGAAAATATTTGTAAGAATAAAAATTAAAAGAGAATTTACCAGAATTGTTGCAGTTAGCTGAAGCTGCTCAATACAACTAAATGCAAAGGGGAATCGTGTAAGGAATGAAAACAAATAATGGACATTAGCATAAAATTTTGTGAAATTTGAACAAAGTCTATACTTTAGTTAATAATACTGTGACACATGTTAATTTCTCATGGACATTTATGGATTAGCCCTGCTGGAAGGTATAAACAGGCTTCTGGTGGTGGGTTAATGAATGCATGGTCACATGCCAGGTCTGGGGTCATGGTAAGACTCAGACCCCACTGAGGACTCAAGGGGACATTCTTGGCCTCATTCTTTGAGACATCCCCCCTTAGTTGCCCAAGATTCCCTTTTTAAAAAAAATCAAAAGCTATTTTTTAAAATAATTTTTTATATTTGTGAATATGTTTCTTCAAAACCTTCTACATCCATTGATTTAGTCTTTATACCTTGGAAAAAAGGTAAGTGTTAGCTGCTCAGTTGTGTCTGACTCTCTGCAGCCCCATGACCTATAGCCCTCCAGGCTCCTCTATCCATGGGATTCTCCAGACAAGAATACTGGAGGGGGTTGCCATTCCTTCCTCCAGGGGATCCTCGGGATGTGAGCAAAGTAGCTTAGAAAATGGAAAAATAAAGATGTCTGGACTTGACATACCCAAGTCAGTCAGAGAACTCAGTCTCTGTGGCCCGGCCCTGTCAGTCCCTGGTTGAGGACCACCCCCCAGGTGTGTAGACTGCAGGCCCTTCAGCCTGCAGAGACCCCAGGCCAAGGCCACCCTGAGGCCTGAGAGCAGCCCTTTGACATAGCAACGCAGATGCTGACTCCTGGGAGTGAAAAAACACACAGGTTCTGCTATCTTCTCTTCTTTTTTATCCTCTTTTTCCACAAACAAATGTGCGTTCATGCTCAGTCGCTTCAGTTGTATCTGACTCTTTGCAACCCCATGAACTGTAGCCCACCAGGCTACTTTGTCAATGGGATTCTCCAGGCAAGAATATTGGAATGGGTTGCCATGCCCTCCTCCAGGGGATCTTCCTGACCCAAAGATTGAACCTGTGTCTCTTGCATTGCAAGTGGATTCTTTATCACTGAGCTACCGGGAAAGCTCTTTCACAGATGTATCAGAACCTAGTACATATTATCATGTAGCATGGTGCTAAGACCCAGTATTTGTTGATAGAGAAATCACATATTGACTGATTAATCGATCAACAGACAGACTTCACTAGAGTCCTAAAAGTAATTGTCTTTACAGCTCCTCAGTCCCTGTTTCTTTGGCTTCTGTGCTTCAAAAAAGACAAAAGGAGACCCATTGCAGATGCCAGAGAGAGGCTCTTCCAGAATCCAGGGTGAGAAATACATTAGCCTGAATCCCTGGCTTATCAAACTTGGACACTGTGTTGATCCTCAACTTTGTCACCTGGAACTTAATGAAATCAGTTTCCCTAAGTGTATACATTTCTTTCCTTCACACCAACAATCCAGCAGGTACCGCCTTCATTTTCTTTTGTACGTACAGTAAGTGGGAAAGAGCCAGAGACGTGTATACAGTGTTCCATTTCCCCACGTCTGAATGGGATATGGCTCCAGTTCTAAGAAGGCAGGACTGACGGGAACTGAATGCTATTTGATGCTTTAGGGGTTTCCAGTTCAAAGAACTGGAAGACAGAACTGAGGCATGGAAAACAGCATCCACACAGAGGGCAGAGGTCAGGCTACAGTCCTCAGGGTCGCAAAGAGTCAGACATGACGGCCATGGCTCAACATGTGCTTACTGGGTATAGGGTTTTGCAAAGAGTCGGACACGACTAAGCGACTGAACTGAACTGAACTGAACTGATGCTTGCAAAACCTTGTGAGTGTATTAAAAACCACTGAATTGTGTACTTTAAAGTGGCAGATTTTTGTGGTATGTAAATTATATCTCAATTTTTTAAAACAGAAGGAAAAAATTGGGAAACTTTGGGGGTGATGATGGATGGCCCAAGATCCTAATCCACCAGAGTTACAAACTAATAAAATTTTGGTTATTTACGTTAATGCACCTTCTTCTGTTATCGGAATTGTTCCTCATTAGGCTGGTGATGATTGGGATCATGGCTTTCCATAAGTATTGAAGGAGGTGTGGTCTTGCAAACTGTACAGAGGTTATGACCTCTCTGGTTGTCCATGGTGACCCCATATCTCTGTGAACCTCTTCAACACTTATGATCTCCACTGCCCACGACGGAGGGATGGAGATTTTTTTCTAATTGTTTCCTGAGTGTCCATTTTATTTTCTTAGCTGCAATGTAAACTTTTTGAGGGTAGAAACTGTGTCTTTTTAGAAAATTAGGAATTCTCTCTTCTTCTCTGCCTTAAGCAAGCACCCAAAGGTGGTCCTCGATCATGTGACCTTCTCATGCTGACTCTAAACTGGATCTAGATCTGGAGTCTGGCAGCAGGACCTACGCTGTGTGAGCCTTCGACTCTGGACAGGGCTATATTCTATTTGCTGCTAATCTCTTAAGATTCTTCTCTGAAGGTCGGGGATGGTTCATGGAACCAGAGATTTTTCCTCATTTCTGTCCTAATGCTTGGCATCCTTTGTTCCCTTCAACAGGAAAGCTAGAATGACCTCTGCAGGTCATGTGTCACCTGCTTCTTCTGGGTCACAATATACTCCAACATGGAGAAGGCTGATTATAATAGATTTGATATTATTAATAAACTCCATCAAAACTGAGGCCTAACCAACAAAGCCAGTTCAAAAGTCACTACAAGTTTTCTCTTTTTTATTATCGGTATTTTTTCACTGAAATATAGTGGATCATAAAATGTTGTGCTAATTTCTGCTGTGCAGCAAAGTGATTCAGTTATATATACATATATTCTTTGTTTAATATTATTTTCCATTATGGTTTATCATAGGCTATTGGATATAGTTCTCTGTGCTATACAGTACGGCCTTTTTGTTTATCCATTCTACATATAAAAGCATACATCTGTGCATGCCCCTTTCCCACTCCATCAAGTTTTCTCTTCCAGTGGAAGAAAAAGGAACTTCCAATTAACATGTTAGTGTTTATCTCCCTCTATCCAGTTCCTCCTACGTTTCCTAAACTTTCAGGAATAAAAACAAATCATTTCTGACAGTGGTGAGTTCCTCTCTGCTCCGGGAAGCCCAGTCGGGAAGGTCATCACGTCCCAGCCATCCTTTGAGTGCTGTGCAGCCCCCTGCCTCTCACCCCTCCAGCAGAGAAACAGACCAGCACAGCCGGGCCTCCCCTTCAGGGCCTGCGCTTCAGAGTCTCCAGACACGCAGGTTGGATGTTGACTGGAAGGCTTGGATGAATAGGAATGTCACTTCCTTGTTGCAGAGCTGGCAGACTGCCCTCCGTTCCTGCTGGCTGAGAGCCAGAGATGGCCCGAGGTCTACACGTCCTCTCTGCAGCCACATTCTCAGCCTCCCTGTGGCTGGGGCACGTCTGGACTCAGCATTTCTGCCTCCCAAGGGGATACACGTGCTTGTGAGTGTTATGTGGATGTTTGTGGAGTTTGTATATATTATGGGCTGGACAGTTTGTGTGCATGTATGGGTGTGTATATTTTGGGAGGTGAAGTTCTACATATATGTAAAACTCAGTATTTATTGTAGAACAGTCTAATAATAAAGAAAAATATAAGTGAAAAACTACTCATTATCACCTTAGTGAACATTCTCCCTTCTCTCTCTCTCTCTCTCTCTATATATATATATGTTGTTCAGTTGCTCCATTGTGTTCAACCCTTTGTGACCCCATGGACTACAGCACACCAGGCTTCCCTATCCTTCACAATCTCCTGGAGTTTGTTCAGACTCATGTCCATTGAGTTGGTGATGCCATCCAACCATTTCATCCTCTGTTGTCCCCTTCTCCTCCTGCCTTCAATCTTTCCCAGCATCAGGGTCTTTTCCAATGAGTCATTTTTGGCATCAGGTGGCAACCCACTCCAGTGTTCTTGCCTGGAGAATCCCAGGGACGGGGGAGCCTGGTGGGCTGTCGTCTCTGGGGTCGCACAGAGCCAGACACGACTGAAGTGACTTAGCAGCAGCAGCAGCAGCAGCAGCAGCCAAAGTATTGGAGCTTCAGCTTCAACATCAGTCCTTCCAATGAATATTCAGGGTTGATTTCCTTTAGGATGGACTAGTTGGATCTCCTTGCAGTCCAAAGGACTCTCAAGAGTCTTCTCCAGCACCACAGTTTAAAAGCATCAATTCTTTGGTATATATATATAAAACCATTCTCTGAGGTAGGTACTATCAGTACCCCTCTTCTACAGATGAGGAGACTAAGTCATAGAGATCAGCAATGTTAGCCTCCAGTCAATGGCCTCACAGCCAGTAAGGGTGCAGAACCTAGATTTGGACTCAACTGATTCAGGAACTCTGTTCTTCACCATAGGGCCCAGAAAGGGAGTTCATTCATTCATTCAACATTTACTGAGTGCCTAACATGGGCTATGTCATGAAGGTAAAAATATGAACAAGACCCAGATCTTTTTGAGACTCAAAGTCTTTTGAGGGAGGAAGATATGTAAATAAATCATTGCAACTCAGAGTAATAAGGCAAATTACAGAGAGAACAAAGGGGAAGCTATTAATACTAGCTGGAGAATTTATGGAGGTGACATTTTAATTGTGTCTCAAAAGAAAGAACAAAGAGAAACTATTTACAAGAGAGTTAGGGTGGGGGACCTTAAAGGATAAGGCCATTTCAGGCTGGGCAAATAGCATGTGCAAAGGTACTGAAATCTCAAGTCTGTTGTGTGTCTGCAGGGAAAGTAGGCAAGCCAGAGCAGGTGTGTGTGTAGGGGGCAGCTTACAGATGGGAATGCAAGACTGTTGAGGGTCTGGATGCTCCACTGAGGAGTTTGGCCTTCATTATATAGGCAGAGGGGAGCTACAAGGGTGTTTGATCATGGTGATGCTTTAAAAGAACAGCTAGGCGGTGGCTCAGATGGTAAAGTGTCTGCCTGCAATGCACAATACTTGCAGTAGTTGTGGGTTCAATCCCTGGGTCGGGAAGATCCCCTGGAGAAGGAAATGGCAACCCACTCCAGTATTTTTGCCTGGAGAATCCCATGGACGGAGGAGCCTGGTGGGTTACAGTCCATGGGGTCGCAAAAGCTGGACACGACTGAGTGACTAATACTTAGACAGCGTCCTGCATGAAGGTTCAGGGTGGAGCGGGATAGCGAGCCGAGATGGTATTAATAGTTACGTGTGAGGCAGAAAAACAATGGTTCTCAGTCCTGACTGTCCAGGAGCACACCTGAGGAAGGAGCCTAAAACTCAAAAGAAAGATCTGGGCTGGAAAGATTTTAGGGAGCTATGAACATATGGGTGGAAAGTTGGAAGTTGTAGAAATAGATAATGAGGTGAACTCAGGTGAGTGAAGTTGCTCAGTGGTGTCTGACTGTTTGCAATCCCACAGACTGTAGCCCCCCAGGCTCCTCTATCCATGGAATTCTCCAGGCAAGAATACTGGAGTGGGTTGTGATTCCCTTCTCCAGGGGATCTTCCCGACCTAGGAATCAAACCCAGGTCTCCTGTGTTGCAGGTGGATTCTTTACCTCTGAGCCACCAGGGAAGTAGACAATGTTTTGATACAATTAGCCTAGGGTGGTACTGAAAGGTGGTATTGGCTTTAAAAACTTCCCAAATGATTCTACTATGCCAACAAGGTTGGAAGTATGTTAGCACAGGGTACTGGTTATGGCTACAGGCTCTTAGCTCCAAGGCTTACCAGCAAGCAGGGGACCTTGCACAAATTACTTAATATCTTTAAGCTTTCAGAAGTCTTCTCATCTGTAAAATGGAGATGGTAATAGCTACCTCATTAGCTTAAAATTGAATCAGGTAAGGTATCTAGGAATTTGAGCACTGTTCCTGGCACATAGTAAGCATTCAATACCTAGTCATTATTTTTATATTTCTGTGATTCTTACAATTACAAGAGGATTGAAACTAAATCAAAGGCAGGGAAGATAGCAAGAAGAATACGAATTATAAAGACATTTCAGGGGTGGAAAGATGGGGCTCAATGAGCAGTTAGATGGACGATGGGTGAGGAAAAGAGAGGTGAAGAGAATGCCCTGATTTCAAGCTTGAACAACTCGAGTGGAGCTGATGCTATCACTGAGTCTGGCAATGCAGGAGGAATAGGGTACAAGGCAAGAGAAAAGAGAAGAGAAGTGTTGGGATGGAGGAAACAGTCGGACTAGAGATATTGAGCAGGGTACTTGAGGACCACGCAGTAAAGGCATCTAGCAGGAAGTGGAGTTATGGTCTGGAGTCAAAAGAGAGGTCTAGGCTAGGTTTTTTGGGGAGCCATGAACATATAGGTGGAAAGTTGAAACTAAATAAGTAGATGGATCTCTCGGGGCAAGTATACATAGTGAGAAGTGATGAGAAGCCAAATCTAGAAATTCAAATGCCCACAGGTGAGGGGCAGGGGGTAGGGAGTCTATCCTCCAAGAATGAGGTACAGAGTAGAAAGAATAAAGTAACAGGAATTAACATAAGGAAAACACTCAGAAATAACTGGCTGCAGGGAAAGAAACAAGCCCAAGATGGAAAGCGGTCTGGTTAAGAGTGTTGAGCAAAATAACAGATTTTTAAAATTTGGTCCCTTTGATTCAAGAGTGCTCTTAAAAGATTTTCCAGTTCCCTCATTTTGCCCACTCCTTTCAAAGGGCATCTTTTCCTTCCAAATCTGGATGGCAGACCTGGGGGCAGGAGCCGTGGCACAAAGCCTCAGCCACACCCAGCCCGGCTGCCGTGAATCATGGTACAGGGCATCACTGCGGGCAGCCGTGTATGCGGAGAAACTTGCCTGAAGCTCGCAGGAACCAGCCTGGGGAAGCCCCTGCCGCCCAGCATTCCTCTCCAGCTCTGTGTGATTCACAGAACCTACCTGACCCCTTCCTCCTCATCTCTACCCTCCAGTCAGGCATCCTCGCCTCCCCATTCTCCATCTGGGGGAGTGTTTTCAAAGTAGCTCCTTCCCAGGAAAGATTTAGAGGAACCAGCTCGCTCACTGAGCCCAGAGAGAGACCTCAGAAGTGGGCAGTGTTGGGAACCGGGTCTGTGCAAAGAGCCTGGCTGCTGAGGACTGGTGGAAAACTTTCTGAAGCTCATGTTTGATTGTAGTGGTTCTCAAAGTTTGGACCAGCAGCATCACCTAGGGGCTTGTTAAAACTGCAGATTCTCGAGGCGGGTCCCAGACCTACAGCTTCAGGAGCTCTGGACGTGGAATCCTGCAAGCCCCTCTGGGTGGTTCTGACCCATGTTCAAGTTCCAGAGCTGCTGTCCTGCATCTTTAACAGAACTGGAAACACCAAGGTTGAGAATCTTTTCTGTCTCTCTCACCCTAGTACACAATTCTGCAGACAGAAGAGCATAATAGATGCTAATCAGCAAGTATTTACTGGGGACCTGGTATGTGAAAAATTCTTCACAACACTGAAGTAAACACACACACATTCACACACAGACTTTATCTTTGAGAGCTCACGGCACATGCAAAAATTAGGTTGAAGACTGGGTAACGCAAGGTGTAATTGTTGAAATGAGTGGATTTAGACACTACTACAAGGAAACGTTGGCCAAATCCAGAATGCAGGACACTACAGGACCTTGTTTGATTTATTTACTGAGGTGATGGCATGGGGAGGGGAGGAAAATTGGACTACTCTAGTTTAGTCATATCTGACTCTTGGTGACCCCATGGACTGTGTAGCCCACCAGGCTCCTCTGTCCATGGGATTATCCAGGCAAGAATACTGGAGTGAGTTGCCATGCCCTCCTCCAGGGGATCTTCCCAACCCAGGGATCAAACCCAGGTCTCCTGCATTGCAGGCAGATTCTTTACCATCTGAGCCACCAGGGAAAGATATTCTGCTTTAAAAGGAGTTAAAAGAGATCTCACAGACAAAACCAATTATGATAAATAAGCGTGACATTGTTTGGATCCTGATTAAAAAAAAACAGCCAACTCTAAAAATGATTTTTTTAAGAACAACTTGGGAAACTTGAATATAGACTGAATAATAGGTGTTAAGAAGAAATTATGATCAGTTTTATTAGGTGGGATCATGGCTTTGTGGCTATGTATAACAACGTCCTTTGGGGGGACACATGCTGAGGTGTTTGTGTATAAATTTGCACAATGTCTACAATTTGATTTAAAGTGTTCTACCTTCCCCCTAACACACCCCCAAAAAATGTGGAGACAGGATAGATGAAATAAATACGGCAAAATTTGATGGCTGTTAAAGGTGGCTGGTGAGCTCATGAGGGTTTTATATCAGTTTGGAAATCTTCATACTCCAAGTTTTTGCTTGTATGTTGGTAAGTGATGTAGACCTGAATGGTGGAGCAGTTCCGAGCTGGGTGCTAGAGGAAGGACTGGAGCCCTCAGAGAAAGATTTGTGAAGGGGATGTTGCCAAGTACTTTCTTCCTCCTTGCCTGCCTCTCTCCCTCCCTAGGAGTTAGCACCTCCCACATACCAAGTGGGGTACAGTATAGTAAAAGCAGCCCAATGGGAGCAGTGGGTGTCCTCTGCGGAGAGGGGAGGTGGTTGCAGAAGTCAGCTGCCAGACTGCAGAGGAGTGTGGGAAACGCCAGGCTGCCTGTCTGGCTGGACTTTGTGTTGTAGGCAGTGATGAGGCTTCTGTGCAGAAAATGCAGTGATGAGATCTGTGTTCTGAGTGGATTCATTTTGACATACTAGGCAGGATGGAGAGATCTGGAAGGGGGCTGTTACCAAGGTACAGGCTTGAAAACGTGATAAGGGCTTGGGCTTTACAGAGTGGCAGTGACGAGGGGCCAGTCGGGTGACATTTTAAGATGAACCAAGAAGCAGCCAGAGCTGCCGGTAACGATTTAGGAAGGTGGCAGGTGAGAGTCAAAGATTCACTTGAAGGACTGGGTACATGGATGCACTGCTTAATAGAAATGACGAAACTGGGCTGATTTGGGAGATGAGGATGAAGAGTTGATTTCGAAGGTGCAAAATCTAAGGTGAGAATAGAACTGAGCTGAGTTATATCAAACAATGTTTAGTCGCTCAGTCGTGCCCAACTCTGGGACTCCACAGACTGTAGCCCTCCAGGCTCCTCTGTCCACAGGATTTTTCAGGCAAGAATACTGGAGTGGGTTGCATTTCCTTCTTTGGGGTATCTTCCCAATCTAGGGATCGAATCCGCATCTCCTGTGTCTCCTGCGTTGCAGGCAGATTTACCCGCTGAGCCATCGGGGAATAGACTGTTCCAAATAATAGGCTGATTTGAGGGGAAGTGAGGAAACTCAGAGTCAAATAAATCGACTGGTTACATAAATAAAGCCTGATGAAAGTTTGGAGACTAGAGTCTGAAAAAGAATATGGAAAAGCGAGTGGCTGAGCAGAGATAAGAAGTGAAACTCTGGGGACAGTGGGGGAGGCAAGTGGGTGTTTCCAAGATGGTGAAGAAACCCTGCTTTTGAAACCCTGCTCTCTTGTGGTGTTTGCTTCCCGTTTGAGATAGGAGAAACTTCCTAAGCTTCCATCCATTGGGCATGGCTTGGTGGCTCAGAGGGTAAAGTGTCTGCCTGCAATGCGGGAGACTTGGGTTCAACCCCTGGGTCAGGAAGATCCCTTGGAGAAGGAAATGGCAACCCACTCCACTATTCTTGCCTGGGGAAGCCCATAGACGGAGGAGCCTGGTAGGCTACAGTCCACGGGGTCGCAAAGAGTCGGACACGACTGAGGGACTTCACTCACTCACTCACTCTAGGGGGCATCAGTCTGCACCACGCTGCATCTCAGTTGGATACTGATAGCTGAAGGACACGCGGCACCAGGCTAGAAGCTCCAGAGGGTGGGGATCACTCATTACTCCAGAATGCAACGTGCTTTCTGGAGATGCCCTGGTAGCTGCTGCTGAGCTCCCAGCTTTGAGCCTCGCAGAACTAGGGGACTAGTTCTTGCCCTGAGAACCCCATGAACTATATGAAAAGGCAGAAAGATAGGACACTGAAAGATGAACTCCCCAGGTTGGTAGGGGCCCAATATGCTACTGGAGATCAGTGGAGAAATAACTCCAGAAAGAATGAAGAGACGGAGCCAAAGCAAAAACAATACCCAGTTGTGGATGTGACTGGTGATGGAAGCTAAGTCCGATGCTGTAAAGAGCGATACTGAATAGGAATCTGGAATGTTAGGTCCATGAATCAAGGCAAATTGGAAGTGGTCAAACAGGAGATGGCAAGAGTGAACGTCGACATTCTAGGAATCAGCAAACTAAAATGGACTGGAACGGGTGAATTTAAGTCAGATGACCATTATATCTACTACTGTGGGCAAGAATCCCTTAGAAGAAATAGAAGAAATGGAGTAGCCATCATAGTCAACAAGAGTCCAAAATGCAGTACTTGGATGCAATCTCAAAAACAACAGAATGATTTCTGTTTGTTTCCAAAGCAAACCATTCAATATCACAGTAATCCAAGTCTATGCCCTGACCAGGAATGCTTAAGAAGGTGAAGCTGAATGGTTCTGTGAAGACCTACAAGACCGTCTAGAACTAACACCCAAAAAAGATGTCTTTTTCATTATAGGGGACTGGAATGCAAACAAGAAATACCTGGAGTAGCAGGCAAATTTGGCCTTGGAGTACAGAGTGAGGCAGGGCAAAAGCTAACAGAGTTTTCCCAAGAGAACACACTGGTCATAGCAAACACCCTCTTCCAACAACACAAGAGAAGACTCTACACATGGACATCACCAGATGGTCAATACCAAAATCAGATTGATTATAATCTTTGCAGAAAAAGATGGATAAGTTCTATACAGTCAGCAAAAACAAGACCAGGAGCTGACTGTGGCTCAGATCATGAACTCCTTATTGCTAAATTCAGACTTAAATTGAAGAAAGAAGGGAAAACTATTAGACCATTCAGGTATGACCTAAATCAAATCCCTTATGATTATACGTGAACTTCCTTGGTGGCTCAGACGGTAAAGCATCTGTCTACAAGGCGGGAGACCTGGGTTCGATCCCTGGGTCGGGAAGATCCCCTGGAGAAGGAAATGGCAATCCACTCCAGTACTATTGCCTAAAAAATCCCATGGACGGTGGAGCCTGGTAGGCTACAGTCCACGGGGTCGCAAAGAGTCGGACATGACTGAACAACTTCACTTTCACTTTATGATTATACAGTGGAAGTGACAAATAGATTCAAGGGATTAGGTCTGATAGACAGAGTGCCTGAAGAACTACGGATGGAGGTTCATGACATTGTACTGGAGGCAGCAAAGACCAAGGAAAAGAAATGCAAAAAGGCAAAATGGTTGTCTGAGGAGGCCATACAAATAGCTGTGAAAAGAAGAGAAGCAAAAGGCACAGGAGAAAAGGAAAGATATACCCATTTGAATGCAGAGTTCCAAAGAATAGCAAGGAGAGTTAAGATAAGAAAGCCTTCCTCCATGATCAATGCAGGGAAATAGAGGAAAACAATAGAATGGGAAAGACTAGAGATCTCTTCAAGAAAATAAGAGATACCAAGGGAACACTTCATGCAAAATGGGCACAATAAAGGACAGATATGGTATGGACTTAACAGAAGCAGAAGATATTAAGAGGTGGCAAAAATACACAGAAGAACGATACAAAAAAGATCTTCATGACCCAGATAATCACGATGGTGTGATCACTCACCTAGAGCCAGACATCCTGGAATTCAAAGTCAAGTGGGCCTTAGGAAGCATCACTACGAACAAAGCTAGTGGAGGTGAGGGAATTCCAGTTGAGCTATTTTAAATCCTGAAAGATGATGCTGTGAAAGTGCTGCACTCAATATGCCAGCAAATTTGGAAAACTCAGCAGTGGCCACAGGACTGGAAAAGATCAGTTTTCATTCCACTCCCAAAGAAAAGCAATGCCAAAAATGCTCAAACTACCACACAGTTGCACTCATCTCACACAGTAGCAAAATAATGCTCAAAATTCTCCAAGCCAGGCTTCAACAGTACGTGAACTGTGAACTTCCAGATGTTCAAGCTGGGTTTAGAAAGGCAGAGGAACCAAAGATCAAATTTCCATCATCCGTCGGATCATCGAAAAAGCAAGAGAATTTCAGAAAAACATCTACTTCTGCTTTACTGACTATACCAAAGCCTCTTACTGTGTGGATCACAACAAACTGGAAAATTCTGAACGAGATGGGAATACCAGACCACCTGACCTGCCTCCTGAGAAACCTGTATGCAGGTTAGGAAGCAACAGTTAGAACTGGACATGGATCAACAGACTGGTTCCAAATAAGGAAAGGAGTACATCAAGGCTGTATATTGTCACCCTGCTTATTTAACTTATATGCAGAGTCATGAGAAATGTTGGACTGGATGAAGCACAAGCTGGAATCAAGATTGCTGGGAGAAATATCAATAACCTTAGATATGCAGATGACACCACCCTTATGGCAGAAAGGGAAGAAGAACTAAACAGCCTCTTAATGAAAGTGAAAGAGGAGAGTGGAAAAGTTGGCTTAGACCTCAACATTCAGAAAACTAACATCATGGCATCTGGTCCCATCACGTCATGGCAAATAGATGGGGAAGCAATGGAAACAGTGACAGACTTTATTTTTTTTGGCTCCAAAATCACTGCAGATGGTGACTGCAGCCATGAAATTAAAAGACACTTGCTCCTTGGAAGTAAAGTTATGACCAACCTAGACAGCATATTAAAAAACAGAGACATTACTTTACCAACAAAGGCCCGTCTAGTCAAAGCTATGGTTTTTCCAGTGGTCATGTATGAATGTGGGAGTTGGACTGTGAAGAAAGCTGAGCACCGAAGAATTGATGCTTTTGAACTGTGGTGTTGGAGAAAACTCTTGAGAGTCCCTTGGACTGCAAGGAGATCCAACCAGTCCACCCTAAAGGAAATCAGTCCTGAATATTCATCGGAAGGACTGATGCTGAAGCTGAAACTCCAATACTTTGGCCTCCTGATGCGAAGAGCTGACTCACTGGAAAAGACCCTGATGCTGGGAAAGATTGAAGACAGGAGGAGAAGGGGATGACAGAGGATGAGATGGTTGGATGGCATCACCAACTCGATGGACATGAGTTTGAGTAGACTCCGGCAGTTCGGATGGACAGGGAGGCCTGGCGTGCTGCAGTCCATGGGGTTCCAAAGAGTCGGACATGACTGAGCGACTGAACTGAGCTGAACTAGGGGACTGTTTGTCAATAATTACTGGGCTAACAAACAAGGGAAAAAAAATGTCACACGGGGCAAGATTTCAAGAGCAGAATTACTTCAGCTGCCTGTGGAAATAACACCAAGTTGTGCAACAAGGCTTTTGGGGTGAAAAGCACACATTCGATCTTGGTTGGACAGTCTGACCATTTGTAAAGCACAGCCCATTTTCCCTTTTTTGGAGCTGCAGACAGGACAGTGGTGAGTTGCCCACCCTCCACAAAATAAAAAAAATAAATAAAAGGAGAAAGACCTGATACTTAGTAACACTCCAGAAGCTTTGTGTTGGGTTCTCTGATTCTTTGTTTCCGGAAAAGGACACCAAGAAGCCAATAAGACACAAGATGGGTTTTTTTTCTCAACTGCTTTCCTTCCTGTGGAAAACCTCTCTAGCTCTGCCCATCCCCTCTTCTTTACCCCACCCTCACCCCACGGCAAAGCCACTTCCTCCCCAGAGTCTTGCCTCTCCACTGACACCCCATTTCTCCTCTGCTCCACACTCCTCCTTTCACAGCTGCCAGCCCAGTGCTCACACCCAGGCAGCTCGATCCTGGCCGAGATTCCACCCTCACTCAGCAACCTGGACAGAGCTGGCATGGCCAAGCGGGGTCACCTTGGGAGAAGGCAGGAAGCGGTGACTGGGGTGGTGACCTGAGAGCACAGCCCATCTGGGCCCTGTCTTGCTGGAGTCATTTTAAATATGACTTCCTATTATTACCACTCGTAATATTCTTAATATATGAAGAGAAGCTACCATTGAGTGAGTACCTGATTACATGCCAAGCGCCTTGCAAGACTTCTCATTTAATCTTCCTGGAAACACATAAAGTAGGTGCTGTCACTGTCCCCTTTGTATCCATTCATCCATTGATGGACACTTAGGTCCAGTATTCTTGCCTAGAAAATCCCATGGATGGAGGAGCCTGGTAGGCTACATACAGTCCATGGGGTCACAAAGAGTTGGACACGACTGAATGACTTCACTTTCACTAGGTCTCTTCCATGTCTTGACTTTGGTAAACAGTGCTGCTGTGAACACAGAGGTGCATGTATTGGGTTGACCAAAGAGTTTGTTCCAGTTTTTCCATAACATCTTATGGAAAAACCCAAACAGACATTTTGGCCAACCCAATATCTTTTCGAATGAGAGTTTTTGTCTTTTCTGGATATATGCCCAGAAGTGGGATTACTGGATCATATGCTATCTCTAATACCATCCCCTTCTAAAACATAAGGAGATAAGGGTCAGAGAGGTCAAGCAACCTGCCCAAGAGCAGACAGCAGCCAAGTGGCCATGCTGGGGTACAGACTCAAATATGCCTCATTCCTGATCCCCTGCTCTTAACCACCATGTTACACTGCTTAAAAGGCATTTAGTTCAACTTATTCCCACCCACTGAAGTAGGGAAGACCATTTCAAACAAGAAGCTCTTTGGAAAATGAAGCTGGTCACCAGACGTCTGGGGTTATACTTAGCCTCAGAATCCACAGGGACCTGTAACTGGTCATCTGCAGGGAACCCTGCTCTTTCTCAAGGTTGCAGTCACCAAGCTCCCGCTTTGCCAAGCCTCTCGGACCACATCCTACTTGGGCAAGTGGTAATAGGGCCAAGGTCACAAATCTGATTCCTTCATGGTCCTGCTCACATCCATCTAACCTGTGGTCACAGATGGTACTCCTAACTTGGGCCAGCATTTCTCAAGTGTAGACCCCTGGATGGCAATGAAAGTGGCTTAATATGATCCTCTATTTTTAAAAAATAGACAATAAACTATGAAACTAGATCAATTGTCAAAAGTTACAACTTTATATAAAGATAGTTATCTATTTGCAGTAGAGACCTGGCATCTCACTGAATCCTAATCCCTGGGATTAGGAAAGGCCAAGCTCCCAAATTTACTCCTTTTTCCTTAAAAGTATACTGAGAAATTGTAGAGGTGTTCTAACAGAGGCGAGGCATCAAATTTTAATTGTTCTGAGCTTGTTGAGGTCATGACATACCACCTCCTGACATCCCTGAGACAGCAGTGAAGAATCTAGTGTTCAGTAATTGGCACAGATCTGGTCTTGGGCCAGGTGTACGGCAGAAATGAACAGCTCCAGAGAAAACCATACAGGTTGGCCTCTTGCAACCATGGCTGAAGACTGTGGGGATTGCGAATTGTACAAAACAGGCTCAAGGCCAATGAGGGAGGCGAGCTCCTCTGTGTACACAGCACTGCAGAGGGCCTGGTGGAGAGCCAGGGCCATGTGCAGAACTTCGACCTGAGTGGAGGTGGCAGGGAACACACTCATGCAGGTGAAAATAGGCGTGGAGACATGCACCCACAAGGACAGTACACAGAGCGATGAGGGGGCAGAGACACGAAGGGAAAAGAACCCCGTGGGTTTAGAAAGGGAATAGATGTCCAAAAGAGGGAGAGCATGGAGCTCAGAGGTGAACAGTTTAAGCCTAGATGGGGAGAATAATGTGTCCCTGTGTGTGGACATGGGGCCCAGGTCAGAGAGGGCTTGTGGAGCTCAAGGCTTATGCCCAGGAGAACACTGGAGATGAAATCAGCTGTTTTCTGTGGCACCATGCCCATGCCAGATGGTTTGGATGGTTTTACCCCCAATCTATAGCCTAACTGATTAATTCATCAACATTTATTGAGCTTCAGTAAAGTGACTAGCATTGCGCAAGACAGCAGAAATATGATTATGGTTAAAAGATGGTCTTACCTTCCAAGAGCTTATGGTCCATAAGTCTAGTTAGGGAAATATTAAAGCAAAAAGATGATCACAGCATATGGTAATAGAGACAATGATAGAGACACGCTATCAGGAGCTCAGAGATAACCTAGGAGGGAGACCAAGCTCCGGCAGGGGGTGTCAGGGATGGTGGCACCCGAGGCATCTTAAAGAACAAATAGAAAATGGAAGTGGTTTAGGTGCGAAAATGCATTCTCAGAGTTCAACATGGGCAATGCTATTGAAAGGAGAGAGCATATGGGGAATTAGAAGTATTTAGGTGTGGCAGGGTGTGTTAAGGAAGAAGAGACAGGCAGGACTAAATGGCAAACCAAGGTTGCAATGGCAAGCATCTTGGGATTAAAGATCTTAAGTGAACGTGAACATGAAGTCGCTCAGTCGTGTCTGACTCTTTGCGACCCCATGGGCAGTAGCCTGCACCAGGCTCCTCCGTCCACGGGATTTTCTAGGCAAGAGTACTGGAGTGGGTTGCCATTTCCTTCTCCAGGGAGTCTTCCCGACCCAGGGATCGAACCCAGGTCTCCCACGTTGTAGACAGACACTTTACCCTCTGAGCCACCAGGGAAGTCCTAAAGATCTTAAGGAGGGAAATAATGGTGTTAGATTTAATCCTTCAGCGGTTGATAGTCATGGGTCTGGAGTGAGAAGAGAGAATAGTTTTATGGAGAATAACCACAGCGCCTCTCCTGAATGCCCATCATCTCTCCCAGTATCTTTACTCCCCTCCCTTAACACTTCTGTTTTCTTTTTTCGCCCTGTACTATTCAGTGCCCACACCAAGAACGTTGTGAGGATATCTTGATTCTACTCCACTAAAGAACATGAGCAGGCCTGGGGTTAAGTTCAGAGGCCTCCATGTGAATTTCTAGATTTCATTCCAAGGTACCCTTCGAAAGTACCCAGGAGACTGAAAAGTAGTTTGGTAGGAAGATGCCTTGCAAAGTCGAGCAGATATCTCCTACCTCTGCTCCAAAATCCCAGGGTAAAGGCAGGCTCTAGGAGATGTGAACATGAACACATGTTCATGATATTTCTGATGTTAGTTCAGAACAATCTGAGAATAGATAGGGTAGATAGATGAATAGATAGATAGATACACAGATGGGCAAATACTGGTATTGGTATCACAATCATATTCTGCTACTCAAGTTTCTCTTTTCGATAGCTACCTTCTCTATTGTAAGAACTTTAACCTATTTACATATAATTATTTTCCCTCTAAAATGGTTTAAAATGCCCATTTGATTTCTAAGACACAGTGAGTATTGGGGGCACGGACTACCTTTTTAAATGGGCTGGTTTCTTTCAAAACAGGAAGCAGTACCAGCCAAGTTCATTAAAAATCAGCATCAGAGAATACTTACTAAGTACTTAATTATGTAATCAGATTTTGGCTTGGGGGCTGGGTACAAAGTTAGAAAGAAAGAGAAAGAGACTGGTTGTACCTGGCTGGGTGAAAAGAGAGCAAGGGACTGAGCCAACTGGGTCCCTCTCCACGCATGCTGGCCTCTGGTGGCCCACGTCTTTGAGCCTGGGGGCCAAAGCCCCAGACCTGAGATGTCCTACTTCTCCAAGTCCAGTGATTAGGGACCCTTTTCCCTGGGGAGGATCCACCCCCTTCTGGGAATGATTGTCATCTGTGCACGGTGCCTAATGACACAGTCTAACTTTAGAATAGCAGAATGTTTTTAAAGATGTAGATGTACATTTAACTGGGAAGATGTTCCAGGGGTTAAACCCTGCCTTTTCCCTGCCCTTGCTTTGTATTCCTTTGGACCTCCTTTGTAGGTTGATCTACCTCTCTGTCTCAACGTAGCAGTCAGCCTTTTAGAAAACATCTTCACTATATTTTTCAGATTTCATAGCATTATATCCTTATACAGAATCATAGAACTTTGAGGAGGGAAGGCACCTCCTCAAACCCACATGAGTCGCTACCCAAACTCACACTGAAACTAGTGATAAAGCCTGAATCCTGTCTCTCTTATCCCTACCATGTTGCCTCCCTTTCTCCTTGCCAATTCACCATCATCTTAAAGCCACAAAAATGCAAAACAAACTTGAACTTTGTGTTGAGACCTAAGCCTATGAGTCATGGTTGAACAACAGCTTCTTTCTCTCCACATTAGCTGTGTTTCCTCCACTGCAGTCCAAACAAGAATCAACCATGCTACCATGAACATCATTAAAACGACGTTGGTTCACTCAGTGGCAACGGAGTGGCAGTCAGGGGCTCCTGTCGTGGAACAGGCACTGTTTGGATCCTGCAGAATCCGGGTGGTAAGTTGTCTTATCCTGATGGAGTGAGCAGGGGGATTTCTGAGTGTAGACAGCACCTGACCTCGTTCACTTTCAGATGGTCAGCAAAGCCTCTGGTGGAGAGGAGGATTTCCAAACATCTGAAATACCTGAGGGCAGGGAAGGCTCCCAGGGCAAGAGGAAGGAATTTTTGGGAGTAAGCCGTCTGAAATCAGCAAAAGAACTGATTGGAATGAGACCTTGTGTCACTTTCTAAAATTGGACGTGGCTGAAAATAGCTATTGGAGGGACTTGGGAAAGAAGGAGCTTTGCCTTGAGTTCTAGGAATGTCCCGCAGGGTGGGTGTCCACTTTGCTTCCTGACCTCTGCTCTGTCCTTCGCCACCACCTCTGCCCCTCTCACTTCCCACATCAGCTCTGTTCTGCCTGTTCATGCTTATCTCAAACTTCTGCTAAAAACTTCCTCTTTCCAGTGATGCTCTTTGTTCTTTGTAGAGGATACTTGATTCTCCCGAGTCCAAACTCAAAAAAAGACCTTCCCTCTAATGTTTTCAAATGTTCCCCACTTGTGGACCAAATATTTTTTGAGCAATTATCATGTACTGTTGGAAAATTCACAATTTATAAAACATTCACCCTACATGATTACTTTAAAACAATATGAAGTAATATATGGTTAAATGTCAAGGAAATGGCAACCCATTCCAGTATCCTTGCCTGGAAAATCCCATGAACAGAGGAGCCTGGTGGGCTACAGTCCATGGGGTCACCAAGGAGTTGGACACGACTTAGGGATGACAACAACAACATACGTAATGGGTAGGAGGTGTTTAAGGAATTTAGAAGAGACAGAGAGATCATGTTGGAGCTGGAGTCCATACTGAAGGCTCCACAGAAAAGCAAACCTTCAGACTAGATGGTAAAAAGGTGGAACTGGGGAGATTTGAAATAAAGCCAAGCTTAGCGAACAAATACTTGCAGGAGGAATTTCATGGTAGAGAATAATAAAAATAATGTTTAACAACTAAAGAGGATCTTATGGTTTGCAACTGCTTTCACACATACACACACACTATTTGAGGGGTACCTCACCATGCAGCTTGTGGGATCTCAGTTCCCTGACCGGGGTTCAAACCTGGGCAGTGAAAGAGCTAAGTTCTAACCACTGGACTGTCAGAGAAGTACTTCCCCCACCTCTACTATCCCTACACTATTGAATTTAAGAGCAGTGAGCTGAAACAAAGTCCTGCTGTATAGAGGGGGAACAATATCCAATCTCCTTAGGATAAACCATAATGGAAAGGAATTAAAAAAAAAAAAAAAGAACGTATGCTACTGCTGCTGCTAAGTCGCTTCAGTTGTGTCCGACTCTATGCGACCCCATAGACAGCAGCCCACCAGGCTCCTCTGTCCATGGGATTCTCCAGGCAAGAACACTGGAGTGGGTTGCCATTTCCTCCTCCAGTGCATGAAAGTGAAAAGTCAAAGTGAAGTTGCTCAGTCGTGTCTGACTCTTAGCGACCCCATGGACTGCAGCCTACCAGGCTCCTCCGTCCATGGGACTTTCCAGGCAAGAGTACTGGAGTGGGGTGCCATTGCCTTCTCCCATATATGTGTTAAAAAAAGAATCTTAAAGAGTGGATATGTATGTATGTTGTATATGTGTAACCAATTCACTTTGCTGTATACCTGAAACTAATGCAACATTGTAAACCAACTATATTCCCTTAAACAAACAAACAAAACAAAGAGTCATGAGCTGAGCCAGATTACAGACACTTCTGAACACCAGCTAATACATGGAAGATTCAGCAAGTTTGTGGTGGGCACCTACCTCCTATCAAACAATTCTGCATCCCTTAGCTCATTTAATTCAATAACTAAACTTGTGAGAAACATGTTGTTATCGCTATTTTACAAATGAGTAAATTAACGGTTAAGAAATTTCTCAAGGACACCTAGTTAATAATAAAACAACAGCAATGGCTATTACACATAGTAATTCCAATGTGTTAGATACTATTTAAGAATTCTTATAACAACTCTTACAGTGAGGTAGGAACTATTGTTATTCCCCATGTTTTAGATGGGGAAAACTGAAGCATGGAGATGTTTAGCAACTTGCCCAAGATATACAATTAAGAAGTATCAGAGTCTAGACTTGAATTTACGCTATTTGAAGTCTCTACCCTAGAGTGGCCAATAGAAATACAGTGCAAGATACAGATGTGAGTCACATATGTAAGTTTAAATGTTCTGGTGAAAGTGAAAGTTGCTCAGTTGTGTCCGAGTCTTTGGGACCCCACTGACTATACAGTCCATGGAATTCTCCAGACCAGAATTCTGGAGTGGGTAACCTTTCCCTTCTCCAAGGGATCTTCCCAACCCAGGGATCAAACCCAGGTCTCCCACATTGCGGGGAGATTCTTTACCAGCTGAGCCACAAGGGAAGCCCAAGAATCCTGGAGTGGGTAGCCTATCCTTTCTCCAGTGGATCTTCCCAACCCAGGAATTGAACCAGGGTCTCCTGCATTAAAGATAGATTCTTTACCAACTGAGCTATCAGGGAAAATAAAAAGAGGGGAATTCCCTGGTGGTCCAGTGGTTAAAATTCCATCCTTCCACTGAAGGGGACACAGGCTCAAACCCTGGCCAGGAAACTTCCTGGAACCCATGTGGTACAAGCAAAAAAAATTTTTTAATAAATAAAAAGTAAAAAAGGTAAAATTAATTTTAATAACATATTTAATACCAAATATCTTTAAAATGTTATCATTTCAATATGTAATTATTACATTTTATATTATTTATATTTTTGTATATTCAGTTCAGTTCAGTCGCTCAGTTGTGTCCAACTCTTTGTGACCCCATGCACTGCAGCATGCCAGGCTTCCCTGTCCTCCACTGTCTCCCAGAGTTTACTCAAACTCATGTTCTTTGAGTCAGTGATGCCATCCAACAATCTCATCCTCTGTTGTCCCCTTTTCCTGCCTTCAATCTTTCCCAGCATCAGTGTCTTTTCCAGTGAGTCAGTTCTTCACATCAGGTGGCCAAAGTTTTGGATGTCACATTTTTATTCTAAGTCCAATGTGTATTTTTAAACTTAGACCACATTTCAATGCAAATGCTAAAATTTTCATCAGAAATATTTATCTTCTATTTCATACAATTTATAGTTTAAAAGAGTAAAGTTTTTTCAAATTATTTCAAGCATACTGAAAAGTTTTCCAATGACTGAGTTGAGTTCTAAATATCACTCTTTCAATGTGGGCATCTGTATTGTCAAACTTCATTTTCTTATTTTAGAAGAAGTGACCTGACTTTGAAGCAAATTGAAATCAGTTTCAATTCTATCTAAGTTAAGTAATTCACTAACTTTTCTGTAAACCCAGTATTATTAACGTTCAATTCAAAGAAGTATTGCCCAAATTGAAAAGCAACTATGAATTCATTGATATTCATATTCATATAAAATATTCATATTTTTATTTCAGTTTTTGCAGCTGACTTACGTAATGCTCTTGGTTACAATGAAAATCTTCTGTATATTAATTCATGTTTGAAAATATGAAAATAAATTATTGTTAATGTTATTATTGTGAAAAATTTCAATTTCAGTATAAATTCTTATACCTTCTTGATAGTACTGGTGCCTGTTGGGGATCCCTGCTGTAGAGTCTCTTCTAAAAGCCACAGGAGTTCAACAAGGTCTCTCCATTCTGCCTGGTTGGAACTTGAGTGTTTCCCAGCTCTGCTAAGGAGCTCAGTTCACTTTTAGCAATCTGAGTTCTTTTTCCTGAGTCCCATAGAGTTAATTGTACGTTATGAGTTTAGCATTCAGCTTAAGATTCAGGGGGACTCAGGATTTCTTTCTCCATATACCTCCCTGTTCTCTGCTATTCTGCCTCAAAAAATACAGCTACCTCATCCTGCCCAAACTCTGTTCTTTTTGCCCTCGTTTTAGCAAGACTGTTTTGTCTGCTTGGATCCCTCTTCTTGTGACCTGGAAAGTGCCTCCAGGCAGAAAGCTAGGCATATTGTCCAGATACCTACTTCCTTTGTTTCTCTCCTCCCAGGAATCACAGTCCTGCACTGTCTGTTGTACGATGAAAACAGTTATTTCATGCATTTTTGCCCCAATTTCTTGTGTCCTGTGAGAGGGTTAATCCAGTTTCTGTTAATATTCATGTCTGGAAGTGCAAGTTTTTTCATCGTGATTTCTTTTTGCACTACTAAAATAGCTCTTGCTTAAGTCAATAAAAATATTTTTCTGTACACGTCAAACTGTCTTCTAACTTTCCTCCTTGATGTCACTGACAGGCTATTACTTCCTTTCTCCCCAGGAATCTAAATCAATGCATTTCCTTTGTTTTTGTTTTTGCAACCCATCTGTTCTGGCTTTTACTCTGCTGGTGCTACTTCAGTGTCACTTTTCCTGTGGGTGGACATTCTCTAAAGTGGTGCTCAAGCCTCTCTTTCTTCCTTTATCTAGCTCGCTTTAGGGAATCCTTACTCTGCTACCTGAAAGTTGGCAGTCTGTCTGCTGGCTGGATCTAACACACATCGCAGAGAATTCTCTCCGTGTCTGGGTTTCCCCTTTCATAAATGCCCAAGTATCAGCAGGAGGAGAAGGGAACGACAGAGGATGGGATGGTTGGATGGCATCGCCGACTCGATGGACATGAGTTTGAGCAAACTCCGGGAGTTGGTGATGGACAGGGAAGCCTGGCGTGCTGCAGTCCATGGGGTTACAGAGTCGGACGTGACTGAGCGGCTGGACTAAACTGATCAGCTCAATTTTACCATTTTTAAAATACAGTGACCCCGACCAGGGAGTTAGCTGGTGCCACCCTGCATTGGAAGCGCAGAGTCTTAACCACTGGACCACCTGGAAAGTCCCCGCTGAGCCCTATTTGCGAGAGCAGCGAGGGCCGCTTTGTTCTTCATCCCTCACCCCACAGCGGCTGAGCCCTGCTTCTCCTCCTGCAGCCCTTCTTCACGTTTAGCCTTGGAGATCCCCGAGGCACACGGCAGGCTGCACATCTTTTGCCCATTTGTTTCTGTCGTTCTTTTTTTTTTTCCTTGAAGAGGAAAGAGAGGTTTGTGTTGTTTGTGTAATTTCCCTCTTTGCTCTGGCCTACTCCAGGCGGCCAGCCCAGTCTAGTCTTCATCTTTCCCTCTGTTAATATCTAGCATGTCATCACCTCTTTTTAAAAATAAAGATCCAGCTCTCCGCCTCAATGACCTTAAGAAACTCTGTTAGCTCGACGTGCCTAGCCTCAGATTCATCTTTGTGTCCCCTTTCCTTCCTTCCTCTGACACTCCTTCCGTTCCCCTGCCACAAGAGAAAACTAAAGGCCTCTAGTTCACATGGCCCACCAATTCAAATTCTTGGCACCATTTGTAATTCTTCCCTTTCAGTTGCCACCCTCACATCCATCCAGTCTCTGGTATTTCCTTGTAATGTCTTTCATACCTGTTCTCAGGGCCATTTTTAGTTAAAGCCTGTGGTCATCAAGGAAGGGGGAATGAGGCCAGGCGGGGTGCGGTGAGTCAGGATTGTCATTTGGGAATTTTTTCAAAATACTGTAGAGGTTAAAAAATCTCCACTGGGGGCTGATACACTCTGCTTAGCACCACTCAGTCAAGTCCTTATCCTGGACACCTATCCTCACTTTCACCTAATCTCGTTGGCTTCCACTTTTCCCACCCACTGCTCTTAAAACACCTTCAGTTCAATTCAGTTCAGTTCAGTTGCTCAGTCGTGTCCGACTCTTTGCAACCCCATGAATCTCAGCATGCCAGGCCTCCCTGTCCATCACCAACTCCCGGAGTTTACTCAGACTCACGTCCATCGAGTCGGTGATGCCATCCAGCCATCTCATCCTCTGTCGTTCCCTTTTCCTCCTGCCTTCAATCTCTCCCAGCTTCAGGGTCTTTTCCAATGAGTCAGCTCTTTGCCTGAGGTGGCCAAAGTATTGGAGTTTCAGCTTTAGCATCAGTCCTTCCAATGAATACCCAGGACTGATCTCCTTCAGAATGGACTGGTTGGATCTCCTTGCAGTCCAAGGGATTCTCAAGAGTCTTCTCCAACACCACAGTTCAAAAGCATTGGCTTTCATCAAATACTGTCCTGAGAGAGAAGTCATTAATATCTTTTCCTGGGCTTATGCCTCATCTCTTCCCCTCGAGTTGGTGCTCCCTTAGGGTTGGGACCACAATATTTACCCATAGGCTGTGTTCATAACAGGCCTCATAAATCGGTGATGGTGCTTGTGTGGTCCATAGGATGACCAGCCCTCCTGGTTTGCCCATCTGTGTGTGCAATTATACCATATTTCCTTTGCTGCATAATCCCTGCTTTGTTCTCTTAGTTGAATTTTTTTTAATATTTATTCATTTATTTATTTATTTGGCTGTGCTAAGTCTTAGTTGCAGCATGCAGGACCTTCCATCTTTGTTGGAGCATGTGGGATCTAGCTCCTTGACCAGAGATCAAACCCCGGCTCCCTGCAATGCGAACTTGGAATCAGCCACTGGACTACCAGGGAAGTCCTCATAATTGATGTGAGCTCTCCCCACTGATGGTGAACTCCATGAAGTCAGTCTTGTGTCACTCATAGCTACCCTCTGAGCACCTGGAATAAACCAGGGACGTTATAGATTAATGGATATTTTTTGAGTGAATGAGTAGGAGACATTGGACACCATTATATCTCTTGATAAGCTCATTTTCCCTCTAGGTAACAGTACTTCAGAGCGCCAAATTTACAAATTTTTTACAGTGCTGGGCATCTTATAGCAGTGAGATTTCAATCCAGTCAATTAAATTTCTTAGTGAATGTCTCTATACAGACTGAATAAACAGAACTTGAATTTCCACTGATTTCTTTTTTTTTTTAACTTTTGGATGTCACTGTGTACAAGTTTTGAAGCTTGAAATTCTTTAGATCATCTTAAGTGTTAGTCACTCCGTTTTGTCTGACTTTGTGTGACCCCACGGACTGTAGCCTGCCAGGCTCTCTAGACAAGAATACTGGAGTGGGTTTGCCATTCCCTTCTCCAGGCTCCACTGATTTCTACAAGAGAAGAAAAGAGAACCCCAGAGATGCTAGATATAAAAAAATTGTTCCTGGACATGACAGAAGTCCCTGGAAACAAGGAGAATAGGGGAATCCTAGGACAATAGAGATGAGTATCACACAGATGAGAGAGACCTTAATAATCTTGTTTGATCTCTTTCTGCCAGATTCATTGTATGAATAATGCCTGGTATATGGTAGGTGTTAAATTTATAAAGGTGATTATATATACCTACCCAGAGACACACACAGTTTAAAAAGAAAAAAAACAACTGTGTCCTTTGGCACAGACGTCAAATCTTAGGATCTGGAAACACTGGAGAATTTCCGGTTCAATAATTCCTGAAAATCCTGTAATATTACTAGTACTGCTTCTTCAAAGCATAGACATCACCTGATACCCAGGATATAAGGTTAATTTCTTAGACTTTCAGACTGACTATTTTTTGGAAGTTTGAGCCAAAGTAGCAAGCCAGTAGAGAGAACACATTGCCGGCATGCAGCCACTAAGGTATTTTAAGACAGGCACTGCTTCAAAACTTACTCTATGCTTCCTCCAGGCAGATGGAAGAAGACCAGTTACAGGTTTGTATAAAATCCACGTGTGAGTGGAACAGTAAGTAGCATATAGTGTTTGTTTATGGGCTTCCCAGATAGTGCAGTGGTAAAAAAAAAAAAAAAAAAAATCCACCTGCCAACGCAGGAGATGCTGGAGATAGAGACATGAGTTTCATCCCTGGGTCAGGAAGATCCCCTAGAGAAGGAAGTTGCTACCCACTCCAGTATTCTTGCCTGGAAAATTCCATGGACAGAGGAGCCTGGAGGGCTACAGTCCATGGGGTCACAAAGAGTCGGACAGGACTGAGCAAGAATAACAACAGTATTTTTATAATTACTGTGCTGCGAAATACAGCCAGAGAGCAGTCCTGTTTTGAATTTAATCTGCTTTTTTTTTTTTCTTTTTGCCCATTCACCTCCAGGTCAAATTCTGATTCAAGGTGTGGTATAATATATTCTTCTGCTGAAATGGATTTTTTTTTTTTTTTTTGGTAACATGTTGTATGAAATAAGTAAATTCATTGACTGAGATATTGAAATCTTTTTTCTCAGTTCCCTCACCAGGAATTGAACCCAGGCCCGTGGCAGTGAAAACCCAGAATCCTTACAACTAAGCCACCAGGGAACTCCCTGGAAATCTTTTTAGTAATGAAGAAAGGTGGGTAAATTAGTTTCTTTAATGGCAAGTATTCTTCTCTGTTGTTTTTGTCCTTATCCACATAAAATTTCTGTTTTGTTTCAAGAATCACTTCAAACATTACTCTTTCTATTACATTTTCTCTGACCCTCTTTGCAAACCAAATTTGCTCTTCTTTCCACTGTGTTTACACAGTGCTGTAAGGAACACTTAAGTTATACTCTTTGATCATTTGTTTGTGCTATCCCTCCTCACTAAATTGAAAGGTCCATGCTTCATTTATCTTTCATTCCTAGCATCTGGCATATTGCCTGCCACATGGATGGCACTTGAAAAATACTTGCAGGGTTGATTTAAAGAGTGGAGAGTTCACCAAAATCAGTCTTTTAAACCCCACTCTGCAAGGACGAAAGGATATGGCATGAGCTGAGTTCCTTCAAACTATTCTAGTTCCTCATCTAGTATACAGGTAAAGCATTGCCCACATCAGGGGTTATCCAATATTTTCGACTCAGCCCATTTAGATGGGGCAAAAGACCTCACAGCTATGGGAAAAGGATTCAGAGATCATCATAAAGTCTAAGTGTACCAGCAAATGTTTTGGGGGAATTAGTAATACTTCTGCTGTACCAACAGTTCACATTCACTCCTTCTGCAAGTCCTATGTAATCCTCCGCTAAGATAAATCTCCAATCTAACCATCTCTACAGCCACTGACCTTGTCTGAGTTCTTGGTTGACCAACACATCAGCCTGTACAATAGCCCACAACAAACTTATTTAATAATGACAAGCTTAACTGAAAGCAATTTATAATTGAAAGCAAAAATGGCATCAACTGAAAACCATGACCACCGATCTTGCCCTGTTGACAAGGGATCCTTCCTGAAAATTGCCGAAATTCCAATTGTCTCAACGTGCACTTGTGTTTGAACAGTGGCCAGAAAGACAACACAAAATCAGAGTTCTTGGAAAAAGCCTAAAAAGTGCTGAATTTAGTTCATGAAAACCAAGTGCCAAAAATCTTTGACCACTTGGAGAGTAATTTATTAGTCAGAAGATCTCATTGTATACAGAAACAAAAGTCTCCTGTAAGTCCTGAAAAAAAAAAAAGGACTTTCCAGTTTGGATCAGTTTGAGGTCTGTGAAGAGGACCTTCTTGGTCTACCTGGGGTCAGGTAACAACTTGATTTGATTAGCATCTAAGGGCCCTTCAAATTTCATATTTTATTGATTCATAGCATGCATATATAATATCTGTAACATGAGTGAATTAATAAAATAATGAAAGAATGAATGCATGCTACTGCTACTGCTAAGTCGCTTCAGTTGTGTCCGACTCTGTGCAACCCCATAGACGGCAGCCCAACAGGCTCTGCGGTCCCTGGGACTCTCCAGGCAAGAACACTGGAGTAGGTTGCCATTTCCTTCTCCAATGCATGAAAGGGAAAAGTGAAAGTGAAGTCGCTCAGTCGTGTCTGACTCTTAGCGACCCCATGGACTGCAGCCTACCAGGCTCCTCTGTCCATGGGATTTTCCAGGCAAGAGTACTGGAGTGGGTTGCCATTGCCTTCTCCGAATGAATGCATAGATATGAATAAATCTGTATGAACTTTGGAAGCTTCACTGATGTATAGAGCAGTGGTTTTCAAACTTCTTCAGTGATGTGTGCTCAGTTGCTCAGTCGTGTCCAACTCTGCAATTCCATGAACTGTAGCCCGCCAGGCTCCGCTGTCCATGGAATTTTCCTGGCAAGAATATTGGAGCAGATTGCCATTTCCTACTCCATCTTCAGTGTTGAAATACCTATAACTCATGTAGCTTTTGGTGGAGCCTCTAAAATGTTAATTTATTAAATCTTAAGAGAGTAAACTGATTCTATCTCTAGAAGCACATAAAAGAATCTGATAGCATTGATCGCCTCCCAGGAAGAGAATTTTACATAATTTAAATGTACTTAAATAAGAAGGAATGGCATATTAAAATTAATGTTTTATGATGCTATCTTGACTTAGATTCAAGTACAGTAGTGCAGTTGTAAGAATCAAAATTCTAAGAAAGATACAAGGGAAAAATCTTAATTTATTTTGTTTCTGTAAATTGGGAAAAGATCACTACTATTTGATTTTCAGATAAAGCATATTTGTTTGGTGTTCTATAGGAGTACCATTTGGGAATCATGGTTCTTAAGGAAAGAGAAATGTTGGCAGCCAAAACTTTGCTTGGACATGCTGTAGAGAATTTCACAGTGATGTGAACATAATACTGTCTCTGATGCACTCTTTAAAAAAATTTCTTCTAGTATTCTTGAAATTTAAAGCATAAATAATATGCTTAGCCATCAGAGTTGCTGGAATGTTTTTTCCTCTGATGCACACTTTAAACCATTAAAAGACCATGATTTTGCTATTGTAGGTATTGTCATCTTACTCAGTTCAGTCGCTCAGTCATGTCCGACTGTTTGCAACCCCATGGACTGCAGCACAGCAAGTTTTCCTGTCCATCACCAACTCCCAGAGCTTGTTCAAACTCATGTCCATCGAGTCGGTGCTGCCATCCAACCATCTCATCCTCTGTCATCCCCTTCTCCTCCTGCCTTCAATCTTCCATCATCAAGGTCTTTTCCAGTGAGTCAGTTCTTTGCATCAGGTAACCAAAGTATTGGAGCTTCAGCTTCAGCCTCAGTCCTTCCAATGAATATTCAGGACTGATTTCCTTTAGGATTGACTGGTTTGATCTCCTTGCTAATTTTCCCCAGCAAGCTAGTCATTGTGAATAAAATAATGAAATCAGTAAAGAAATCAAGTCATGTGAGGATAAAGTAAAGCGAAGAATTTGACAGGGATGAAGTCTTGGCCTCTGACTTTTATATGGGTCTTCACATCTGGGAAAAAACAGGAGTTCTACAGCATGGAATCATCACTGACACTCATCCTTCTCAGGGGTACAAACAGTTCAGCACTGAGATTGTGGTTTTCTGTTAGATGATTCTTAGTGATCAAATCTGTTTATGACTCAGATACCTTATTCACTTAAGACAGTGCATGGAAAAGAAATGATTAATATCATGCACGTGATAATTTTTTGGACATACATATATTCATAAAATTATCAAGTGCATGATATTCACTTTTCCAAGTGTTTGTTTTATGTATCATATTTAAAACTCATGCCAATATTGTAAAGAAGTCTGGTTACTTTTTTTTTTTTTTCTGATATACAAATGTGGAAACCAAGCCTCTGAGAGGGTAAGTGACTTGATGGGACCATACTATAATTAATAAAGTCAGGCCTTTTGAGTCTTTGGCTATAGCCCTTTCCATCCCACCCAAAATGTTTGGTAACTTGAATCTAGAATGCCATCTTGCTCTCTTCTTCGATTTTGACTCACACTTTCTTTAAAATATTTCTCAAAATTCTTCTCCAAGAGGCTGTTTCAGAAAACCCAGACAGTTTTGCTGGTTCCAAGCCTCCCGAGAATTTGTTTCCAGTATCTATTTTCTATCTGTTCTATTCAGCCTCTATTTTCCATTATTTATTACGTCATATTCCAGTATGAATTTTACCTTTGTTGGTGTGCTTTCTGCTATTTATTTCCCCTTCTTAGCCTAAGCAAATTCTCTTTATTACAAATTCTGGACATTTAAGATCTATTTTAAATAACATCCAGGTGACTGGAGAATAAAGTTTCAAATATTCATGTGCATAAGAATGACCTAGGGAACTTATTAAAAAATATATTTCTCAGGGGACTTCCTTGGCAGTCCAGTAGTTAAGACTGTGCTTCCAATGCAGGGCGCGCAGGTTCAATCTCTGCTTGGGGAACTAAGATCCCACATGCTATGCCATGTGGCAAAAAAAGATATTTTAGTGCTTTTGCCATTGGTTCTGATTCTGTGTGTCTGGGAGAATTCTGTGTGTCAGGCCCAGCAATCTGCATTTTACACAAACACCCCAGAGGATTCTTATGCAGGTAATCCAATGACTATACTTTTAGAAACCCTGTTCTTGAGAATTAAAAATTAGATTGGTACATACTGCATATTTATACTTTGTTCAGTAAGAGATACAAAGGTATAACTGAGTCCTTACTCTTTTTTTATTAATTTCTTTTTGGCTGTGCTGGGTCTTCATTGCTGCACGCAGGCTTCCGCTAGCTACAGAAAGTGGGGCTACTCTCTAGTTGCAGTGCTTGGGCTTCTTACTGAGGTGGCTTCTCTTGTGGCAGAGCACAGGCTCTAGGCTCGTGGGCTCAGTTATAGTGGTATCCAGGCTTAGTTGCTGTAGGATCTTCCTGGACCAGGGGTCGAACCTATGTCCCCTGCACTGGCAGGCAGATTGTTTACCAGTGGACCACCAGGAGGTCCCTTACTCTTTCGATGTTTACAAACAGCCGGAGAAGAAAGAGCATAGCACCTGCAATCTCTGACCTTATATGAGGGCAGACTCTGTGAGTGGTGTAGGTGATAAATGCTCTGTGCTTAGTTGCTCAGTCACGTCCGACTCTTTGCGACCCCATGGACTGTAGCCCACCAGGCTCCTCTGTTCATGGGGATTCTCCAAGCATGACTACTGGAGTGGGTGGCCATGTTCTCCTCCAGGGCATCTTCCTAACCCAGGGTTCGAACCCAGGTCCATCGAAGGCTGTTCTTTACCATCTGAGTCACCAGGGAAGCCCCAATAAATGCTTTACGAATTCAAAGAAGAAAGGCATCACTTTGAGCCAGATTATCATGAAAGGCTTCAGGAAAGATAGGGGTTGAGCTGATTTGAAGAAAAGATGGGCCTAAAAAATATGGGAGGTGGGGAGGGGATTATTTCAAGATGTTAGAGCTAGTGATGGTCAAGGAAGCTGCTTCTAGGATATCAATATGTGGAATGAGGCATCTAAATTGAAAAAAGAATTTGTGTAGAGACATGGCACAATTTATGCCTGGAAAGACATCCACGAGTTAGAATGAAGAGAACCTAGAATTGGGACTTTATTCCATAGGTACTGAATGGTTCTTCACACATGCCAATAAATTAAATGCGGCATTTAAAAAGACTTATCTGGCAGTGAGTTTGAAAGCCCTGAACTACATTTGGGGATCGGTTAAGCAAATTGTAAGGAAAGCTTGGTTTGAACGTTTGTTAATGTAGATTCAACACAGTCTGGAGATTGATTGGATGAGAAAGAGAAAGATGTCTAAGATACTGCTGAAGTTTGAACCTCCTTGACTAGGACGCTTGTGTACAATTTCACTACTCAGTGAATATAAGGAGGGAAATATTTTAAGGTAGCATTTGATTCTAGATCTAGAATTCAACTTCCTACCACCTTCTTTACCTATGGATCAGGTAATGTTGCTTAAATATATGGCAGCTATTTTTAGCATGTCAAAAAGAAAAGATTTGGGGCTCGTCGAAGAGAAATAGAGATTGGGGTCCACTAAGCCAAAGACGGTTACTCTTTGGAAGAAAAGTTATGACCAACCTAGATAGTATATTGAAAAGCAGAGACATTTCTTTGCCAACAAAGGTCCGCCTAGTCAAGGCTATGGTTTTTCCAGTGGTCATGTATAGATGTGAGAGTTGGACTGTGAAGAAAGCTGAGCGCTGAAGAATTGATGCTTTTGAACTGTGGTGTTGGAGAAGACTCTTGAGAGTCCCTTGGACTGCAAGGAGATCCAACCAGTCCATTCTGAAGGAGATCAGTCCTGGGATTTCTTTGGAAGGAATGATGCTAAAGCTGAAACTCCAGTACTTTGGCCACCTCATGCGAAGAGCTGACTCATTGGAAAAGACTCTGATGCTGGGAGGGATTGGGGGCAGGAAGAGAAGGGGACGACAGATGAGATGGCTGGATGGCATCACTGACTCGATGGAGGTGAGTCTGAGTGAACTCCGGGAGTTGGTGATGGACAGGGAGGCCTGGCGTGCTGCGATTCATGGGGTCGCAAAGAGTCGGACACGACTGAGCGACCGAACTGACTGACTGACTGAAGCCAAAGACAAGACAAGCTGTGCAGTTTACTTATTTTTATTAGGCATCATTATACAGAAAGCACCGGACAAAAAACTAAGATGACCAGCATTTCCGGTCTTTAAGAAGTTTAAAATCTGAATGGAACCTGTAAGAGATCCTAGTAAGAGTAAACGGCCAGTCCTCAAATCTACAAACTTCTGATCAGCGAATTCATACCCGTCCTGTGGAAGCAGTTCAAGGTCTCCAGCTGAAAAAGGGAAAATTAATAGGATGTTAAATTGGGAATGAGAAACCTCTTCTTGGAGGATGTGGATTTGGGAAAGGCTTTCAAGTAGTAGGCACGACAGTCCGAACTCGCGGTAAAACAGCTCTTAGGAACGCGTTGCCAGAACCTTCAGAGAACTGTAAATTTATCCGGTAACTTCCAGTTCAGTTCAGTTCAGTCGCTCAGTCGTGTCCAAGTCCTTGCGACCCCATAAATCGCAGCACGCCAGGCCTCCCTGTCCATCACCAACTCCCGGAGTAACTTCCAAGTGCGCGGCTTAGGGCCAGAGACGCTCCAAAGCCCGCCCAAGAGTCCAGCATCTCGCTCCCATTGGACAAGCTCATTTCCTCGCCTTCCTCCGCGGGGCGACTTCAGCCATCAATCACACGGCTTGTTGCTCCACCCCTTTCCAGTGACGTAACACTTGGCACGCCTTCTCGCTCCAGCCCTCCAGTTGCTGAAGCGACTCCCCACCAGTCGCTTCAGCTCCTTATTGGCTAGCTGAGAGAGGAGGAAAGGGTACGGGTCTTCTCTTTTGCTCTCTAAACTCCCTCGTCTAGTTTCCCGGTCTCCTCATAGGCTGTCCACGAACCCATAGTCTTGAGCTGTCGCGCAGGCGTGCACAAACGCTCACTGCCCCTCAAGCCTTCGAGAGTTACGCGGTTGTGACGTGAGAGGGGCACTCCGTTAAAGACTTACGATTGGCTGTGGCCGAGGTCCGTCACGTAACCACGCCCCCTCCCTCCGCCCAACCTCCCAATTTGATAAGACCTTGCAGGAGGCCACGCCTCAGCCCGTTGGACCGCTTCGCCCTGCGATTGGCTGAGGGAGCTGGCATGCTTTCCCACCCCCCACCCCGCAACTCCTTACCGAGCTTCCGAGAGGCTGGCCGGACCCCGCGGAAGTTGTCAGTCAATCTCCTCCCTCCCCATCCCCCGCGAGGCCCCGCCCCCGGGCCGCGCGCCCCCAACGCGCGCGCACACGCACTTGGACTCCCCCTGCCGCTGCCCGCCCCTCGCCTCTCCCAGCACCTTCTCAAGTTGTAGCGGCCGCTCGCCAGGGGTTCTCTGTGGGCGGCGGAAGGGCGCGTGGGGGAGGGGGTCCGGACCGCTGGGCGCTTCGAGGAGCGAGTTTGTGTGTGTGTGTGTGTGTGTGTGTGTGTGTGTGTGTGTATGCGCGCGCGCGCGCGCGTGCCCAGGGCCGGGGCGGCGGGTCACCGCCCCGGGAGATGAGGGGTCGGCGCTGACAGGGAAGAGCGCCGGCGGTGGAGACAGCGGCTCGGAGGGGCCCAGCGATGGCAGCGCCTCGGGAGGAGGCTCGAGACAGGGCGGGCTGCCCTGGCAGTAGCCACTGAGGTGCTGGCGGGCCGGCCGCCCGGGGACCCGGGCCGTCAGGGACGAGAGGCGCGTTCGACGTCCGCACCATCGCGCCCTCGCCCCAGTTGTCTGAACTTCGGGCTCCTGTCCACCCGCCCTCGGAACTCGGGAGTCAACAACTTCTTCACACACCACCCCCTCTCCGCCCCCGCCAGCCCCGGGGAGCTCGCCGAGCGGCGGGGACCGGGAACCTCCGGCCCTGAGATGTGGCCGTGAGGCGTCGGCGGGCGGCGAGAAGAGAGCTCGGCGGGCGCCCGGGAGCAGGAGGGCGGTGCGGCTGGGGGGCACGGGGCGGAGGGGCGCGAGCTCCTCGGCGCCTCTCCCCCGCCTCCTCCTCCTGGCGCTGCCCGTTCCGTGCAAGCCGCAGCGGGAGCTGCCAAGCGCCAGGGCCGCGGAGATGTCGTCGTCGTCGCCGCCGCCGCCGCCGGCGGGGGCTGCCAGCGCCGCCATCTCGGCCGCCGAGAAAGTGGACGGCTTCACCCGGAAATCGGTGCGCAAGGCGCAGAGGCAGAAGCGCTCGCAGGGCTCGTCGCAGTTCCGCAGCCAGTGCAGCCAGCCAGAGCTGCACCCCTTGCCCCAACTCAAAGGTAGGTAACCTCCGAGGGCGCAGCCCGGGGAAGAACGCGCGGGTTCTCCTCGGCGTCGCCGGAGCCTTTGCTTTCTCGGGCGCGGGGGTGGGGGGTTCCTTCTGCCCACCTGGGGCTCGCGTTCCCCAACTTTCCTTGGCGTCCTCCCACCGTCTTTATGATTCAGACAGGTTTGATGTTAAAAGAGTCTTGCTTTTTCTCCCCCTTCACTTATCTGGGTTCACTTTAACTCTTCCCTTCTTGGAGGAGGCCAGCACCCCTCCCTCCCCACCTGCGCGCTCGGGTTCCTGCCCTTGGGATTGCAACTCTCCTCCTGAGTCTGGAGGGGTAGACTTTTTCTTATTTCAGTCTTCTTCTTCGAGTCTTGCCCTTCCCCATCTTGTTGTAACAACCTGTCTTACGTTCCGACCTTCACTTTTCTGAGACCTGCCTCCTCTTTTCGGCCTCTCTTAGTTAATCTTTTGCTTTTCCAATTATAAAGCGTCTTTGCGCACATTATAACTTTTACTTCCCTTTGATCTTTCCAAAGAGTCTTAGGACCAGAAATCCTAATGCGTACACCGGTTAAGAGTTACCTGCCTTTACCTGCCTTTAGATTGATTTATAAAGAAAAAGCCTAAAAATCTGACCAGGGTAGTGTCTTACTTACTGGGTCATTAGATTGAAATGTTACTCGTTAGCCCAAAGAATGGAAAGATTTAAAATATTGTCTGAATATTTGCAATGAAACGGGAACTTAGTTCGCCAAGCAGTGATTCCAGGGACTCTGTAGGTTTGTACAGTAATTCAAATTGGTGTCCGTGCCTAACGCCTTACAAGAGAACTTGGCACTCCTTCTGGCTCACTTACTTTTCCCACTAGGTTTAGAGGATTGAAAAAAAAAAAAAAGAAATTGGTTCCTGACGTTCTAGTTTATTTTTTGTGTGTGGATTACTACCTTTTAATGTTATAATTTTAACGTCTTTGCTTTTTATGAGATAAGCATTGTCATGGAACAAGATGATAATGGTCCTAAACATTTGATTTTTTTTTTTTTTTTTTTCTACAAAAGAAACCTGATAGAAATCTAGATCATCTGTTTTGCAAGATCAGGAAATGAAAGTTTCTGTACCGAAATAGATAATGTTCAGGAGGTTTTTCGATCAATTTCAAAGAGCTCCAGCATCCGGTTCAAGGCCAGCCTGGTTCTGATTTGTCTTTAGGCCTAGGAATCCAGTCTTAGTTTGGCCAGGAGTCTAAAGAAAACCCCAGATCAAATCACAGTTGACCTGCAGTAACTTTGGAGCCCCATTCACATCCTACACTACTATCCTGCTTCTTGGGGTTCTTCTAAGCATCCCACCACCAGAATCACACTGGCTTTTGAAAGAAAGTTTTATTTAAGATGAGTAGCCTGTAGTACTGCGTTTTTCATTTGCTCTTTAGTATACAAAAATTGTTCAGACATAGGCATCATAGCCTACAGTAGACCACGAATGGTAGATGTTGCCAATACTTTAATTCTTGAGTGATGTCATAGCTATAAAACAATATTATCTTACTTGTTAGGACATTGAACTGCTATTCATGAATTTAAAATTTTAAACTTAACTAAAACATTGTAGTTATTTTTACATTATTGGGTTTTTTTCCCCATTAAATTGGCAAATTATTTTTGCAGTTTGAAGGTTTGGTGCTAGTGTTAGTGTCTTTCTTTCATATGTCTTTACTTTGCTTTTCAATGAGATATTGTGGTTCTTTATATTGTCTTTTTCATTTTTTATCAATTTTTATTAGAGTATAGTTGCTTTACAATATTGTGTTAGTTTCTACTGTACAATAAAGTGAATCAATTCTACATATATCGTCTGTTTTTTAGATTTCCTTCCCATTTAGATCACCACAAAGTACTAAGTAGAATTCCCTGTGGGTTCTCATTATCTATTTATTTTATACATAGTAGTGCACATATGTCATTCCCAATCTCCCAGTTCATCCCACCACCCTCTTCCCTGCTTGGTGTCCATACGTTTGTTCTCTACATCTGTATCTCTATTTCTGCTTTGCACATAAGTTTATCTTATATTGTCCTTTTATATATAATATTTATTTATATTTAATAAAAGTAATTGAATATTAAACATACATTGATAGTTACTTCAAGCCAGGAGATGCAACTTTAATATATTTTGCTTTTAAAAGCCTAGCAAAAATATACAGTCAGTAATCATCTAAATTGTATGGTGTATATAGTTCAACAAGTTGAAGGTGCCATTAAATGTTTTATTTATAATATTTTGCTCACTAGTAGAGAAAAAAAATCTAAATTTTAGATTTAATCTATGTTTTTCACATGAAAATATAGTACTCTTTATAAGGAAGTTTATGTATTCAGGATAAATTTATGTAAATTTAATTGAGGAATAAGATTCTTACTTAGATTACCCACTATTAGGAAAAATGACTTTTACTCCCGATGCCAAAATGCTTGAAAAGTGGCTTTTTAAAAATTCAGTTGCTTCACTTAGAACTTTGGCAGTGTCCTTGATACCACATGTTGTGTGCTTTTTCTGTCAGTAGTAGTTTTTTCCATTTGTGGCCTTAACAAAAACCAGTGGAAAGCCCTGTAATATGTGTATGAAAGAGAATTTTTCTTCCTGCTCTGAAATGCCATCTTACAGTGGAGTGATTCAGATATCTGTGGGCATCCAAGATCTTTTCAGTGTTTATACCAACCTGCTTATGTTACACTTTGTCCACATGGATCTGAGCTGGAAAGGTGCCAGCTGTTTTCCTCAAAGCATACTGTGGGTAAAGATTAACAAAATAATCCCACTTTTTCATCTAAAGAAGTTTATTTGTGCAGAATAAGTAAGTGGGTTGCAGAATTTTAATGGTAAAAATGTTCAGAGAAAATAATGTTTTATTGGAGAAAGTATTTTAAAAACAAGCCTTGTTAAAAGGAGTTTTTAAAAATGAGAAACTGTTATATAGGCCCTCAATCTGCCTTGTATAGCTTAAAAACAATTTTTTTTTCCAAAACGCTTGAAATTTGTTACGTTAGTTCTGTACGGTCTTCTGACTAAGTATGAGAAAATAAAAGTAGGGACAGTCTATCAATCATTTCTCTGTATTTATATTTACATTAGTATTGTACTTAATTTTTCTACTTTAAACTTTTCTTCTAGTAACCAACAGTTAGGAAACTTATAACTTAAAAAAAAAAATAACCTGTTAATGGGAAGTTTTTCTGTCTGTTTGACCTGTTTTGTGTCTCTGAAAGAATTGGTTTGGTAGAATAATAGATGTTATACAGTTATATAACGGCATTTATAAATTATTTTATACTTTTCTTTACATTTTAAAATTATAAGAACAATATCGATCATAATTGAAATAAGTGAAACAGCCCAGAAAGTTGTGTAATACCTAATCCCGGGTATCTGTTTCTTTTTCGCACCTACTGAGGTAATGTTGTGTGAGAATCCACTACCCTGTATTTTTACAAAAATTGCATATCATTGTGTCATCCCAGCAACTCTGTGCAAGACCAATATTATTCCCAGATGTGACGTTGAGACTTAGAGAGCTTAGTTTCAGGCCTGTGATTATTTCTCTGGGTGGCAGTTGACACTGGTACCCAGGTTAAATGATTAGAGTATATTTGCTGTTAACCTGCTTTATGAACATTTGAGCAGGATGATAATCGAGTTGGGTCATTGGGGTCAGCCCTGGGTCAAAGGTAAAAGTTTAATCTTTCTGAGTTGCTATCCTTATCTGTAAAATGGGGATAAAACCTTCTATCTCCCTAGGATTGTGGGGCTTATGTGAAATAATGTAATTGGTGCCTAAAAATAGACAAAGAATATTAGTTCCCATTCTCTTTGATATTTGAAAATCCAAATTAAAAGTATTTTTTAAATGAAGGGTTCACATAAATAGTAAAACTTTGCTAGTGTAAAGTATAAATTATTTATAATCAGATCTCAGATATGATCTATGTGCACTGAGGTGAAACATCAGCATAAGTGTGGATATGGAAATAGGGTAGAGTGACTTTTTAAATGTTGAATGCTATAGTTAGAAGTTTTTTTTATCAAGCAAAGAAATTGAATTAACTAGTAGAATTATATAGGTGTGCGTCTCTCATAGGAGACAGACCGTAAATGGCAAAGAACAGAATGAAACTGGCGTTGAGATTAAAGTCCCCTTCAGATGAGGTAAAGAATTTCCCAAATTTCCTCAGTTTCTTGGTTGTTATATTCTTAGAAGTTGGGTCCTCCTGGAGGTATTGAGGCTTGTAATAGTGGTGTTCATTTGAAGTGTTCCCTTGTCTTTAGGGAACACTTTTTTTTTGTTTGTTTTTCGTGATATATGTAGTCACAAAGAGTCGGACATGACTGAGCAACTGAACTGATGTGGTCTTTTGGGTATCTGGTACAAGAATACTGACGTGATTTGAAATTTCCTAACCAGTGACTTTTTTTGTGCTGGTGAGGAACACTACTCACTCAACTTTGAAGGTTTATAGATTTTTTTCCCCAAAGTTAATTTCATTCATCTAAACCCAAAACCCATTTTAGTAATTGGGATAGCATTAAAGGACAGTTGAAATTCCCCTGAATATGTTAAAAGTGTGTTTACAAAGGAATATATAACGTTTTAGTCATTTTACAGCTATCTTCTGGCAGTATTAATAATACCATATTTCTTCTAGTCAACTTATATTTTAATTTTTAAAAACTTTCAGGATATACCTCTAGAGAAATTAATATAGTGTCATTGTTGGCCTTCACATGAAGGAAAAACTTTTCCATTTAAGTCTTAATTTAACATTTTCAGAATTCCTGTTTAGGGTCAGACTTCTTTTTCCCCCAGTTTTATTACCTCCTCTGATTCTTAATTGAACTTTGGATCCTTTTATGAAGTGCCTGTAAAGTAAGACTCAAGTTAAATGTGTTTCAGTAAAATAGTATGATCACTGGGACAGAGTACTGTCCTGTAAATAGACTGAAATTGTCTTCCTGCATTATTGATGAGTCACAATCACTTTGGGCTGGTTGGTTAACCCTTCTAAACTTCAGTTAATCATTTTTACTTGTAAGAATAGTATTTTCCCTTGATACAGTCTTAAAGATGAATTAGTCTTTAGTGATTTAAAGACTTTGGATGACAAAGACAGGTTTATCAACAAAAATGATACATTTGGAAAATAATAGATTTTTGAATATTCTTTGAATTTTAACTTTTTAAAAATTGTAAAAAGTCGGGGATGGAGACTAGCTTATTTTTATTTGTATGTGTTTAGCAGGGTTGTCAACCCTGGCTGTGCCCTTAGTTTTAAAAAACATCAGTGCCTGGGTCTTACCCTCAAGTGACTCTAAATAAATTGGTCTAATGTAGGTTGCAGGCATTTGTATTTTTGAAAGCTCCCAGAATGATTCTAATGTGCAGCCAGGGTTGAGAATCACTGGTTTGAGATTATCTATTGATTTAATTCATTAATTGAGACTTTGTCCTTTTCTCTAGATTCTCATGGCTCATTACCCAGCCTGTTAACATTTCCTGCCCTTACTTCACCTGCTGCTATTTACTTTTCACTCTTAACTTTGCTGCCCCCTATGGCTAATCAGGTACTTTCCTGAAGAGCGAGAATGCTGTTGGATTCTGGAGTTTTAGGCGTGATCTTTTGTATTTTGTTGTAGTTCGCATAATTAAAACTCTGCTGTTATCCTTTGATAGAAGGTGATCAGGTTTGTTTTTTTTCTGTGATTTTTGGAGCTGTGGCTGAGCTGTCAAGCAGAAGTGAGAACATAAGAAAGCAGTTTGCCTAGTTTTAATCCCATTATCCAGGGTAACATAATCCCAACCAATCTGGAATGTAAAACTATTTGCTGTATGTTCACAGCATTGTTCCACCTCTTGAAGATTTAGAACTAATATAACTACTGTATAAATTGACTATTAGGTGTTGAACAAATGAGATATTGTTGATCATAACTGTGTTTTTGGTAACGCCTTATATTTATTTAGCATCAAGTAATGTTTTTCTTGTGGTTGCCTTGGCAGCACATATACTAAAATTGGAACTATAGAAGATTAGCATGGCTTCTGCACAAGGATGACACATATTTGTGAAGCATTTCAGAATTTTGCAGAATAAACAGAGCATTTGGGGCTGGGGGAGAGAGAAAGAAATTTTTTCTTCAGAGGGTTTTCACATCTATCCTCTAAATCTTGACCATAGTCTTTAACTGAAGGTAGGGCAGCAATGACCTGGGGCCATTTACATTTTATAACCGTCTCTTGTCGTTGGCCTTTCTGCCAGCCAGTTTGAACAACACCCGTATTTGTTGATTTGTTGTTTTGAGTCAGTTTCAGTCGTTATGTACTCCTCTTTGCAGAATGAGATGGTAAGATTTTTGTGAAAGCAGAAGTCACCTGTGTTTTCATATCCTGTTATAGGACCAAAATACAGTGTTCTGTGCATAACAAGTGTGATCATGTAGACAGTCACTGTTTTGATTAAGAAATTACCTGTTAGCCCTCCCTTTACACCTTTATTCAGGGTTTTTTAAAGTAAATTAATTTTGGGTTTTTAATACCATGGTAAATAGGAGATATAGTTTTGAGACAGATGATTGTTTGCTCCTGTATTTGGGGCTTTGCCAGTGACTGGTGTGACATGTAACATTATTGCTAGGGAAGGTATTGTGTAAGATCTGTGTGGAAAAGTAATACTGTGTTGACGTCCAGATGTGGACAGCTGTATTTCAGATAAACTGAAATAACTAATTTCCAGTAATTTCTAAATTTAAGGTTCAGTCTTTATTTATAAGGACCTTGAAGGAGATGAAAGGAACAGATTTTAAATATATAATTACTTGTAGTGCATTATTATGTAACAGGTAACCCACGTGATGTACCAAAAGAGTTTTACACGACAGGCTACGTTTACGTGAAATAAGCTGTACTTGTCTGAGCAGGATATTCACTAATAAGCAGTTTCAGACCACTTTTTATGTATATGTTTTTGAACTCTTCCCTGAAGAAATTTATTCATGTGGGTTTTTGTGTGAGTAATCGTGGATTTTAGAAATCCTGCAGTTTTGATCCATATTTCTTAAAGAAACCTATTAGGATTTTCTGGTAGTTTGCTGAGTATCATAGGTTCACATTATAAAATCCAGAGAACCTATTTCTAACTTGGATACTGAAGGCAAGGGATTCCTTGGGAACTCACTCCTCCTACTGGAATGCTGATGCTAATTGCATGTATAGTTCCCTTACTGCGCTGTTGTATCTAGTTGAGCCTTCCAGTGCTGAATGGGACCTCAGGAGTCATTCTGGTTTAGCTTTCATTGGGAAAGAGTTTCACTGTTCTTAAAAAAAAAAAAAAAAAAAACCTATGCAGGAGACCTGGGTTCGATCCCTGGGTTGGGAAGATCTCCTGGAGGAGGGCATGTCAACCCCCTCCAATATTCTTGCCTGGAGAATTCCCCATGGACAGAGGAGCCTGGTGAGCGACAGTGCATGGGGGTCACAAGACTTGGACACGACTGAGTGACTAAAAACACACGCACACACACAAAATAAATATCTTATTTTCTCACCAGAAAAGCCTTCTTTAAGGTAGGGAGAAAAAGTATAGGGTTTTTAAGCTCTTAGATGCTCCCTCAGAATCTGCTTAGTTAGTGAGTAAACTGCATAGACAATAACTAAAAAAATGTTAGCTGTATGAAACCAGAATTTTTTAAAGACTGGACTTAACTTGTAGTAAAGGAGTATAAAATATTAACTCTAGCTTCAGAAATGATACATTTTCTCTGTTTGATTGGTCTTTGCCTTTGATTCACACTCACTGATAAAGGATGTTCTAGAATTATAATTATTATCAGGAGATGATTGTTTGAACTCATGGTTAATCCAGTGCCTTTAAATTTATAAAGTAAAAATGATGAGACAGTTTTTGTCACAAGCTCTGAATTTTGATTTAGCAAAGAGGGGTGTCTTTAAAACAATTTTCCAAACAGACTTTTCTAAAGATAAACATTTGTTGAAGTCATGCTGCTGCTGTTGCTAAGTCACTTCAGTCGTGTCCGACTCTGTGTGACCCCATAGACGGCAGCCACCAGGCTACCCCATCCCTAGGATTCTCCAGGCAAAAACACTGGAGTGGGTTGCCATTTCCTTCTCCAATGCATGAAAGTGAAAAGTGAAAGTGAAGTCGCTCAGTCGTGTCCGACTCTTCAAGACCCCGTGGACTGCAGCCAACCAGGCCCCTCCGTCCGTGGGATTTTCCAGGCAAAGTACTGGAGTGGGGTGCCATTGCCTTCTCTGGTTGAAGTCATGAGTAAGATAAAATATAACTTCTATAGGAATATATGCTTTTTTTTTTCACTTGTAGTACCATTTTTTAATTAGCCAGAGGAAAAATATTTTGTTTGCCTGCTGTGAAACTGGAAATTTGCTTTGCTTTCAAAATCTAGTACAGAAATATTTTTGTCTTTGATGTTCATAGTGCTTAAATTTTAGGTGAACCATTGTAGAGGTTAAAATTTTACTCAGTAAAGGTAATAAAATGATAAATGCTTTTTCTTTTGAAATGTCTTTAGGAGCTTGTGGTCTGGTGGGGTACATCTAGACATGTAAACTGGTGGTTTCAATTAGTGACAAGTGTTGTGATAAGAGTAAGCAGTAAAAGCCTAGGGGAGTGTGTGAGGGACCCAACTCAATTTTGTGTGTGAGGAGAAAGATCAGGGAAATCTCCCTGGAGAAAGTGACAGGTAAGCTGAGACCTGCAAGGCTAGACATGTTAGACCAAGACAGGTGAGTTCTAAGAGGCCTGCCAAGGACAGCGTGGCCATCGTTAGGGTAAATAAGTGGCTGTGATTTGCTTCGTCTCTTTGCATGCCCATGGGCTGTAGCCATGGGATTCTCCAGGCAAGAATACTGAAGGGGGTTGCCATGCCCTCCTCCAGGGGATCTTCCCCACCCAGGGATTGAACCCTGGTCTCCTGCATTGCAGGTGGGTTCTTTACCATCTGAGCCACCAGGGAAGCCTGTGACTGTGATAAAGAATATCACAATAGGGAACTGGCTAGAGAAGAGATTGGAGCAACATTTAGGGTCTAGGTAACAGCTTTGACGCTATGTCCTGCAGTTATTCCTGACAGTAGTGTGAAGAATGTTTTGGGAGATGAGAATGAAGAATCCTGGTTAATGCTGGCACAGTAATACAAACAAGACGTAATGGTCTCCTTGTCTAAGTGGGAGTGAGTGATATCACAGCAGGGACTTGGAAAGAAGGAAAAATCAATGATGATACATTGCTGACTTGGGCAACTAGATGTATGATAGCAGTTTACTGAAAGGGAAAAAGAGTAGATCAGATGTGGGAGAAGATAGTGGTTCTACACGTGGGATGGGTTGAACTACCTGTGGAAATAGAAGTGAAGAGTCAAGTAGGACATTAGATATTTGGGTCTGGAGCTAAGTAGAAAGAGCTGCGCTAGGAATCAGCATTTAGAAACTTTAAAGATGATTCTTGAAGAGATGCAAATAGAAGCAACTGCCTACTGGAAATGTATAGAACAAGAAAAGGGCAAAGAATATCATCATTTAGATGATGATCAGAGGAAAAGGAGCAACAGCTTGAGTGGAAGATAGGAGAGAGTAGGAACAGGAGAGAGTAGGGACAAGGTGGTCAAAGGAAGAAAATGTGTTTTTAAGTAGGGGTGAGGTGGGGCTAGTAGCAGTCAGAAGAGCTGCTGACAGGTCCAATATTTAAGAACTGAAAAGCTTCAGTTTTGGTAGTCTTCAGGCAACACTGGTGACTTCGAGATGCATTTCAGAGGGTTGATGATCTTGAAACCAGAGTTCTCTAAGGTGGGGAGTGAATGGAAATGGAGAGCCAAGTCAGTAAGTATTGACATCTCTTTCAAGAAGCTTGACAATTAAAAAAAGTATCACTCGAGCTGCTGGGTGGAGAATGGATTGTAGCAGAACTAGATTTTTAGGAGGAGGACCAGTCAAGAGTTTGTTTTAAAAGGCTAGATGGGAAATGATATGGCTAGGTCTGGATGGTAGCAATAAAGATGGAGAAAAAGAGATGTGTTCACAGTACAGCTAAGCTGGGACCTGTTGATGAATTGTATGGAGGAGATGGACAGACAAAGGTGTAGGAGTCAGAGATATTTCCCAGGTGTTTTAGCTTGGACCGCTAGCTGAGTGCATAGGTCTACCACCACTGAGAAGGAATACGTTAGAAAAAGAACCAATAAAGAGGAAAAATTCAGGGTTATAATTTAGACATTCTAAGTTTGAGATGTCTTTCGGAAACCTGGGTATAAATATCAAATAGACTTTTGGATGTGTGAATCACAGAGTGCCCATTGGTAATTTCTGTAACTTCTAAACATGAATTAAAAGATGTTGAGATTGTTTATTAGAAAATGTTGGTAGTTTGAGATGCTGACCACTATATCTTTTGGCCAAAATGGGATTATCTAGCCCCATTGAGTGCAGTGTCTGTATAAGACATCATATAGTGGTAAGATATCCTTGATATATGTGTGAGGTGATCACAAAATATGTTGGGACAGGTGCATGAATAGGGTAAGCCACTTAATTGACTGTTTTCTGCCTTTAGACTAGAAGTTAAATACTTTAGGACTTAAGATCCATAACTTCCTTCCCAGTTTTCAGGCATTCAGTGCTTGGTTTTAATATTTATTAAGTAAAATAATGAAGCAAATGCTATTAAATTGATTTAAAGAAAAACACCATTTTGTGCCATGCAATAATTTACAATTTTATAATGATTTATAATTGAGTGATAGTTTACATACAGCTCCAAATTGAGCATTTTGTTGATGAAGAAACCAAAACATATAGGTTATATTCTTGTGCAAGTCATTTATAACTTCATCTTCTCAGTTAATTCCTCCTCTTTAATATGAAACTGAAGATATGTATTATCTGCAGTAAAGCAAAATTAGCACTTTATTTTTTATTTTTAGCACTTTGTGTTCTAACAGTGCAAAGGAGAAATAGTTGAGAGCCTTACAAGAAAGATACTGATTTGTTATAGGACCTGGGCAGGTAGGCCAGTACTGAACATAGGTTTTTCCAAGACCCTGTAAAGCAAAAGATCTTTACGTCTTAAAACTAATACAATTATGTAAAGTTTAAAAATAAAATAAAATTTAAAAAAAAGAAGAAGAAAAGAAATATTTTAATGACAAAAAAAAAAAAAAAAGATCTTTACGTCTTAAATTCTCCTGGTATAAAAATGCTTTGTTGATCTTCTTTGCAGGTCTTCCTTTTGGCACAGTTCTTCCATTTTTTAAGTAACATAAAATTTTCCTGTAGAAGAAATTGAAGAAGAGTATCTGTTTTATGAATGAGTACTGAGAAGCAAGATGCAGTGAACTTTTAAATCAGTTAGCACATTTGTGTCAGCTAGATTTATAATTTGGTATCTCTACTCAGTTAAAAGTTATAATCTGTAATTAGCAGCTTTGAGGAATTATGGAATTGTTATGGGATATCACAAACTGATTAAATTCTGTCCACTTATTTTTTCCTCTCTGTTCCCCGCTACACGTGCTATGTACAAATAGTTTTTGAAAAAAATTTTTTTAACTGTGACCACGTTACATTGTACTTTCTAATCATTATTTCCCAATTCAAGGAAGGAAAATAAATTGGAGCCAGATAACTGAGGCTTAAGTGTAGTAAAAGTCAACTGGGCCAATTCATCTTATCACTTGACTGTTATTATTCTCCTGCTAAATTCCCCCCCAAAACTGAAATTAGACAATATGTCATCTCCTTAAGTAGTTATCTACATACATTTGTGCTCCCAGACTAAATTTGAATCAGAAGTGGAAATAAAGTAGCAAATGTAACAATGAAATATTTTTAAGGTGCATTTAATTTTCACAGTTGTATTTTCTTCATAGGAAATTTTTATGATTCATGTAAGAGAGGTTAAAAAAATAACCCAGCTTTTACATACCTACCAGATACCTAGGCACTGATTTTGGTACTTCATATAGTTTGATAATTCTGTTTTTAATTTGTACCACCTGGGTAAGCTTACACATGACGTATTTTAATATTTTGAGAACTGCTTTAAAAAAAAATCTAGAAAAGTAGTTTCTTCTGTGGAATAAGAATGACTATTTTAGGATACAATACTTGCAATGAGTCATGAGTAATCTCAGTTTTCATGGTTTTCTAAAATAAACTCATTTAAAGACTATGCAGTAAGAAATGTCATATTCTTAACTTCCCTATTTCTTGTATAATGGCTTTATTATTTTTGTATAAACTTACAGACTCACTCTTAAAAAACAAGCCAAAAGAGAATCTTAAAAGATAGAAAGTAAAAATCTCCAGCCAGAAGAAGCTTCTAAAATTTTGAGCATCTTCTTAGATTTTCCCATTAGTGAGATCATATAATAATGTATGCTGTTCTATAATTCATTACTTTGACTTTAATAAAATATTATAAATAGCACATTTCTTAAACAAAAAATGAAATCTATTTAGAATTGTTTCTGACTATATTATTTTTGGAAATGCTGAGTCAAATAATTTTAAACCTTGATTATGAAAGTTCATTATGTTATCCATAAAAGGAGAGAAAATAATTTCTAAGAGTAGTGGTACTTTATTTTAGGGAGATTATACATGGATCTCTTAGAAAATCTAAAGGAATCCATCATCATCTCAGAAAATACATACAGTATTTTATATATAATTTCAAGGTCCTTGAATTGCACCACCACCACCCTGAAGCCCATCTCTGGTCAGATAGAGGAGGGGAGTGGGTAGGGTATTTTGTGGACTATCATAGGCCTTGCTCTAGAAACTTCAACAGCCTTGTTAAAGTAGGTAATCTTTTTTCTTAACACAATAGCAGGTGTTTCTTAGGGGGTGCAGGTAGGGTTAGCTAAAAGACAAAACTCATCACAGCTATCAGAACCATCTATAAAAACGCTTAATACTTCTTGTTCCCCAAAGGCCCCAAATGAAACAGTTCAGTTCAGTCACTCAGTCGTGTCCGACTCTTTGCCACCCCATGAACCACAGCACGCCAGGCCTCCCGGTCCATCACCAACTCCTGGAGTCCACCCAAACCCATGCCAATTGAGTTGGTGATGCCATCTAACCATCTCATCCTCTGTCGTCCCCTTCTCCTCCTGCCCTCAATCTTTCCCAGCATCAGGGTCTTTTCCAATGAGTCAGCTCTTTGCATCAGGTGGCCAAAGTATTGGAGTTTCAGCTTCAATATCAGTCCTTCCAATGAACATCCAGGACTGATCTCCTTTAGGATGGACTGGTTGAATCTCCTTGCAGTCCAAGGGACTCTTCAACTTCAATTCTTCAGCGCTCAGCTTTCTTCACAGTCCAACTCTCACATCCATACATGACCACTGGAAAAACCATAGCCTTGACCAGATGGACCTTTGTTGACAAAGTAATGTCTCTGCTTTTTAATACGCTGTCTAGGTTGGTCATAACTTTCCTTCCAAGGAGTAAGCGTCTTTTAATTTCACAGCTGCAGTCACCATCTGCAGTGATTTTGGAGCCCCCAAAAATAAAGTCAGCCACTGTTGCCACTGTTTCCGCATCTATTTGCCATGAAGTGATGGGACTGGATACCATAATCTTAGTTTTCTGAATGTTGAGCTTTAAGCCAACTTTTTCACTCTCCTCTTTCACTTTCATCAACAAGAGTGCTTCTAAAAACCTTTACTGGATTTAATGAACAGTAGGCTTTATAATCAAATTAAGCAGATTGATAGAGATATTCCATTTATTCTCCTGGGAGCCTGTTTTTCAGTATTATGCTTCTCAAGGTTCTACATTCCAAGAAATCCACGTAACATGCCCCACTAGCTTATCTTCATTTCTTGTTCTTATCTACTTTAAAGTGGTTTTTTAATTAAAAAAAAACAAAACATAGTGAATTTTTTGGGATAAAGATTGAGCAGTTACTTTAACCCTTCTTTAGTGTAGTAGTTCTGGACATACTCATATTTGAACGGTAGTTGAGTAAGACATGTTAGTATTTATGTTCTTTAAAGTTTTAGATAGTGTTCTAGGGGTTTTCTTAAAATGGTATATACAGTTGTATATTAGAATGCATTATCAGACTGGTAGGGTGCATATATTCAGATTCCTAAAATGTGATATCTACAATTTTCCCAGCATTTTCAATTTTAAGGAAATCATAGATCCTTAACTAAGTCATATTTAGTTACAATGCTATGAATCATTTGTTAATAAACATTTCCGTTGTTACTTTGTAATAGCTTGATCCTCTAAAGTTTCAAATAAAAGCTGATTTTAGACTCCTAGTTATTAATGTTCTAGGGGTATTGCCAAAAAAAGCTACATGTCCTATATTCTGTGCCAGTTTCTTAAATTAGAATCTTGGATTGCATCCTCAGCGTGTCACTGTAGTGGTATTGCTGGGTTGCTATGATACGGTGCTTGTTCTATAATTTGTAGCATGAAGCTTATATGAGCGCCTACTTTAGATTTCAAATATGTGAGCAGCAGTAATTGGGAATATGTTACCTTTTTTCTTTTAAGAAAAATTATACCTATAAAACTGTTACTTCTGTTATGACTTCTGATACCTAGACCTTCAAACTGTTCTTAGATGTAAAATAATGAACAACTTGAAATAATTTAGTTATCGCTATGAAGTTTATCACATTAACTTTTATGAAAATGAACAAGAAGAGGAAGATTTTATGATAATGAATATTTTAAGATTTCAATGTTCTCAGTATTTGAGGTCTTGAAAGAAATGAATGTAGACTAGATTTTCTGATAATATTCATTTAAGACAGTACCAATAAAACCATATGACAAGGGAAAACTCCAAGTTATGTTACTGTTCTGAATGTAATTATTTTATTCAGTGTACTGTTCTTAAAACCAGCCTTATTAAAACATGGCCATATTAATAAACTATTATTATCATTTCTTTTTAAAAAAATGTTATTGAAGTATAGTTTATTTGTAATGTGTTAATTTCTGCTGCGTGGCAAAGTGATTTAGTTATGTATATATTAACTTTAATATTATGGTTTAATATTATGGATAATATTATATATTATCATTAATATTATGGGCTGTGGTCAACCTAGACAGCATATTAAAAAGCAGAGATATTGCTTTGCCAAAAGAGGTCCGTCTAGTCAAGGCTATGGTTTTTCCAGTAGTCATGTATAGATGTGAGAGTTGGACTATAAAGATAGCTGAGCGTTGAAGAATTGATGCTTTTGAACTGTGGTGTTGGAGAAGACTCTTGAGAATCCCTTGGACTGCAAGGAGATCCAACCAGTCTATCCTAAAGGAAATCAGTCCTGAATATTCATTGGAAGGACTGATGCTGAAGCTGAAACTGCAATACTTTGGCCACCTGATGCAAAGAACTGACTCACTAGGAAAGACCCTGATGCTGGGAAAGATTGAAGACGGGAGAAGAAGGGAATGACTGAGGATGAGATGGTTGGATGGCATCACTGACTCGATGGACATGAGTTTGAGTAAACTCCGGGAGTTGGTGAAGGACAGGGAAGCCCCGCGTGCTGCATTCCATGGAGTCGCAAAGAGTCAGACTCAGCTGAGCGGCTGAACTGAAACTGATTATGGTTTATCAGAATATTGATTATAGTTCTCTGTGCTATAAAATATGACCTTGTAGTTTATCCATCCTATATATAATAGTTTGCATCTGCTAATCTCAAACTCCCAATCCTTCCCCTCCGCACTCTCCTCTTCCCCTTGGCAACTACAAGTCTGTTCTCTATATCTGTAGCCTGTTGCATTTAATATGTCATTTGTGTCATATTCTAGATTCCACATGTGAGTGGTATCATATGATACTTGTCTTTCTCTTTCTAATGTACTTCATTTATTATAATAATCTCTAGGTACATGTTGCTTCAAATGACATTATTTCATTCTTTTTTATGGCTGAATAATAGTCCATTGTTTGTGTGTTGGTGTGTGCGTGCATGTGTGTGTATATATAAAATACTACAGTTTCTTTACCCATTCATCTGTTGATGGGCATTTTGATTGTTTCTATGTCTTGGCTATTGTAAATAATGCTGCTATGAACATAGGTGTGCACATATCTTTTCAAATTATAGTTTTGTCTGGGTATGTACCCAACAGGGAGATTGCTGGATCATATGGCAGTTCTAGTTTTTTGAGGAAACTCCATACTGTTTTCCATAGCAGCTGCACAACTTACATTCCCATCAACAATGTAAAAGTGAAAAGTGAAGTCGCTTAGTCGTGTCCGACTCTTTGCGACCCCATAGACTGTAGCCTACCAGGCTCCTCTGTCCATGGGATTTTCCAGGCACTAGTACTGGAGTGTATTACCATTTCCTTCTCCAGGGGATCGTCCCAACCCAGGGCTCGAACCCGGGTCTCCCGTATTGTAGACAGATGCTTTACCATCTGAGCCACCAGGGAAGTACTTGTAGACTTTTTGATAATGGCCATTCTGGCCTGTGTGAGGTGGTACCTCATTGTAGTTTTGATTTGCATATAATATAATTTGCAATAACTAGTGATGAGGAGCTTCTTTTCATGCGCCTTTAGGCCATCCGTATGTCTTTGGGGAAAAGTCTGTTTAGGTCTTCTGCCCATTTTCCAATTGGGTTGTTTGTTTGTTACTGAATTGTAGAAGCTGTTGGTTTAATATTTGTTTATTTTGGAAATTAAGCCTTTGTTGGTTGCATCATTTGCAAATATTTTCTCCCACTCCATGGGCAGTCTTTTCATTTTGTTTATGGTTTCCTTTGCTGTGCAAAAGCTTATAAGCTTGATTAGGTCCTGTTTGTTTTTGCTTTTATTTCGGTTGCTTTGGGAGACTGACCAATCGCTGATATTTTTTCTGTCAGAAAAGAAAAGAAAATTAGTCGCTCAGTTGTGTCTGACTCTTTGCGATCCTGTAGACTGTAGCCTGCTAGGCTCCTTTGTCCATGGAATTCTCCAGGCAAGAATACTGGAGTGGATTGCCATTTCTTTCTCCAGGGGATCTTCCCAACCCAGGGATCAAACCCCAGTCTCCTGCATTACAGGTAGATTCTTTACAGTTTGAGCCACCAGGGAAGCCCCAGTAAAATTTCTGTCAGAGAATTTTTTTAAAACTTTTTATTTTGTATTGTGGTATGTAGCTGGTTAACAAAGAGTGCTGTGATAGTTGCAAGTGAACAAGGAAGGAACTCAGCCATACTTAGTATGTATCCATTTTCCCCCAAACTTCCCTCCCATCCAGGCTGCCGCATAATGTTGAGCAGAGTTCCATGTACTATACATAACGTAGGTCTTTGCTGATTATACATTTTAAATGTAGCAGTGTGTACTTGTCCTTCCCAAACTCCCTTACTATCCCATCCCTCCAGCAACCATAAGTTCATTCTCCAAGTCTATAGTCTCTCTCTGTTCTATAAGTTCAACTGTATCATTTCTTTTTAGATTCTACGTATAAGGAATGTCATACAGTATTTCTCTTTATCTATGTCAGAGAATGTTTTGCCTGTGTTTTTATTATTAACTCTTACATGATGGTTTTTAATTTTCATTTACATGTTCCATGAAAATTTCTAATTTAGTATGCTAGATTAGTATAGGCAACATAAAGACAAAACAGGAATATTCTAAGCATCTGTTGTAAACATATACATTTATGGTGGAATGAAGTTTATGTGATTATTATGTGTATATGATCTTTAAACTGTAATTTATCTTTAAACTTTTACTATCTTTGAATAATATTTTAGGTATTTGACATAAAAGTATTTTAGAGATCAGGACTGGATTAAATTTTTTAAATATCTTTATTTAGATATGATTTATGTACCATAAAGTTAATCTTTTAAAGTATATAATTCAGCGGCTTTTGGTATATTCACAGATAAGTGCTACTATCACTATAGTCAATTTAGAACGTTTTCATTATCTCAAGAAGAAATGTTATACTCTTTATTACCTCCATTATCCCTTCATCCCTGCCATCCCTACACTAAGCAATCACTTATCTATGTTCTGTTTCTACAGATTTCCCTATTCTAAACATTTTGCATGAATGGAAGCATACAATTATGGCCCCCCCTTTTTTTTGGCATGCTCAGTCGTGTCCGACTCTTTGTGACCCCATGGACCGTAGTCTGCCAGGCTCCTCTGTTCATGAAATTTCCCAAGCAAGAATACTGGAGTGGGTTGCCATTTCCTTCTCCAGGGAAATGGCAGTAGTTGTGACAGGAAAAGAAAGTGAAAGTGAAAGTTGCTCAGTCTGTTGGACTGTTTGCAACTCCAGACTATACACGAATTCTCCAGGCCAGAATACTGGAGTAGGGAACCTTTCCTTTCTCCAGGTGATCTTCCCAACCCAGGGATCCAACCCAGGTCTCCCACATTGCAGGCAGATTCTTTGCCAGCTGAGCCACAAGGGAAGCCCAATAATACTGGAGTAGGTAGTCTATCCCCCAGCAGATCTTCCTGCATTGCAGGTGGATTCTTGACCAACTGAGCGAGGACTTTTTGTCTTTTCCTGACCACAGCCTAACTTTAAATTCCAGTGACTTTCAGCTAACTGCTGTCTTGTTTTCAGCAATGCAGTGGAGCATCATTGTTCAGCAATCCAATCAAATTCAGGCTCCTTTGAAGGAATAGTTCTTGATGTTAATGTTCGGTATTTGTTCTGACACCAGGAGGGCTCCTCTAAGCTGCTCCTTTATCTGGTATTGTCTTGGGAACTCTCCAGCATAGAGTTTAGCCTTATATCCTCATTGAATCTACAGATCTCTCTATTACCTTTTACCACAACTGCCACTGTCTTGAGAGATTCAGCTTAAATTTTAGCTTGAACTTTTCATGCTCTGTTGAAAATGAAGCCAGTTCCTTTGGGAAGAGACAAAACAGCCGATTTATGGCTTGTTTCTCCCACTTCCCCAGGCAAAATCTTGTGAGCCAGAGCTCTGGAGCTGGGAGTGGGGAAAATGGCATGCTTCTCTCTGAGGAACAACCCATTTTAGGAGCTGAATATGAGGTGGAGAGGGGGCAGGTGTCTGAGATTTTCTTGGCTTTCATCTTCCAGTATGGAACCACAACCTTACAGTCCAGGACTAAGGTAATTGGAGCCCCAGTGTTCTCAGTGGTTCTGCACCAAGAGTAGAGTCTTTGTCCCACGGATCGAGGTTGGGTAGAAGATCGGACTTCTACTCAGGTAGGAGAGGGACTTCTACCCTTCTTGACAACACTGGCCTGGGAGTTGACCTCAGCAACAGGTACCTGTGGGCAGAATGAGAACTGCCAGCATTCTGCTCCACACCTGAAGAAAGCTGTCTGACTGGGAGCTGGAGGTAGAGGGATCCTTGGGTGTACCTCCCTGGAGTGGAATTTCTGCCTAGCTGAGCTGATAGGAGAAAGGGAGAAAGCTGTCTTGGTTCAGATACTAAGACTGGCTTTTCGCTTCAGATATTCATAGATGCTCTTGGATAGATGATTCCTTATTTACTTTTCGCCTTAGGATCATTTCCAGAGGCTTTAAAAAGTTATTTTTAAAATGATTTTCATCAGTTTCACTGGAGAGCAGGTCTGTGGAGCTTTTAAGCTTGTCTTGCTAAAAGTTGATCTCCCTGTGGACTAAAAGATTTAGCTTCTTTTATAGTAATAATTTGTACCTTACAATTATCTAGAAATTCATAGCTTGCAGGTATATAATAATGCCAATAAATTTGAAAACTTAGAGGAGAGGAGTTGGGAAAACCCCTTGAAATAAACAAACAGCTTTCTCAAACTGACACAAGAAGAAACAAAAGTCTGAGTAAGTCTTACATCTATTTAACTGAGTTCTAATTAAAAACCCTGGCAAGGACAGTTCAAGAAAAGGTGATTACAGACCAATATCCCTTACGAACATAGATGGAAAAATCTTATACAGAAGATTAGTAAATTGAATTTAGCAGCATATAGATAATACATCATGATTATGTGGGATTTATGCCAGGAAGCTAAGGTTGGTTTACATTCAAAATGATTTGCTGAATAAATATTGATAGAATAAAAATGTCCTATTATTACTTCAGTACAAATAGAAAAGTAGAAAATTCCTTTTCTGTATAGTTAGCTTCTCTCTAGTACTTTTCCGTGCAAATTCCAGCCATTCAAGAGGCTTGATCTGCAGTGTCTATTTAGCTCAGTCTATTTGGCTTTTGCTCTTTTGAACCTGTATTGTTTCTTCCTATACTGCAGTTACAGATAGAGCTGTTTAGTTGTGGAACTCACTCTCTTTTCCTTCTCTCAGGAATAGCAGTCCTGTACTACCTGTTTTCCAGCATCTGAAGACAGTTACCTCATGTATTTTGTCCAGTTTTTAGTAGTTTACTATAGGAAGATTGGTCTGCCAGAAACACAAGTCTTGCCCACACTTTTTGTCAACCTTATGCAATAAGTATGAAATGATATATGGCATTTCATACATAAACTCATATATATAGTTTATATATATTTACATTTTTCTCCTTAACTAGTGTGGTTAAAAATCTTTTCTTCTTTATTGGTGCTTTGTGTTTCACATGCCTTTCTATAGGTTTATTTTCTTTATCTTACTGATTTATAGATTTTTTTGTGTTTGTGCGTGCTGGATGCCATTCAGAGTTGGTTAGAAAACTCTAAATACTTTATAATTTTCCTATTCACATTTAGTTTTTTAGTTCTCTTGGAATTAAATGTATAAATAAGTGAGGGAATCTAACTTTTTAATATGAATAGCAAGTTGTCCTTGCATAATTTTGAAATTCCCCACTGACTTTTTAAAAAAAAAAAACAAAACACCAATTTTATTGTAGATTAATCTTCTGTGTATGTGCACATGTTTGTAGGTGCCTTATTTCCCTGGCCAGTGGTCTTTTTGTCTATTCCTGCACAGTACCATTTAGTTTTAATTACCTTGTGTGATAAGATCACTGTTCCTTTCTTTGTCTTGAAAATCATCTTGGCTATTCTTGGTTGTTTATTTTTCCAGATGAATTGTGAGAGCAACTCTTCAAGTTCTAGCAAAACACCCTGTTGTAATCCAAAATGTATCTCTGTTATTTATGTCTTTGATATATTTCTTCAGAGTTTTATAATTTTTCTCATAAAAGTCATGTTTTGTTCTTTGTTAGATCTCTCAAATCACTTGCCCCTGGAACCAAGTCACCATATGACGAGGAAGTTTAAGCCATATGGAGAGGTCACGTATGGGAGTTCTGGCACTAGCCCTAACTAGTCGTTCAGCCAGAGGCCAGAATCAACTATAAGACATATGAGTGATTGAGCCTTCATATGATTGCAATCCCTAGTTTTCTAGTTTTTTTAGCTTGAGGTCTTAGATATCATGAACCAAAGATAAGTTGTCTGAATCTCTGACCCAGTGAAATTGTGAGAGATAATAATTATTATTGTTTTAAGCCTCTAAAGTTTGGGATAATTTGTTTATTAAGCAGTAGAAAATTGGGCTTCCCTGGTGGCTTAGAGGTAAAACGTCTGCCTGCAATGCGGGAGACCTGGGTTCAATCCCTGGTCGGGAAGATCCCCTGAAGAAGGAAATGACAGTCCACTCCAGTATTCTTGCCTGGAGAATCCCATGGATGGAGGAGCCTGGTGGGCTACAGTCCCTGGGGTTGCAAAGAGTCAGACACGACTAAGCGACTTCACTTCTTTCACTTTCAGTAGAAAATTAATACACTGGATACCATTCTGGTTATGATTTAGCTTCTCCTATAAGCAAGAGAGTTCCAGAAAAACATCTACTTCTGCTTTGTTGACTATGCCAAAGCCTTTGACTGTGTGGCTCACAACACTGGAAAATTCTTCAAGAGATGGGAATACCAGACCACCTGACCCACCTCCTGAGAAATCTATGTGCAGGTCAAGAAGCAACAGTTAGAACTGGACATAGAACAACAGACTGGTTCAAAATTGGGAAAGGAGTCCGTCAAAGCTGTATATTGTCACCCTGCTTATTTAACTTACATGCAGAGTACATCATGTGAAATGCTGGGCTGGATGAAGCACAGGCTGGAATCAAGATTGCCAGGAGAAATATCAATAACCTCAGATATGCAGATGACACCACCCTTTTGGCAGAAAGTGAAGAGGAACTAAAGAGCCTCTTGATGAAAGTGAAAGAGGAAAGTGAAAAAGCTGGCTTAAAACTCATTCAAAAAACTAAGATTATGGCATCCAGTCCCATCACTTCATGGCAAATAGATGGGGAAACAATGGAAACAGTGACAGACTTTATTTTTTGGGGCTCCAAAATCACTGCAGACGATGACTGCAGCCATGAAATTAAAAGATGCTTGCTTCTCAGAAGAAAAGTTATGACTAACCTAGACAGCATATTCAAAAGAAGAGACATTACTTTGTCAACAAAGGTCTGCATAGTCAAAGCTATTGTTTTTCCAGTAGTCATGTATGGATGTGAGAGTTGGACCGTAAAGAAAGCTGAGCACTGAAGAATTGATGCTTTTGAAGTGTGGTCTTGAAGAAGACTCTTGAGAGTCCCTTGGACTGCAAGGAGATCCAACCAGTCAATTCTAAAGGAAATCAGTCCTGAATATTCATTGGAAGGACTGATGCTGAAGCTGAAACTGCAATACTTTAGCCACTTGATGTGAAGAACTGACTCATTAGGAAAAGCCCTGATGCTGGGAAAGATTGAAGGCAGGAGGAGAAGGGGGTGACAGAGGATGAGATGGTTGTATGGCATCCCCGACTCTATGGACATGAGTTTGAGCAAGCTCCAGGAGTTGGTGATAGACAGGGAAGCCTGGTGTGCTGCAGTCCATGGGTTCGCAAAGAGTCAGACATGACTGAATAACTGAACTGAACTGAACCTGGTAGGTCTGCTTAAGGTTTAACTGGGCTTCCCTGGTGCCTCAGTGGTAAAGAATCTGCCTGCCAATGCAGGAGACGTGAGTTCAATCCCTGAATTGGGAAGATCCCCTGTAGGAAGAAATTGCCACCCACTCCAGTATTCTTGGCTGGGAAATCCCATGGACAGATACAGTACTTGGAATAATTTCTCATCCTAAGTTAATAAATTAGCATTTGTTACTATGTCATGAGCTTGGCTCATTTGTATTTTATGTGATAAGAAACCATGTATCTGCATGTATAAGGCCGAGGAATAAACTCATTGAAAATTCATCATGAACACCATGTTTCTTGAGAAACTGACCTTCTTCTCTTGAGAATGAATTAACATACCAATGTGGTTGAGATTGGAAGTTTTCATGTATTCCATGATACTTATATAGTCAGATACAACTTGTACTATGTTAAAAAACCTGAACTTGTCTTAAATACCTGTTAATTTGGTGGTACGGTCTTTATAGGTTTCATAAACTGACACCAAAGAATACAGTGTAAAACTTCCTTACATTTTTCTAAAGACTGTAATTTACTTCAAAAACTCCTTAAAAGTTCACGAATATCAAATGAGTCAGGTGATCAGCTAGGTTCTGTACTTAACTACATAGGTGTTACTTTTTTCTCAAATAGTTTATTCTGTGAACCTTGAGATATCTTGTGACTCCAGCAAGAATCCACCTTGGAAGTCATGTTGCATCACTTCCGCAGTATTCACTCTGTTCCCTGGAAGCAAGTCTCTTTAGTCCAGCCCACATTGACGGCAGGAGAAGTAGACTCCACCTTCTGAAGAAAAGAGTATCAAATAATTTGTGGACAAATTTTAGAACTACTGCGCTTGATAGTTTGCAGTAGTTCTAGGCTTCCCTGGTGGCTCAGACGGTAAAGAATCTGCCTGCATTGCAGGAGACTTGAATTCTATCCTGGGTCAGGAAGATCCCCTGGAGAAGGAAATGGCATCCCACTCCAGTATTCTTGCCTGGAGAATCCCATAGACAGAGAAGCCTGGTGGGCTATAGTCTGTGGGGTTGTAAGAGTCCAACACAACTGAGAGACTTAACACTTAACAGTCCACTTGATAAGCTTGAAATTAGTACAAAGGAAGTTTTATAAATTAATGATATTAGGCTTAACGTATCCTGATTCTCTGTCTCACAGTACAGGGTATAGTTGTGTTTAATGGTCCTGGTAGACTTAAAATCCTTTGACTAAAGTTTTTTACTGCAAGAGGAGAGAGTGGGTGAATTGAGAAAGCAGCACGGACATATATACAGTAACATGTTTAAAATAGGTAAATAGTAGGAAGCTACTGTATAGCACAGGGAGCTCAGCTCAGTGCTTTTTGATGACCTAGAGGGGTGGGAGGGAGGCTCAAGAGGAAGGGGATATATGTATACTTAGAGATGATTCATGCTGTTTGTACAGCAGAAACTAACACAGCCTTGTAAAGCAGTTATCCTCCCAATTAAAAATTTTACAAATAAAGTTTTTTACTCATTGAGTAGTGTTTGCATGGGCACTGTCTTTACTTGCTTCTAAAGAAAATGAAGAAATAATGATGGGAAAGTGCATTCCAGCCAGTACATGTGCAGACGGGCCACCTGGGGAACTTGGAACTGTCAGCATGAATGGAACTTAGGATGTAAAGGGGGAATGATGGGAAGTGAAGTTGGAAAGGTAGTGCCCCTCAGTTTCTCCTTCTCTCCTTTCACCCTCAGCTTTTGTCATCTTTACATTTTTAAGGTTAATATTTTCTGTGGCCATAATTTCTTTTGCATTTCTTTTCCGTGGGGATGGTCTTGATCCCTGTCTCCTGTACAGTGTCATGAACCTCATTCCATAGCTCATCAGGCACTCTATCTATCAGATCTAGGCCCTTAAATCTATTTCTCACTTCCACTGTATAATCATAAGGGATTTGATTTAGGTCATACCTGAATGGTCTACTGGTTTTCCCTACTTTCTTCAATTTCAGTCTGAATTTGGCAATAAGGAGTTCATGGTCTGAGCCACAGTCAGCTCCTGGTCTTGTTTTTGCTGACTGTATAGAGCTTCTCCATCTTTGGCTGCAAAGAATATAATCAATCTGATTTCGGTGTTGACCATCTGGTGATGTCCATGTATAGAGTCTTCTCTTGTGTTGTTGGAAGAGGGTGTTTGTTATGACTAGTGCATTGTTTTGGCAAAACTCTATTAGTCTTTGCCCTGCTTGATTCCGTATTCCAAGGCCAAATTTACCTGTTACTCCAGGTGTTTCTTGACTTCCTACTTTTGCATTCCAGTCCCCTGTAATGAAAAGGACATCTTTTTTGGGTGTTAGTTCTAAAAGGTCTTGTAGGTCTTCATAGAACTGTTCAACTTCAGCTTCTTCAGCATTACTGGTTGGGGCATAGACTTGGATTACTGTGATATTGAATGGTTTGCCTTGGAAACGAACAGAGATCATTCTGTCTTTGAGATTGCATCCAAGTACTGCATTTCGGACTCTTTTGTTGACCATGATGGCTACACCATTTCTTCTGAGGGATTCCTGCCCGCAGTAGTAGATATAATGGTCATCTGAGTTAAATTCACCCATTCCAGTCCATTTTAGTTCGCTGATTCCTAGAATGTCGACATTCACTCTTGCCATCTCTTGTTTGACCGCTTCCAATTTGCCTTGATTCATTGACCTGACATTCCAGATTCCTATGCAATATTGCTCTTTACAGCATCGGACCTTGCTTCTATCACCAGTCACATCCACAGCTGGGTATTGTTTTTGCTTTGGCTGCATCCCTTCATTCTTTCTGGAGTTATTTCTCCACTGATCTCCAGTAGGATATTGGGCACCTACCGACCTGGGGAGTTCCTCTTTCAGTATCCTATCATTTTGCCTTTTCATACTGTTCATGGGGTTCTCAAGGCAAGAATACTGAAGTGGTTAGCCATTCCCTTCTCCAGTGGACCACATTCTGTCAGATCTCTCCACCATGACCCGCCCGTCTTGGGTTGCCCCACGGGCATGGCTTAGTTTCACTGAGTTAGACAAGGCTGTGGTCCTAGTGTGATTAGATTGACTAGTTTTCTGTGAGTATGGTTTCAGTGTGTGTGCCCTCTGATGCCCTCTTGCAACACCTACCATCTTTTTTGGGTTTCTCTTACCCTGGGCGTGGGATATCTCTTCACAGCTGGTCCAGCAAAGCACAGCCATTGCTCCTTATCTTGGACGAGGGGTATCTCCTCACCGATGGACAGGGAGGCCGGCGTGCTGCGATTCATGGGGTCGCAAAGAGTCGGACATGACTGAGCGACTGATCTGATCTGATCTGATGGCCATAATTAAGTTTTATGTGAATTGTTAATTATAAAAGTTGAAAGCCAGTGGGCAGGGTTTACGTGTGACTGCATAGGCTCCAGAGCTGCATAATATATTTCCTTTCTTGTTTAGTTTTTTTAAGTATTTCCTGGAATTTCTAATTGTCTATTTTTTTCCCACCTTTAACATACTCTCAGTTTTTTCCTCCAAATCTCCATGTGATAAGATACCCTAATGATTCTGCTTTAGAGACCAGTTTCTTAGGGCCTTCTTTCCTCCTGCTCTAAACTGATCCAGTTTTTCTCTAGGTCTGCTTTTCTTGAATTTCCATAATTCCTGGATTCCATTCCTTTCCCTTTCTCCCTATTGCTGCGTCATGTCCTCGGAATTTCCTATAAAAGGTTGTTTGAGGGTGCTAAGTTTTCCAAGTAGTTGCATGTCTGAAAGCACCGTTTTTGAACCTGTATCCTATTTCTGCTTTGTTGACTATGCCAAAGCCTTTGACTGTGTGGATCACAATAAACTGGAAAATTCTGAAAGAGATGGGAATACCAGACCACCTGACCTGCCTCTTGAGAAACCCATATGCAGGTCAGGAAGCAACAGTTAGAACTGGTCATGGAACAACAGACTGGTTCCAAATAGGAAAAGGAGTACGTCAAGACTGTATATTGTCACCCTGCTTATTTAACTTATATGCAGAGTACATCATGAGAAACACTGGGCTGGAAGAAGCACAAGCTGGAATCAAGACTGCCGGGAGAAATATCAATAACCTCAGATATACAGATGACACCACCCTTATGGCAGAAAGTGAAGAGGAACTCAAAAGCCTCTTGATGAAAGTGAAAGAGGAGAGTGAAAAAGTTAGCCTCAAGCTCAACATTCAGAAAACGAAGATCATGGCATCTGGTCCCATCCCTTCATGGGAAATAGATGGGGAAACAGTGTCAGACTTTATTTTTGGGGGCTCCAAAATCACTGCACATTTTGGAGCAGTGATTGCATCCATGGAATTAAAAGACGCTTACTCCTTGGAAGGAAAGTTATGACCAACCGTGATAGCATATTGAAAAGCAGAGACATTACTTTGCCAACAAAGGTCCATCTAGTCATATGGTTTTTCCAGTGGTCATGTATGGATGTGAGAGTTGGACTGTGCAGAAAGCTGAGCGCCGAAGAATTGATGCTTTTGAACTGTGGTGTTGGAGAAGACCCTTGAGAGTCCCTTGGACTGCAAGATCCAACCAGTCCATCCTAAAGGAGATTGGTCCTGGGTATTCATTGGAAGGACTGATGCTGAAGCTGAAACTCCAGTACTTTGGCCACCTCATGCGAAGAGTTGACTCATAGGAAAAGACCCTGATGCTGGGAGGGATTGGGGGCAGGAGGAGAAGGAGATGACAGAGGATGAGATGGTTGGATGGCATCACTGACTTGATGGACATGAGTTTGAGTGAAGTCCAGGAGTTGGTGATGGAAAGAGAGGCCTGGTGTGCTGCAATTCGTGGGGTCACAAAGAGACGGACACGACTGAGAGACTGAACTGACTGAACCTTGTTATCAATATCAGAGGTATTTTGAAGCGATGATGATAAGTATGAATATATTGGTATTTCAAGTCTGTTACATTGGCCTAGTAAAAATAGCCAAGGAAAAACAATATGTGACCTTACCACCTGAAAGTACTACATTGCCATATTGAAACACCACTGAGTATGCTTCATTTGCAAGCATGCTTGTAATGGGGAAACTGAAGTATAAAGTCGTCAGTGTAGACACTGTCAGTACTTTTTACATTTAGTGAACAAAATTATTATACATTCTTTTTCTCACAAATTACTTTTTATTCATATTTATGAAATACAGCCAAGCTATAGTCTTATTTTTTCAGCTTATTGAAATACATTTTTTGTCTCCTTTTCTTATGAGAATATTCTGAAAATTGATGTTTCAGAAAGATCCCTAAGAGTTAGGCTATATTAAACATCTATTTTATAATTTTTTAATGATGAAACCATTGATCTTTTCTTACTAGGATAACCATTATAAAAACTTGACCGATATAAAAATGTTATGTGTCTTGAACCTAGAAGTAGGCCAACCAATAGTAGATGACAGGAGCATCCTCTCTCCTCTCACTTAACCTTTTACAATCTGATCAACTCTTCCACCATTGTTTTACCTTAGCTTCTAAGAGACTCAACGCAGAGTGCTTAAATACAACAGTCAGATACCTTGTATAGCTTTCCTGCTTTTAATTAATCCTGATTTTATTTTTAATTGTTCTGTTCATATTTAATCTTGTAAGCACTCTCAAATTCTTTTTGACTCCAGGTTATATTTTTTAAGGTTTTGTATCTTGCCTTCTTCAGCGATCAGTGCAAAGAAATAGAGGAAAACAACAGAATGGGAAAGACTAGAGATCTCTTCAAGAAAATCAGAGATACCAAAGGAACATTTCATGCAAAGATGGGCTCGATAAAGGACAGAAATGGTATGGACCTAACAGAAGCAGAAGATATTAAGAAGAGATGGCAAGACTACACAGAAGAACTGTACAAAAAAGATCTTCATGACACAGATAATCATGATGGTGTGATCACTGACCTAGAGCCAGACATCCTGGAATGTGAAGTCAAGTGGGCCTTAGAAAGCATCACTACAAACAAAGCTAGTGGAGGTGATAGAATTCCAGTTGAGCTATTCCAAATCCTGAAAGACGATGGTGTGAAAGTGCTGTGCTCAATATGCCAGCAAATTTGGAAAACTCAGCAGTGGCCACAGGACTGGAAAAGGTCAGTGTTCATTCCAATCCCAAAGAAAGGCAATGCCAAAGAATGCTCAAACTACCGTACAATTGCAGTCATCTCACACGCTAGTAAAGTAATGCTCAAAATTCTCCAAGTCAGGCTTCAGCAATATGCGAACCGTGAACTTCCTGACATTCAAGCTGGTTTTAGAAAAGGCAGAGGAACCAGAGATCAAATTCCCAACATCCGCTGGATCATGGAAAAAGCAAGAGAGTTCCAGAAAAACATCTATATCTGCTTTATTGACTATGCCAAAGCCTTTGACTGTGTGGATCACAATAAACTGTGGAAAATTCTGAAAGAGATGGGAATACCAGACCACCTGATCTGCCTCTTGAGAAATTTGTATGCAGGTCAGGAAGCAACAGTTAGAACTGGACATGGGATAACAGACTGGTTCCAAATAGGAAAAGGAGTACGTCAAGGCTGTATATTGTAACCCTGCTTATTTAACTTCTATGCAGAGTACATCATGAGAAACGCTGGGCTGGAAGAAGCACAAGCTGGAATCAAGACTGCCGGGAGAAAAATCGACAACCTCAGATATGCAGATGACGCCACCCTTATGGCAGAAAGTGAAGAGGAACTCAAAAGCCTCTTGATGAAAGTGAAAGAGGAGAGTGAAAAAGTTGGCTTAAAGCTCAACATTCAGAAAACGAAGATCATGGCATCTGGTCCCATCCCTTCATGGGAAATAGATGGGGAAACAGTGGAAACAGTGTCAGACTTTATTTTTGGGGGCTCCAAAATCACTGCAGATGGTGATTGCAGCCATGAAATTAAAAGACGCTTACTCCTTGGAAGGAAAGTTATGACCGACCTAGATAGCATATTGAAAAGCAGAGACATTACTTTGCCAGCAAAGGTTCGTCTAGTCAAGGCTACGGTTTTTCCAGTAGTCATGTATGGATGTGAGAGTTGGACTGTGAAGAAGGCTGAGGGCCAAAGAATTGATGCTTTTGAACTGTGGTGTTGGAGAAGACTCTTGAGAGTCCCTTGGACTGCAAGGAGATCCAACCAGTCCATCCTAAAGGAGATCAGCCCTAGGATTTCTTTGGAAGGAATGATGGTAAAGCTGAAACTCCAGTACTTTGGCCACCTCATGCGAAGAGTTGACTCATTGGAAAAGACCCTGATGCTGGGAAAGATTGAGGGCAGGAGGAGAAGGGGACGACAGAGGATGAGATGGTTGGATGGGATCACTGATTCGATGGATGTGAGTCTCAGTGAACTCTAGGAGTTGGTGATGGACAGGGAGGCCTGGCGTGCTCGATTCATGGGGTCGCAAAGAGTCGGACATGACTGAGCGACTGATCTGATCTGATCTGATCTTGCCTTTTCAACTTGCTTCTAAGCTCTTGAAGACAGGAAATCATCTCTAACTTTCAAAACTAGCTTCAATGGACTGTTTTGAAGTTAAATAAATAGACATAGGAAACACTTAGAATTGTATTTGGCATGAAGGAAATGCTAATGTTAGCAGCATTATGTTTTATTATGTTCAGACTACTTTATAGAACATGTACTTATAGGAGGTATTTAGGTAAGAAAAGATTTTTCTGTTCCTCAATACTTAACAAAAATTTGAGGACTGGACATTTGTATTTTAACTCAGTGCCAAATGAGTTGAAATGTTAACTGCTTTCTAAATATATCTAATGTTTGGTAAAATCCAAAGGTGACCTCTTCCATCCAAATATTAGGTAATGCTGGGACATAATTCTGGAGGAGAAAGCAACTTGAAAGAAGTCTTTAGGCTAAGTAGCACATTACGGAATTGAGAAGCTATGAAAAACATTAATTTATTCTCAGAGGAGGCTGAAGAGATAGGTGCCCAGAAAAAGAAACTTACTTTTTATATGTAACATGTTCCTGAATCTACTGTTTGCTGGTCTTGAAGATCATATTGTGTCTTTGAACATGTTAGCTGTAGGCTACTAGCCTGTCATGTAAGAGAACCCCATGGACTTTAGCCCACTAGGCTCCTCTGTCCATGGAATTTCCCAGGCAGGAATACTGGAGTGTGTTGCCATTTCCTTCTACAGGGGATCTTCCTGACCCAGGGATTCAACTCGCGACTCCTGCATTGGCCAGTGGATTCTTTAGCACTGGGGGAAAAAACCTGGGAAACCCCCTATATATCCCATGTTAGTAGTAAAAGAGATGAAAAGGAAAGCCTGCTCAGTGAATGATCCTTGCCCTTGAGGAACCGTCTCTGAGTTGGGAAGATCCCTTGGAGGAGGGCACTGGTAGGTGGTGGTGGTTGTTTAGTCTCTAAGTCATGTCTGACTCTCTTGCGACCCCATGGACTGTAGCCCGCCAGGCTCTTCTGTCCATGAAATTTTCCAGGCAAGAATACTGGAGTGGGTTGCCATTTCCTACTCCAGGAAATCTTCCCAACCAGGAATTGAACCCATGTCTCTTGAGTCTCCTGTGTTAGCTGGCGGATTCTTTACCACCACATCATGTGGGAAGCCCTAGGATGTCACGGCTGTAGTCTAAATGATCAATGTGTGAGTCATTAAAGTGGCAGAGGGAGTGACAAGAAGAGGATAGATTCCAGATAAAAAATGGAATCAATAATACTTAATGATTGATTATGGTAGTGAGATAGGAGGAAGGTAAAATTTCATTCCTGGCATGAATAATGGGATTATATGGTAAATTTCTCACTAGGCTTTTGAGAGAAATTTTACTTTATGTATGTGAATAGCTTCTGCAAAATAGTAAACATATGAAGGTAACTTCTGAGTAGGTCATTTCTAAGTTTCTCTCTATTTTTATTTATAGATGCCACCTCAAATGAACAGCAAGAGCTTTTCTGTCAGAAGTTGCAGCAGTGTTGCATACTGTTTGATTTCATGGACTCTGTTTCAGACTTGAAGAGCAAAGAAATTAAAAGAGCAACATTGAATGAACTGGTTGAGTATGTTTCAACTAATCGTGGTGTAATTGTTGAATCAGCGTATTCTGATATAGTAAAAATGGTAAGCTTCTAGACTTAAGTTCCTCAGATTTATATAAATTCAAGTAAGATCTGAGGTGTAATTACAATTTAATGAGATTGATTTTTAGTAAATGTACAGTAGTTGATGTACTCAAAAGAATGTTTTTTAAAATAGTCCGTTTGAAAGATTATCCATTCCAGTGATGCTGTCATTGCTTTATGATAGTTTGGGAATTCAGTAGCCACAATGACTGGTGGCTACCACATTGGAGAGTGTGGGTCTAGAACTTAGGAGAAAGATGTAAGCTCAAGATTATATGGGTTGGTAGGTAATTAATGTCATGCAGCTGAATAGAGAAAGAATAGCTAAAGGGCGAAGAAAAGACTAATGAAAAAAACGGGGCTCTCCACATCTCAGAAATGGATCAGGGAGTCAAATATAGACCATTCTTATTTAGGACATTTTGATATCATATATGTAACTTCTATAGCACTGAATTTTAATCAAAACTCAGGACCTTTAAATGATATAAACAAACATTTGAAATATCTGATGCGAAAAAAAAAAAAACTATTGAAGAAAGATTGTTCAGGGTACTGTTTATTAATTATTTAACCATATTCTTCAAACTGTAGAAATTTGTTTAGGACGTATGATTTTTGTATTTTAGTGCATAACAAAATATAGAAAAATTCATTTGGAATAATTAGAGTCACCAGGCACTCAGTTTAAACTTGTGTTGGTTGTGGAAGGTTCCACAGAGTCAGACATGACTGAGCTACTAACACACAGAAAGTTATAGCAAGTATGATCTAAACTAAGTCATACTCTTTGCATTGGTCACTTAAGGCTTTCTTATCTCGCCTTGCTATTCTCTGGAACTCTGCATTCAGTTGGGTATATCTTTCTCTTTCTCCTTTGCCTTTTGCTTCTCTTTTCTCAGCTATTTATTAGGCCTCCTCAGACAGCCACTTTGTCTTCTGGCATTTCTTTTTCTTGGGGATGGTTTTGGTCATCACCTCCTGTACAGTGTTATGAACTTTCATCCATAGTTCTTTGTGCAGTCTGTCTACCAGATCTAGTCCCTTGCATCTATTCGTTACCTCCACTGTATAATCACAAGGGATTTGATTTAGGTCATACCTGAATGGCCTAGTGGTTTTCCTTACTTTCTTCAATTTAAGCCTAAATTTTGCAATAAGGAGCTGAAGATCTGAGCCACAGTCAGCTCCAAGTCTTGTTTTTGCTGACCATATAGAACTTTTCTGTCTTTGTCTGCAAAGAATATAATCAGTCTGATTTCAATACTGGCTATCTGGTGATGTCCATGTGTAGAGTCATCTCTTATGTTGTTGGAAGAGGGTGTTTTGCCAACATATGCTGGGTCATAGAAAAAGTAAGGGAATTCCAAAGAAAAGTCTACTTCTGCTTCATTGACTATGCTGAAGCCTTTGACTATGTGGATCACAACAAACTGTGGAATATTCTTAATGACATGGGAATCCCAGACCATATTACCTGCTTCCAGAGAAACCTGTATGCAGGTCAAGAAGCAGCAGTTAGAACTGGACATGGAACAACGAACTGGTTCAAAATCGGGAAAGGCTGTATGTTGTCACCCTGCTTATTTAACTTACATGCAAAGTATTTCATGTGAAATGCTGGGCTGGATGAATCACAAGCTGGAATCAAGATTACAGAGATAAATATATCAACAGCTTCAGATATGCAGATAATACCACTTTAATGGCAGAAAGTGAAGAGCAACTAATGAGCCTCCTGATGAAGGTGAAAGAGGAAAGTGAAAAGGCTGGCTTAAAACTCAACATTCTGAAAACTAAGATTATGGCATCTGCTCCTATCACTTCATGGCAAATAGATGGGGAAACAATGCAAACAGTGACAGACTTTATTTTCTTGGGTTCCAAAATCACTGCAGATGGTGACTGCAGCCTGAAATTAAAGGATGCTTGCTCCTTAGAAGAAAAACTATGACCAACCTAGACAGCATATTGAAAAGCAGAGACATTACTTTGCCAACAAAGGTCCATCTAGTCAAAGCTGTGGTTTTTCCAGTAGTCATGTACCGAGGTGAGAGTTGGACCATAAAGAAGGCTGAGTGTTGAAGAATTGACAGTTTTGAACTATGGTGTTGGAGGATCAAACCAGTCAATGCTATAGGAAATCAGCCCTGAATCTTCATTGGAAGGACTGATGCTGAAGTTCCAATACTTTAGCCACCTGATGCGAAGAGCTGACTCGTTGGAAAGGACCCTGATCCTGGGAAAGATTAAGGACAAGAGAAGAAGGGGGTGACAGAGGATGAGATGGTTAGAATGCATCACTAATAGCCATGAGTTTGAGCAAGCTCCAGGAGATGCTGAAGGACAGAGAAGCCTGGTGTGCTGCAGTCTATGGGGTTGCAAAGAGTCAGACATGACTTAGCTACTGGGCAACAACAAAATAAGCTGTATGTATATATTTGAGTCAAATTATTCTGTAATTTGCCATATGTTAATAAATTCTGGGATTTAATTCATTTTCCCAAGCAAAAGGTATGTTTTTTGTCTTAAAAAAACTTTTTTTTTTAACTTCTGGGTACTTCATTTCTAGTTAAGAAGCCTACTCACTTAGTTCTTTAAAGCTTTTTGGTGTATTTGGGATACACAGTTAATTTTACTGGTGGCTACAAGTATACTTTTTCTTTTACTACCAACAATAATAAGTATGATTTCAAAGGCAAATTATGCCCTTCTATGGGATATATTCCCTTTTTGAGTTCTAGCTATGACTTTCGGCCACTTGTTGTGAAATTGATATCTATTAAACTATCTATTGGCTCTTCCCCATATATAGGTTTTGAGTTTTAGCAAATCAAATTTTAGATTTTTACTTTCTAAGTCTTATGGGTTGTGCGTGTGTGCATGCTAAGTCAGTTTAGTTGTGTCCAACTCTTTGCAACCTTGTGGACTGTAGCCTGCCAAACTCCTCTATCCAAGGGATTCTCCAGGCAAGAATACTGGAATGGTTTCCATGCCCCCTCCAGGGTATCTTCCCAACCCAGAGATAGAACCCACATCCCCTGTGTCTACTGCATTGCAGGCATATTCTTTGCTGCCGAGCTACTGGGGAAGCCCCTTATAGTAATTGACAGTTAACAGTTATTTGGCATACCATAAATGCCACTTCATAAGAATGGTTGCGAATTTGCTTATACCACCAAACAACCATAGTTCATCAGATCGAGTTCCTTAAATCAAGACAATCCCCATGGAAAAGAAATGCAAAAAAGCAAAATGGCTGTCTGAGGAGGCCTTACAAATAGCTGTGAAAAGAAGAGAAGCGAAAAGCAAAGGAGAAAAGGAAAGATAAAAGCATCTGAATGCAGAGTTCCAAAGAATAGCAAAGAAAGATAAGAAAGCCTTCCTCAGCGATCAGTGCAAAGAAATAGAGGAAAACAACAGAATGGGAAAGACTAAAGATCTCTTCAAGAAAATTAGAGATACCAAGGGAACATTTCATGCAAAGATGGGCACAATGAAGGACAGAAATGGTATGGACCTAACAGAAGCAGAAGATATTAAGAAGAGGTGGCAAGAATACACAGAAGAACTGTACAAAAAAGATCTTCGTGACCCAGATAATCACAATGGTGTGATCACTCACCTAGAGCCAGACATCCTGGAATGTGAAGTCAAGTGGGCCTTAGAAAGCATCACTACAAACAAAGCTAGTGGAGGTATTGGAATTCCAGTTGAGCTATTTCAAATCCTGAAAGATGATGCTGTGAAAGTGCTGCACTCAATATGCCAGGAAATTTGGAAAACTCAGCAGTGGCCACAGGACTGGAAAAGGTCAGTTTTCATTCCAATCCCAAAGAAAGGCAATGCCAAAGAATGCTCAAACTACCACACAGTTGTACTCATCTCACACGTGAGTAAAGTAATGTTCAAAATTCTCCAAGCCAGGCTTCAGCAATACGTGAACTGTGAACTTCTGATGTTCAAGCTGGTTTTAGAAAAGGCAGAGGAACCAGAGATCAAATTCCCAACATCCGCTGGATCATCGAAAAAGCAAGAGAGTTCCAGAAAAACATCTATATCTGCTTTATTGACTATGCCAAAGCCTTTGACTGTGTGGATCACAGTAAACTGTGGAAAATTCTGAAAGAGATGGGAATACCAGACCACCTGACCTGCCTCTTGAGAAACCCATATGCAGGTCAGGAAGCAACAGTTAGAACTGGTCATGGGACAACAGACTGGTTCCAAATAGGAAAAGGAGTACATCAAGGCTGTATATTGTCACTCTGCTTATTTAACTTATATGCAGAGTACATCATGAGAAACGCTGGGCTGGAAGAAGCACAAGCTGGAATCAAGACTGCCGGGAGAAATATCAATAACCTCAGATACGCAGATGACACCACCCTTATGGCAGAAAGTGAAGAGGAACTCAGAAGCCTCTTGATGAAAGTGAAAGAGGAGAGTGAAAAAGTTGGCTTAAAGCTCAACATTCAGAAAACGAAGATCATGGCATCTGGTCCCATCCCTTCATGGGAAATAGATGGGGAAACAGTGGAAACAGTGTCAGACTTTATTTTTGGGGGCTCCAAAATCACTGCAGATGGTGATTGCAGCCATGAAATTAAAAGACGCTTACTCCTTGGAAGGAAAGTTATGACCGACCTAGATAGCATATTCAAAAGCAGAGACATTACTTTGCCAACAAAGGCAAAGTCATATGGTTTTTCCAGTGGTCAGGTATGGATGTGAGAGTTGGACTGCGAAGAAAGCTGAGCGCTGAAGAAGTGATGCTTTTGAACTATGGTGCTGGAGAAGATTCTTGAGAGTCCCTTGGACTGCAAGGAGATCCAACCAGTCCATCTTAAAGGAGATCAGTCCTGGGTATTCACTGGAAGGACTGATGCTAAAGCTCCAATACTTTGGCCACCTCATGCGAAGAGTTGACTCATAGGAAAAGACCCTGATGCTGGGAGGGATTGGGGGCAGGAGGAGAAGGGTACGACAAAGGATGAGATGGCTGGATAGCACTACCGACTCGATGGACATGAGTTTGAGTGAAGTCTGGGAGTTGGTGATGGACAGGGAGGCCTGGCGTGCTGCGGTTCATGGGGTTGCAAAGAGTCGGACATGACTGAGCCACTAAACTGAACTGAACTGAACCAAACAACATTTGTCTCATCCTCTATTCCCCAAGTAATTTATCTTAAATGACCAATGCCTCAAGTGTTAGGGCCTTACGTTACTGAACCATTTGGTCTGTCAGTCTGTTCATCATTCTTCAAACACTTTTGAGTTGGGCTCATAATCTATTCTTTGCTAAAGAAGGACTGTAGTGTACTTTGGTACTAAGACAGTATGAAAGATGAGTTAGAATCTAAAATGAAGAGTCTCAAAGCATACCTTTATTTCAGAGAGATTAGTATTTTTTAAAAGGCTCAGGGTAAATGAAACCAAATTATCTAAATCAAATCATCATCAGTTCAGTTCAGTAGCTCAGTTGTGTCCAACTCTTTGCGACCCCATGAACCCCAGCATGCCAGTCATCCCTGTCCATCACCAACTCCTGGAGTCCACCCAAACCCATATCCATTGAGTCAGTGATGCCATCATGGTGTATTATAAACTATGTCTGTAATGGCCATATACCCCCATCCTCCTCCGCTTTATAAAATGTGGTGTGTGTATAAGACTAGAGATATTTTACCAAACTCTTTTGGGTTATAAGGTAAGTAAAAGTCTGGGTTAAAGTATGGGAGAAGTTGTGGAAAGATGAAAAGAGGAAGTTAGGGATAGGGAGAGTTAGGAACTTTATGCTCCCCTCCCCCAATTTCCTCCCCTCCCCTTTTTTTTTTTTTAAGCAAAACTTTGAAAAAAAAAAAATTTGTGATTTAAAGAAGAGGAATCTGGAGGTAGTCTATATGAAATTTGATGTCTGTAGAGGTCAGAGTTATGGGATAGAGAAAATAAAGAAATAAATGGCTGCCTTCATATCTTGAAGAGGTTTATAGGTTTTGAGCTAAACTTACAGTCACAGCTTTTTTCTTAAAGTTATCTTTAAAATATTTCATTTTGCATTTTTAAATTTAACTGAACAACAGAGAAGTCTAAATTTATTTTTCTTTACAGATCAGTGCTAACATCTTCCGAACTCTTCCTCCAAGTGATAATCCAGATTTTGATCCAGAAGAGGATGAACCCACACTTGAGGCCTCTTGGCCTCACATACAAGTATGGAACATAATTTTATTTATGCTGTTCTGCTGAAATCATGGAACTCTGTTTTAGATTTGAGTGTCTATTTAAAGTACTAGATTTTTAATACATTTTCTTAACATTTCCTTTTCCCAAAATATTGCTTTTCATTTTTTTAATAGTAAATTACACTTAACATTTACCTTTTAAACTGTTTCAAAGTATATTCCTTAGCGTTAAGTACATTCGTAATGCTAAGCAGCCATCACTGTTACCTAGTGTAATAGGCACCTTTTCATTACCTTTTCATCATCCACAGTCTTTTCATCACCCCAGATGGAAACACCCTTGTCATTAACAGTCAGTTCCCATTCTTTACCTGCCCCCTACCTCCCAGCCACTGGCAGCTATTAATCTACTCTCTGTGTCTGTGGATTTGCCTTATATGCTTACCATAATATTTTCAGGGTTCATCAATATTGTAACATGTATCAATATGTCATTCCTTTTAATGGCTGAATAATATTCCATTATATGGACATACCACATTTTGTTTATCCATTAATCAGTAGATGGACAGTTAGGTGGTTTCTATTTTTTGGCCTTTGTGACTAGAAGTGGTATGAATGTGTAAGTTTTTGTTTAACATGTTTCCCATAAGTTTTGACATGTTGTGTTTTTATTTTTATTGATTTCAGAGTGTTTTCTAACTTCCTCTGTGACTTATTTGGCCCATTAGTTATTTAAGAATGTGTTTAATTTCTGGGCTTCCCTTGTGGCTCCACTTGTAAAGAGTCTGCCTGCAAGGCAGGAGACCTGGGTTTGATCCCTTGATTGGGAAGATCTCCTGGAGAAGGGAAGGCTACCCACTCCAGTATTCTGGCCTGGAGAATGCCATGGACTATCGTCCATGGGGTCACAAAGAGTTGGGTACAACTGAGGGACTGGGCTTCCCTAGTAGCTCAGCTGGTAAAGAATCTGCCTGCAATGCAGGAGACCCTGGTTCAATTCCTGGGTCAGGAAGATCCACTGGAGAAGGGATAGGCTACCCATTCCAGTATTCTTGGGCTTCCTTGATAGCTCAGCTGGTAAAGAGTCCACCTGCAATGCCAGAGACCTGGGTTCAATCCCTGTGTTGGGAAGATCCTTTGGAGAAGGGGGGATAGGCTACCCACTCCAGTATTCTGGCCTGGAGAATTCCATGGACTATATAGTCCATGGGGTCACAAAGAGTAGGACAAGACTGAGCAACTTCCACCTGAATTTCTGGCTCCCATATTTCTTTCTGTTACTGATTTATAATTTTATTTCATTGTGGTTGGTGAATATACTTTGAAGTTTTCAATCCTTTTAAATGTATTAGGCCTAGCATATAGTTTATCATGGAGAATGTTTCATGTGTGCTTGAGAAGAATGTGAATACTGTTGTTGCTGGATGGAGTGTTGTGCTGAAATCTCTTAGATCTAGTTGGTTGGTTAAGTTTTCAGTTTCCTTGTTGACCTTCTGTCTAGTTCTCTCCACTATTGAAAATGAAATATTGAAATTTCCTACTGTTACAGTTGAATTGTCTGTTTCTCTTTTCTGTTATGTCAGTTTTTGATTCATGTATTTTGGGGTCTTATAAATCATGTTTATAATCATTTTACAGTTTTTGTGTTAAAATACATTTTGTCTGATATAGTATTCTATAACCACTATTTGAATACTATATATAAATACTAATAAATTTACATATATAAATATTACATAAATTTATAACCACTATATAAATACTATATATAGTATTTTACAGCTACTGTCTAACTCTCTTTTGGTTACTGTTTGCATGATATATCTTTTCTGTACATTGACTTCTTATCTATTTGTTTCTTTGAATCTAAATTTTATCTCTTGGGAATTCCTTGGTGGTCCAGTGGTTAGGACTTTTCAGTTTCACTGCTGAGGGCCTAAGTTCAATCCATGGTCAGGGAACAAAGATCCTGCAAGCCACACAGTGTGGCTAAATAGTGTCTCTTGTAAACAGCATGTAGTTGAAACCTGTTTTTTTTTTTTTAATCAGTTTTGACAGTCTCTGCTTTTGACTAATGTTTAATCCATTTATATTGAATGTAATTGCTGGTAAGGTAGAATTTACGTTTGCTGTTTTGGCCTTCCCTGGTAGCTCAGTGGTAAAGAATCAGCCTGCAATGCAGGAGATGTGGGTTCTATCCTTGGGTTGGGAAGAACCCCTGGAGAAGAAAATGGCAACCCATTCCATTATTCTTGCCTGGGAAATCCCATGGACAGAGGAGCCTGGCAGGCTCCATGGGGTCACAGAATCGAACACAATCTAAACTAAGCAACATTTTGCTGTTCTATGTCTTATGTCTTTCTCATTCCTCTACCCCTCCGTTATTGTGTTTTGTATTAAATACGGATTTTCTGGAGTACCATTTTAATTCTCTTGTTTCTTTAACTATACTTTTTTGAGGTATTTTCTTAGTACTTACCCTAGGGATTACATTTTAAAATGAACTAGTTTGGTTGAATAGTAGTAGTATTCAATTTTAGTAGTATTAATAATTTTAGTAGTATACAAAACTTTGGTCCAGTATACCTCCATTCCCTCCCCCTTCTTCTGTGCTGTTATTGTCATACAGATTGGATCTTTATGCAGGCATTTTATTGCACTTTACTTCATTGCACTTTGCAGATACTGCATTTTTTTTTTTTACAAATTGAAGGTTTGTGGCAACCTTGTGTGAAGCAAGTCTATCAGCACCATTTTCTTACTTCATGTCTCTGTCACATTTTGATAATTCTTGTAATATTTTCAACTTTTACATTGTTATATTTTTATGATGATCTGTGATCAGTGATCTTTGATGTTATTATTGCAAAAAGATTACAGCCTGCTGAAGACTCAGATGATGGTTAGCATTTTTAGCAATAAAGTATTTTTAAATTAAGGTATGTACATTGTTTTTATAAAACATAATGTGATTGCATATTTAATAGACTATAATGTAAACATAACTCGAGAAGGCAATGGCACCCCACTCCAGTACTCTTGCCTGGAAAATCCATGGACGGAGGGGCCTGGTAGGCTGCAGTCCATGGGGTCGCTAAGAGTCAGGCATGACTGAGCAACTTCACTTTGACTTTTCACTTTCATGCATTGGAGAAGGAAATGGCAGCCCATTCCAATATTCTTGCCTGGAGAATCCCAGGGACAGCGGAGCCTGATGGGTTGCTGTCTATGGGGTCGCACAGAGTCGGACACGACTGAAGCGACTTAGCAGCCGCCATAAACATAACTTTTATATACTTTGGTAAGCCAGAAAAATTCATGTGACTTGCTTTAGTGCAAAATTCACTTTATTATGGTGGCCTGGAACCAAACCTGCAATATCTCCGAAGTATGCCTGTACATTGTACATCCATCAACCCAGTTTTATAATTACTGCTTTATGTGGTTGACTTGTAAAACAAAATGAAAGAGTTATAAATAAAAATACATTTACACTCTTTCATATTTACCTATGTAGTTACCTTTACCCATGCTCTTCCTTTCTTCCTATGAACTCAAGTTACATATAGTGTCATTTTGTCTCAGCCTGAAGGATTCCCTTTAATATTTCTTGTAAGGCAAGTCGATTAATCTGGGAATATCTTAATTTTCCCTTCATTTTTGAAGGACAGTTTGGCTGAATATAGAATTCTTGGTTAACTGCCTTTTCCCCTCAACACTTTGAAGGTCTCCTCCCACTGATCCTCTGGTGTCCATGGTTTTCTGTCCAAGTCAGTTATTAATCTTACTAGGATCTGATGTAGGTGATACATTATCTCTTTCCGCTTGGAAAATTTTCTGTTCGTCTTTAACTTTTGTCAGTTTGATTATGTTGTCTCTAGATATGGATCTCTTTGACTTTATTCTAGTTGGAGCTCCACTGAGCTCCAGTTGAGTTCCTTGTATAAATTAATACTTTTCATCAAATTTGAATTGTTTTTAGCCATTTCTTCAACTGTTATTTCTTCCTCTTTCTCCTCTCCTTCTGAGACTCCCGTTGTGTGTAGTATGTCGGTATGATTGATGGTATCCCACAAGTCTTTGAAACTCTGTTCATTTTGTGTTCAGTCTTTCTTTTGCACCTCAAAGTAGATAATCTCCATTGACCTGTCTCTCTGCCAACTCAAAGTGTTTTTCATGGTTTTTTTGTGGGAAAGCAAATTTACTGAAGTCCTCACTCTGCCATTGCAGAAGTCCTCTCTGAAGCACATCTTTTTAGTTGAGACTGAGGGAGGAATAGTCTTCCTGCCCTAATGCCACTGTGTGACAACTCACTCCTCATAATTATTGGAAAACTGGTAATAAAAACTTACTTTATGAGAAGGACCAATTCTTCCATTAAACCTTCTCCAGCCAATTCTTTCTAGCCCTAACTTCTTTATTCAAACATTCCCCTCAAATACATGGCTTTAGTATAAGGTCATCTGAGGTTCACCCAGTTAACTGAATCACATTGGTGCTACCAATACTTAAATAACTAGGGCTCTTTAGATAAAGATTCAGAGCAGAACATATTGTAATTATTATGCTGTATTTAAAAACTGTTACAAAGGTTCCATTATAGCTATGAAATATACTTACGTGTTTTTAGGGTTTCGTCTGCATGCATGCATGGGGGTGTGTGTGTGTGCCAGTTGCTCAGTCATGTCCAACTCTGCAATCCCATGGACTGCAGCCCCCCAGGCTGCTTTGTCCGTGGAATTTTTCGGTAAGAACACTGGGGTGGGTTGCCATTTCCTTCTCTAGGGGATCTTCCCAACCCAGGGATCAAACTGGGAAGCCCTTACAGGGTTTCTTTGCGCATGTTTTTATATGGCTAGTCTTTATGATTGTTGGTTTTTTTATTGTATACATTAGGTTTTATTTTTGCTCTCCAGAATGTCTAATTAAAATGCTCTGAGAAGACCCATATGATGCCTTCAGTTTACAGATATTTTCTTACTTGTAAAATAAGCAAAGCTGTGAGGGAGAAAGTAAAAGGTACTCTTGCCTAATACTTCCAACTATAGTGACTTTAATATTTTTTATTGGGGTATAGTTGATTTACAATATTGTATTAGTTCCAGGTGTATAAATAGTGATTCAGTATTTTTTATAAATTGTACTCCATTTGTAGTTATAACATATTGGCTATATTTCCTGTGCTATGTAATATATTCTTGTAGCTTATTTATATTATAAATAGTTGTTTGTACCTTGTAGTCCCCTATCCCTTTCTTTTCTCTTCCTTCGTTCCTTTCCCCAGTGGTAACCACCCGTTTGTTCTTTATATCTGTGAGTCTGCTTCTTTTTTGTTATATTCACTACTCTGCTTTATTTTTTAGATTTCATGCTTAAGTGATATCATATATTTGTCTTTCTCATTTATTTCGCTTAGCGCAATACTCTCCAGTTTCATCCATGTTTTTGCAAATGGCAAAATTTCATTCTTTTTATAACTGAGTAGTATTCCCTTGTGTGTATATATATATACACACACTGTATCTTTTTTATCTGTTCATCTGTTGATGGATACTTAAGTTGCTTCCATTCTATCTTGTATATTGTAAATACTGCTGCTGTGAACATTGGGATGCATGTATCTTTTCAAATTAGTGTTTCTGTTTTCTTGGATATACACCTAGGAGTGAAATTGCTGGGTCGTATGGTAATTCTGTTTTTAGTTTTTTTCAGAACCTCCATATTATTCTGCACAGTGACTTTATCAGTTTACATTTCCACCAGTAGTGCACAAGTCTTCCTTTTTTTCCCATATCCTCACCAACATTTGTTGTTTGTGGTCTTTTTGATGATAGCCATTCTGAAAGGATGATTTGTATATTTTTAAGATAGTGTTCAGTCAGTTTAGTTCAGTCGCTCAGTCGTGTCTGACTCTTTGCGACCCCATGAATCACAGCACGCCAGGCCTCCCTGTCCATCACCAACTCCTAGAGTTCACTCAAACTCATGTCCATCGAGTTGGTGATGCCATCCAGCCATCTTATCCTCTGTCGTCCCCTTCTCCTCTTGCCCCCAATCCCTCCCAGCATCAGAGTCTTTTCCAATGAGTCGACTCTTCGCATGAGGTGGCCAAAGTACTGGAGTTTCAGCTTTAGCATCAGTCCTTCCAAAGAAACCCCAGGGCTGATCTCCTTCAGAATGGACTGGTTGGATCTCCTTGCAGTCCAAGGGACTCTCAAGAGTCTTCTCCAACACCACAGTTCAAAAGCATCAATTCTTTGGCCCTCAGCCTTCTTCACAGTCCAACTCTCACATCCATACATGAGCACTGGAAAAACCATAGCCTTGACTATAGACGGACCTTTGTTGGCAAAGTAATGTCTCTGCTTTTGAATATTGTATCTAGGTTGGTCATAACTTTCCTTCAAAGGAGTAAGCGTCTTTTAATTGGATGGCTGCAGTCACCATCTGCAGTGATTTTGGAGCCCCCAAAAATAAAGTCTGACACTGTTTCCACTGTTTCCCCATCTATTTCACATGAAAGGATGGGACCAGATGGCATGATCTTTGTTTTCTGAATGTTGAGCTTTAAGCCAACTTTTTCACTCTCCATTTTCACTTTCATCAAGAGGCTTTTGAGTTCCTCTTCACTTTCTGCCATAAGGGTGGTGTCATCTGCATATCTGAGGTTATTGATTTTTCTCCCGGCAGTCTTGATTCCAGCTTGTATTTCTTCCAGCCCAGCATTTCTCATGATGTACTCTGCATAGAAGTTAAATAAGCAGGGTGACAGTATACAGCCTTGACGTACTCCTTTTTGTATTTGGAACCAGTCTGTTGTTCCATGTCCAGTTCTAACTGTTGCTTCCTGACCTGCATATGGGTTTCTCAAGAGGCAGGTCAGGTGGTCTGGTATTCCCATCTCTTTCAGAATTTTCCACAGTTTATTGTGATCCACACAGTCAAAGGCTTTGGCATAGTCAATAAAGCAGATATAGATGTTTTTCTGGAACTCTCTTGCTTTTTCGATGATCCAGCGGATGTTGGCAATTTGATCTCTGGTTCCTCTGCCTTTTCTGAAACCAGCTAAGATAGTGTTAGTGACCTAAAATCTGCAGGCAAGCACAATGAAGTGTTTTTCTAGAGAATTGAATGTATTTGCCTACATATAACCAATAATATTAGTTTATCAGATGGCTTGCTGATTGTGTTTAGGTAATTATGTATGTCCCTGTGTGTGTGCTCAATCGTGTCCAACTCTTTGCAACCCCATGGACTGTAACCTGCCAGTCTCCTCTGTCCATGGGATTTTTCAGAAAAGAATACTGGAGCAGGTTGTGTAATAATACTATAAAAAGTAGATACTGTTCATTTTTTATGGATAAGATTAAGATTAAGCTAAAATAGATCAAGAATCCTGCCCAAGATTATACAAAAAGTAAGTGGTAGGATAAGGTTTATAGCAAAATATTGCTCCAGTGTCCTTGTTCTGCATTACTAAAAGCTTTACTGCTTCCCCTAGATACCATCTATGGTCCAAGACAGATATATACAAATTCTTAAGAAGTTTTAATTCATACCTTTTTAGCTTCATTTAACACCATTAAATAAGGTCTCCCACTAGCTATCACTTTTTTTTTTAAGCCCCTCATAAGTGACTTTTTAAAGGTATAATTATACAGTTACAGATGTGCCTTGGTTAAATGGTACGGAAGTTTATATATACATATTCTAACAAGATACAAGAAAAATATTATTACAAAGTATGGTAAAGTGGAAATGATCCTGGTGACAGACCTCTACTCAAATCTCAGTTTTGTTAACTTACCTATGGAAATGACCTTAATTAAGCTGCTAAATTTCTCTGCATCCTCCTTTACAAAGCTGGCATTAAACAGGGTTGTATAAAAATTGAATGGGATAACACATGCACAAAACATGGCACAATTTTTTTTTAAAACTATAGTACCTGTTTTCTTTGCATTCCCCCTTTTTTAAAAAGATATACTTTTGATATTTAGAAAGAGGTATATATATACATATATACACACACATATATAATATATATGTGTATATATATATATATATATATATATAATGGTTGCCTTTATGCTGATAACTTTAAGAAATACCCTTGGTGCTTTCTTTTGTAGCTAGTTTATTGATTCTCTAGAGTGAACAGTATTGAAATTAATAAGTAGTCTTTTCTTCCTCCACTTCCTGCCTCTCTAGCATTTAGTGTAAAGTAATACAGTTTTACTCTCACAGTAAATACCTATATGCCCATCACTTGTCATTAGTTCTACAGGAAATATATTTAATATTTACTGTCAGTCCTTATGAAAAATTTTTCTGATCATTTCTTGGTAATTTGAAGCTCATTCTTTAGTAGAAGGTCTCATGTGAACATTGTTTCCTGAGTTCTTGCATGTTTCATAGCAGTTTGTAGCCTTCATGTTTAAAGATCAGCTTGAATTGATATAAAATCCTTGGTTCAGCTTCTTTCCTTAATTTCCTTAAGTACCTTGAATATTCCATTGTCTTCAGTCTGATTTTTTTTTCCTTTCATATTCTTAGTGGTTTTGCTTGGATGCCCAAAAGATATTTTTCCTTTAAAATATCTTTTATTGAGCTATCTGTAAGTCTTGACTTTTCTACATCAATTTTCCCAGTTGAATGGTGTTCTTTCACTGTAAAAAGCCCACTTTTATTTCTGAAACATTTTCTTCAGTAATACTTTTTAGTATTTATTTCATTCTGTCACGTTGTTTTTCTTCTTCTTTCTGCTGTTCATGTTGATTCTGTTCTCTCTCTGTATCTTTTCCCTTGAAATCTTTTTGTTTTTCTCATCTCTCTCTCTATTTTGTTGAATTGTTTGTAATTTCTCTTTTTTCTTTACTCTTTCATGTTTCCATTACTGTAGTTGAAAGGCAGACTGACAGAATGAATATTTAGTTTTTCCTGCTTCAGTAGTAGAGACATATTGGGGGAAGGGAATGGGTGTTATATTGGCTTATCTGTAATGCCTGCCACAGGCTTGAACCATTGGAGACAAGAGTCTATCCTGAATAAAATGAAAAATGATAGCTTTGTTAATGACAATAGGATAGATAATATCAGCATTTTCTACATAGTCCCTGGGAGATAGAGAAGAACCATGCTTTATATATGGGTGCACGGTGTTGCTTCAGATTATATTGTTTGGTTTGGGGAAGGTTGGGTTTTTTCTGGCGGCATCATGTGGCTTGCATGTGGCTCTTAGTTCCTCCTAGGCCCTTGTCGTGAAAGTGCAAAGTCCTAACCACTGGACTGCCAGGGAATTCCCCCAGATTATATTGTTGATTTTTATTTTGCAAGGACTTGAATTTTTTTAGTGACATTTCATTTTATATTTTATTATAAAAGACAAGAGAAAGAAATTTATATTCTTAACTACGTGGGACATTTTAAAGCAATAGTCTGCTTCATTATTTATTTCGTCTGTCTAGCACCTATACTGGAGAAGGCAATGGCACCCCACTCCAGTACTCTTGCCTGGAAAGTCCCATGGATGGAGGAGCCTGGAAGGCTGCAGTCCATGGGGTCGCTGAGGGTTGGACACGACTGAGTGACTTCACTTTCACTTTTCACTTTCATGCATTGGGGAGTGAAATGGCAACCCACTCCAGTGTTCTTGCCTGGAGAATCCCAGGGACGGGGAAGGCTGGTGGGCTGCCGTCTATGGGGTCACACAGAGTCGGACACAACTGAAGTGACTTAGCAATAGCAATAGCAATAGCACCTAAACATCCAAATAGAATGAAAGAGGAATCCTAGGATTAGTGTAAATTGATGAAACTTTTAAGATTTATCAGCACATTAGAGCTTATAGAATAGAAAATCTGAAGTGGTAAACTACTTTTTAGTAGCACTGCACACAGTTCATCTGAAATTTATGCCATGGTTTTTGTAAAACTAGCAATACTGGGTTTAATAATACAGAGGTTTTAAAAGCATGAAATTCTCGTTAGCTGTTAAGTTGTACATATTTTTAATCACATGTAGTTGGATAATCTCAAAAGAATCTCTTCAGTCTTTGAATTTTGAAAAATGGTTTTTCCATTAAGATATTTTTATATGCCCTTGAGAATTAACTGTAAAATTTCAGCCATACATACAGTGTGCTTTCTGTTTTTCACTGGTATGATTTGAGATTTCACTTAAATTTGCTGAAACTAGTGGTTCTTAAATTTTAGGGGATGGTGAGTTACTTTCAAAATATGATTTTTAAAAATGGGTGTTCTCTGAGACAAATTCACAGAGACACACAAGAAATATTATACATCCATAGTCTTCTGATTAAAAGGCTCTGGTCTGTATATATGTGTTTATAGTTTAAAATATTTCTAGTAATTAAATTTGGTATACAGTTTTTAAATCTGGCAGTCGATGGCCTGGTAAATTGAAGTGAACTGATTGGTAGGATTTGTTACTATTTAGTCATCATATTTTCTCTACAGTAAAATGTTAAAGCTGTTCTGATGAATGAAATTATAGTGTAGCACTGAGGAAATTTGCTCAATTAAAATTTCTGTCCTGTTTGTTAATATTATTTGAATCAATTCACCTGAAATTTTTTGTTTGGTACTAAGTTTGCATTTTATTAATACATTTAGCTTATTGGATCTTTGCTGATAGAAATTAACTTGTTAGGGTGAAAAATAAAGATTAAATTTAGTCAGTGAGGGGAATAATCTCAAATAATTTCAAAACCTTTCAAAATTTTGTTTCTTCAACCTTTTCATGAGTTTTCTTAAAGTGTGCTAATTTACAATTTCTTTTTACTTTTTTTTCACACTGTAATGGAAATACTAATGAACAATGGAATAAAGAAACACAGAAGAAAAGAACAAAAGAAAGGCCATTTCAGTACTAGGGGATTGGTGGATTGGTCATATCTTTTAATTTACTAAATATTATATGATAATTATTAATATAAAACAGTTATGTTATTTAAAAATTTTTTGTCCTAAATATTATTGCTTTATATTTATTGAAGACCAAAAAGATAGTAATTTTCTATGTACCTAGTTTTAGATAATTAGAGAGGCATGACTGCTCTACTAGCCTGGAATACAGGCAGATTATGTAGTATTTTTGTTTTCTTTTATCAATTTTCTTTTTGGCACAGATAATTAAGATGCAGTTATGTAGGATACTGAATAGAACATAGACCTTTTTAAGATAACTTGGCTTTAGGGACTAGAGGCTCTTCTTTATGATCTGTATAAGTAGAAATTTAAACTGGGGACATATATATTTTATAATGTACACCTTCGTGTTCAAATACTTCTTGACCAGATACTGTATTTTAAATATTTGCATGTTCTAAGAATCTAAAATTAAAGGGACCATAGCTTAATGCACTAACACTTATACACAGAAATAGAAAAGAAACATCTTTTATCCTTATTTAAGATTGATAAACATTTTTATTACTTTAACCTTTTTATCATAGTTGTTATTAATTATCTTTTTAATTATTATAGTTAAAAAAGAGCAGGAGGGAAAACAGGTTGATCCGATATAAGCTATTCAGGGTTCACGCAGAATATGTCTTATTTTTAAAAGGATTATAGAGGGGAGAAAAAGATTCTTACACAACTAAGATTTTGTTAGTGTTTGCTATGTCCCAGGCAGTAGGTGGCACTAGTGGTAAGGAACCTGCCTGCCAGTGCAGGAGACGTAAGAGATGTGGGTTTGATCCCTGGGTCAGGAAGATCCCCTGGGTTGCATGGCAGCCCACTCCAGTATTCTTGCCTGGAGAATCCCATGGACAGAGAAGCCTGGTGGGCTACAGTCCATAGAGTCGCACAGAATTGGACATGACTGAAGCGACTTAGCATGCATGCAGGCAATGTTCTAGGCCCTTACTATCTCTCATTTAGCTTAGTATATGTTAATTCTTATATAAATTCTTTCAAAGATTAGATGAATTTTTAAAACTCCATTTAAGTTAGCTTCCTCTTAATAGAGGTTGGAAAACATTCAGTCAACATATTCCTTGAAAAAGAGCCTTTTGTGTATTTGTAAATCATTAAAGTTGCTTTTAAATCTTTACCTTTCTAGGTCTAACATTTCTAGTTCCTTTGGCTTTTGGTATAGGTCTTATTTTCAAATACAGTAATACATTACAAATACATTAATAATCTTTGCTGTTTTATATTGTACCTTCTAAAATCTTTTATTGATAAAGACCAGAATTTTATGTATTTTACCTACCATAGGAAAGACACAGTCAGTACTGAGTAGAAAGGAAAGATTATCCTTCATTCCTTATAGTTTTTAGTTATCTTAGTTATCATTTTTAGGGTGCTTTTTGGCTTATAGGAATAGGAAGACCAGCCATAACACCACTCGTGCATGAAGTTTGCCATTTTATTAGAGAATTAAACTCACTGCTGAAAGTATCTGTTGTTCTTTGCAGCATGGTTTCTGAGGTTCTTGGGGCAAATCAATTTTTCATGTGGAAGAAGATAGAGAAACTTTAATACAGAAATACAATTTCTCAACAACTATGATATTTCATTCAGCAAATATTTATTGGGCATCTGTTGTCTTTAGGCATTATTCTAAATATTGGGGGTTAAGTATTGAACTAATAAGCAAACTGTCTTACATTCTTGGGGGGAAGAATAACACACAATAACAGGGTGTGATAGATACAATAAAAAAAACAATAGCACAGGATAAAGGGTGTAGAGAGAGTGACTGGAGACAGGACACAATTTTATAGAAATGCAGTCTTAGTTGTGCCACATTGAAGATTTTTAGCTCTGTAGATCACTCGTGTTTATTCTGCCTCTATTTGGGATTATTCAACATGTGTTTAACTTTTTGTCATCATCTCTTCAGTGGTGCTAAGTTGGTAGCATAAAAGCAATTCGCTGCTAATCCTGACTGGTCACTTAATTAATGTTCACTGTGTCAGGTAAACAGTGCTGATGAAAGCTCTGTAAGAAATAACATGTCATATCTGTGATAGGTGCAGGTGTCATCTGGCTATGTGATTTAGAGGGTGCATTTTGATCTGGAGCTTGATGTCATGTAAGTTTCCCAGAAGACATGCTATTGCTGTTAAAATTAATAAGCCTTAAGCCCTCCATTTCTGATGCACATCTCAAGAGGTAAAGTGTATAGGTTAATGCATGCCATACTTGACTCAGGGTTGACTTGGTCCCACCTTACCACGGCTTTTAACTCGGAATCTGCATAAGGATTCTGCGTTTCTGATTCCATACCCACCAGCTTCTACCCTACGCTGTCTTCTTCTTGAGACAGTTCTACTTATCTTATAAAAGCCCTCCTCTTTCTTCTTGTCCAAAATTAAATCTAATGCAGGGCTCAAATTGTGTGTCCTCCTTAAAACTTGCCCTGTTGACCTTATCCCACAGTGATACAGCCCTTTTCTAAATGTCTCCTGCACTCATAGTTTCGTCATATGGTTCTTGTGTATATACCATTTTACATGTTTTTATTTTTGTCTTACTTCCCCAATAAGTGAATGCGCTTTACAGTGCCTACTATCTGTTCATACTAAACGTAGCTAAAGGAAGACTTGTTTTTTCTACCCCCAACATTGGTAAGCTAAATCGCTTCAGTCGTGTCCGACTCTTTGTGACCACATGGACTGCAGCCCACCAGGCTTCTCCGTCCAAGGGATTCTCCAGGCGAGAACACTGGAGTGGGTTGCCATTTCCTTCTCCAGTGCATGAAAGTGGAAAGTGAAAGTGAAGTCTCTCAGTCGTGTCCGACTCTTAGCGACCCCATGGACTGCAGCCCACCAGGCTCCTCCATCCATGGGATTTTCCAGGCAGGAGTATTGGAGTGGGGTGCCATTGCCTTCTCCATACCCCCAACATTTCTGATGCCAAATACATAGATTTTCTACACCAAGAAATTCTCCAATTCTCACTGTGTGTCCTACAGTTTATTTGTTCTGACACCAACTAACTACCCACAGTTAGCAAGGACCTCTAGGGTGAAGGGCTCAGTCCATCAAGACTGTTCCTCACAGCAGATGATAGTCATAAATATGGGGTTACCATGACATACTTTTTCAGTTCAGTAATTTGTTATAAGAGCTCACAGAACTCAAGGAATCACTTTACTTACTGTTACCAGTTGATTATAAAGGATAAAACTCAGAAACAGCCAAATAGAAGACAGGCATGCGGTAAGGTGCAGCAAAGGGCTCGGGTTTTGTGTGCCACCCTCTTAGCACTTTGATGTGTTCACCAGCCCAGAAGTTCTTCAAACCCCTTTGCTTAGGGTTTCTAACGGTCCCACCAGGTGGTGGTGATTGTTGTTCAGTCGCTAAGTTGTGTCCCACTCTACCTCTGTTACCAAGTTGACTGTCACGGCATTGCAGTACTGGTCTTCAAGTAACCCTGATTTGGGGCTAAAGAATGCACCTGCCAATGCAGGAGTTTGATCCCAGGCTTGGAAAGATCCCCTGGAGAAGGAAGCGGCAACCCACTCTAATATTCTTGCCTGGGAAATCCCATGGACAGAGGAGCCTGGCAGGCTACAGTCCATGGGTCGCAAAAGAGCTGGACACAACTTAGCGACTAAACAGCAACAACCTTTAGGGATGCCAGAGAGAAGCTGTGAAGTGCTTTAAGGAAAAGGTAAAAGTTCTCAACTGGATAAGGAAAGAAAAAAAGCATATGCTGACGTTGCGATCTGTGGTAATAAATCTTCTATCTGTGAAATTCTGAGGAAGGAAAAAAAAATCACGCTGGTTTTGCTGTTACACCTCAGACTACAAAAGCTATGGCCACAGTGCGTGGTAAGCTCGGTTAAGCTGGAAAAGGCATTAAATTTGTGGATGGAAACCATGAACAGAAAAGGGTCCAGTGCCATTCAGTCATGGGGAGGTGGTGCTTAGAACTTAGCACTCGAGGGTAAGAGGGCAGTACTGTATTTGTAAGATGCTTAGCACTTTTTAAGTAGAGGTTTATTAGGGCTTTTAGTTTATTCACTGTGGTGCACAGACATTTATTTCTGAGCCCTGCACTTGTACGATTTGGTTAATTATTTCTAAAGTGTGGATAAGATATCCTGATTTCAATTTAGTTACTTTTTTCCCACTGTAGTTTTATAGAAGGACTTGAAGTTTTTCTCTTTTTTAAAACTGATACTGATATACTGTCCCTTACAATTCAGTTTATTCTTATCTGGAGGTTTCTGATCCTGCATTTAGGGAACTCTGGAAATTAAGATGAGGTAGTTTAGCAGACCACTGAAGAAAGGTTCCCAGTGAGTATGGGATGCAAAGTCTTGTAACTTAAATATTTTATAGGCATTGTCTTTGTTTTCTGGCTCCTGTAAGGTAATATTTTCAATGAATGATGCAAAGCAGTAAATCCAAAATGTACCAACTTGGGAGACCAAATTGTGTGTATATATTTAGTTCTGAAAAAAATGTTACCAATTCACATTTTATAATGAGATCTGAAATCTCATTACTAAGTTGTTAAGGGAGGTATGTTTTTAATATGAATTTCACATAGGGTAAAATTTTATAGGCTTCATCTTGGCTGTTATTTCATTTTGTCTTACAGTTGGTGTATGAATTCTTCTTGAGATTTTTGGAGAGCCCTGATTTCCAGCCTAGCATTGCAAAGCGATACATTGATCAGAAATTTGTACAACAGGTAAGGAATTTTTCTGTCTTAAATTTCCTTATATTCGTTTCAGCAATGATTTATTAACTTGTGATTAAAATAGTCTTTCAAAAGTTTAAGGATTTCTTTTTAACAGTACCTGATATTCTTGCCAGATGATGAGAACTAAAAGTAAAGTAGCTTTGAGAATACAGGAGTATTTTTAATCAAAGTTTGCCTTCTGTTATATCAATTAAATTATCTTGTCTAAATCCTAAGTTTTCATAGTTGTTTTATAAAGACCAGAAAAGCAAGCCTTGTTGGAATATCTAACTTAGAAAATTTGGTATAACTAAGGAGAGACCATTTAAAAAATTTTTAAGTCTTTGAGCTTGAACTTGACATATAGTTCTAAGCACTGTGACAGAGAGGGGGAAATAAATAAGGAATTATTTTTAGAAGTTTGGGCTTTATGTCACTACCTTTTCTCCCCTACTCCTTCCCACCTTATGAATTCTAGCCACCCAGTTCCTAAACCACAGATAAAATATTGAAGAAGGAAAGGAGCTAAATATATGTGATACCTTCTTTCTTTTTATAAGTTGATTGTTAGCTGGGGATTTTTTATTTTGGAATCTGATACTTAAAATTAGTTTCTTAGAATGTGTTCATTTTTATTTTCAAAATCTTTTCAATAACTTAAAGGCATCTTTCAAATACAGAGGACTTTACTGGCCCTAGACAAGATTGTGAAGTAGACCAAACCTCTGGGTCCATTTTCTCTTTTGAAGTACTTGGCTGTGAGTTAGGTCTCATTAGGAATTTGATACTCTCCTTTTCTAAAGTAATTAGCATTTTAAAGAAAGGCAGAGGATGAGTGGAAGGGTAGTAATGAAGTGCTGAGGCCAGGATTAAAGATCATTACAAGGACCTTTGCTGCCTTCTTCCCACCATTATGTGCCCCTAGGATAAAGCTCATGAGCTCCACATATTGGAGTTAATTTCTGGTCATCTGCTGTAGCTACCACGTAAAGTATTTTTACTAGTGCTGTGAAGTATTGATAAGAACATTGTCATTGTCCTTTAACCTTTCAAGTAGTTCTTCATAAACTATGACGAAATACTAGGTGTGTGTTAACTGTAAAATGTTAATTTCATTTTAATACCAAGTTAGAAGCAGTCATTAAATGGAGCTGTATTATTTTGGTATTAGAGATGAATGCATGTTTCCTTCTGTAGCTCTCGTGTGCTATAGAAGAAATACAGTGTATTAAGGAACTTTAGTAATGCTGTGTTAAATTGTATTTAAGATAATAGCAGGTTGAGTGGAACAGTTACTGTAGGGCTTCTTCACCCTGGAGTCTGAGGTATTTTGGCTGCTGGATTATTCATTGGGTTTGGGGGGAGCAGGAAGAATACTGGTAGGATAGGACCCATTTTCTGCCGTCTACTCTAAATGCCTGTACTGTCCAAGAAGCCAAGGCCCCATAATTTGTTTCTAGCAGTTTACATCACTGTGCTTTCACAGATCACTACTCTGAGGTATTCTTAGTGTGTTGCTTCAATAAATACCATTGAAAAGCTGACATTTCTCAGCTTTTGTATTTTGAAATTATTTAATTAGGTGGTAAGTTTAAGACGTAGAAGTACAGGAGAATAATCTGAAGTATAAATTTGGACGTTTGTTACTGCAAGAGAAGAAAACAAGTATATAATTACAGGTTGTGCTCAAATCATTTCCTGAAGGAGGAAGCTAAGAATTATTTAGTGCTTTTTATGTGCCAGGCACTGTCCTTATCTGCTGTTACATAAAGAGCTAGATCATGTCCAAATTTACAGAGCTAGAAGATGGCACAGTCAGGATTTAATTATATAAAAATAGATTATAAATGTGATTATATAAAACAAATTATTTTATTTAGATTATAATATTTCAAAATATTTACTTAAATAGATTTTCTACTTAGCTAACAACTGTTTAATATTTCACATTGACCCCGAGGATCAACTTGTATTACATTATATTTGTTCTTGAATTAGACATAGTGACCTGAACAATTAAGGATTGCTTTTATTAATTTCAAAGCATATCTTCCAAGTAAACTCAACATCAGAAACTTGTATTTGAGTGTCTTAAGTGAATAGTTTAGCTATTTTAATTAGAATAATTTGAAGTGACTTAATTACGTATAATAATACAAATTCTCATGCTTTATGGATATTTTTAGCTGGAGCCTCATGCAGTACTTAATAATCTGGCAAATACCAAATGCAGACAATAAGCAAGATACTTTAGGATTATAACTGAAGTCATCACTTTTCTCAAAGAATACCCACTCTTGTAGAAGAGATACACAAATTAGCAATTACATATAATTCAAGACAGAATGGAAAAAAAACTTTAAGGTTCAGAGCTTGCTATCGTGACAGTAATTATTAGATTGATGAAAAAGTAATTGCAGTTTTGGACCATGAATTTTAAATCATTACAACTATGCTTAAACACATATTTATTAATAAAATAGGAACCATTACAATCAACACATTTTTGCTGAGATACAAGTTTGTTTATTCCTGTAAAAATCCATGCTTCAGGTTCAACCAAGTCTTGAAAAGCATTTTCTGCCTCCTGCTAGTTGTGGAAGCATTTTCCCTGAAAGAAATTGTCGAGATGCTTGAAGAAATGGTAGTGTGTTGGCAGGGGGTCAGGTGAATATGGAGGATGCGGCAAAACTTTGTAACCCAGTTCATTCAACTTTTGAAGCATTGATTTTGGGACTTGCAGTCAGGCGTTGTCGTGGAGAATTGGGCCGTTTCTGTTCCAATGCTGACTGCAGATACTGCAGTTTTTGGTGATCTCATTGATTTGCTGAGCATACTTTTCAGTGTAATGGTTTCACTGGGAATCAGAAAGCTGTGGTGGGTCAGACCAAACAGTGACCATGACCTTTTTATGGTGCAATTTTGGCTTTGGGAAATGCTTTGGAGCTTTTTTTTGGTCCACCCACTGAGCTGGTCATCAGTGGTTGTCGTTTAAATCCACTTTTCGTCACACGTCAACAATCCAATCGAGAAATGGTTCGTTGACGTATTATAGAATAAGGGAAGACAACATTTCAAAATGATGATCTTTTTGATTGTGGTCGGCTTATGAGGCACCCACTTACCGAGCTTTTTCACCTTTCCAATTTCCTTCAAATGCCAAATAACTGTATGATGGTCAATGTTGAGTTCTTCAGCAGTTTCTCATGTCATTGTAAAAGGATCCATTTCAATATTGCTCTCAACTGGTCATTGTCAGTTTCCAGTGGCCAGCCACTGTCTTTGTCATCTTCAAGGCTATCATCTCCTTTGTGAAACTTCTTGAACCACCATGGCCTGTACATTTGTTAGCAGTTCCTGGGCCAAATGCATTGTTGGTGTTGTGAGTTGTCTCTGCTGCTTTACGACCCATTTTGAACTCAAGTAGAAAAATCGCTCGAGTTTGCTTTTTGTCTAACGTCATTTACATAGTCTGAAATAAATATGAAATAAACAGCAAGTAATAAGTCATTGGGCTTTTATTAGCAAAAAACGTAAAGCGAGAAACACACATTAAAATGATGTATAGCATAACCACATTTACTTAAAAATGTATTCCAATATCAAACAGCAGGTTTCAACAGTGCAAAACAACAATTACTTTTGCACCAATCTAATAACAATCCCAAAGTACAGAACGTGAAATTCCTTGATGACATCATAGGTAATTGTATTTTATAAATAGATTTATATTTTCTCCTAAGAAAATCCAACTTTTTATTTAAAACACAGTAATATAAACTTATTTATTTAACAATTTGCAATCTACAAGCTTAAGATTCTAAAAGCATTAAAAAAAATCTCAGATTTCAACAGTTTAAAATTATAAGCTATGTTTAGTAGTCAAGAGTAGGACAGAATTTTAAAATGAATGGGAAGGCAAAAAAAAAAAAACACACTTTTTTTTGGAAGTGTTTATTTGATTTATTGTGCATTCTTTTTCAAAATGAAATAAAAGAAATACTCCTTAAGCTTTAGCGCCACTCTTTAGTGCCACTTCTTTAGTGCCATTATTTAGCAATAATAAAGTCAATCTGATAAGGCGCAGAGTCTTTTTTAAAAATTTAAAGATTTTGTGGGTTATCTTAAAATCAAAATTAGAGTGAAGTGTTAGCTCGATTATTTTTAAAAAGTAATTTCTCAGATTTTTTTTAAAGCTCCTGGAGCTTTTTGATAGTGAAGATCCCAGAGAACGTGACTTCCTGAAGACTGTTCTACATCGAATTTATGGGAAATTTCTTGGATTAAGAGCATTCATCAGAAAACAAATTAACAACATTTTCCTCAGGTATATTATTTGTATATTCATGTATAGCACTTTTTTTCCCTTCCATATTTTTTTTATTCCAATTTCTTTAGTTTTTAATGTCTGAAACTTATGAACTTAACTGATAGTGAAGTGAAGTGAAGTGGAAGTCGCTCAGTCATGTCCGACTCTTTGCGACCCCATGGACTGTAGCCTACCAGGCTCTTCAGTCTATGGAATTTTCCAGGCAAGAGTCTTGGAGTCCTGGACTGGGTTGCCATTTCCTTCTCCAGGGGATAGAGGTTGAGTCATTTCTAGCCAATTTTGTGGATATCATTTGATTGCATCTAACTTTTTCTTGTAACTTCTCATCTAAGTGGATAGTACTAATGACAGTTTTTAATAGATAATACACATGTTATTCATAGTTAAATTTTATTGAGAGAAGAATTTGTCTGTTTGAGCACTTGTTTTAAAAAATCCTGTATAAATACTGTTTAAATCAATAGCTCTTAAAGTATTTTCAGTTGATGTTCTGACAAAGCTAATTAAATGTATGTGGGCCCTATCTTGACTACTTTATAAATGAAATCATTAAGTAGGTTTCACATTAGGGGGTTTTGCTTTAATCTTTGTACCTTCCTGCATCTTTCATTCAGTTTAGTTTTCTGATGTTTTTCCATCTTTGTTTTAAATTCAGGTTTATATATGAAACAGAACATTTCAATGGTGTTGCTGAACTCCTTGAAATTTTAGGAAGGTAAGTCAGTTTTTTGTTCTTTTTAAGAATTAAGTAACTTTGAATGTTTTATGTATTAAAATATTAGCTGGGATTAGAGAAATTATTTCACATTTTAGAATTTGAATATACAGTATAAGGCATAGTTTGTCAACTGAGTTCTTACTGTAGCTTTTTAGGGGGTCAGCATATTAAAGTAGTGCCACACAGAGCATCTGTTTCAGAGTGGACTTCCTGCTTTTGAAACTGTGGCATATTTTATGCCTAATCTTGCTAGACCGCCTCGGAAATTTACAGGATCTGACTGGTAAGGGATGAAATAAGCTATAGTGAATCTTTGATGAAGTTACAGGAGTTCTTGTTCCAATGTTGATGGACCGTTCCCGTACATCTGTTCTTTTTAGAAGAGTCTATAGCCTTCGATTTTAGTTCTGTGAACTTTGTTGCCTTCTTGTTCATCACATAGCAGTATTAACCTGAGAGTTTAGACCCTGTATTTAAAGAATGGTTTTAGTCTCCTCTGTTAATATTTAGGGCATGATTATAGAGAGAACTGTTCTTAATTTCAGAACTTTCAAAGTAAGAGAAACTACCCATTTACTTCAGGATATATTGAAAATTCTAACAATATTGTGATACTGACTCTACTTTAGAGAAGAAAAATAAAGGCATCAATAAGTGATAGGCTTTATAGAAAACGTAAAATTTCTTAGTGGGACATTGAATTGGCAGTTCTTATTTTCTTTGGGACCATTGCATGACTTAGAGGAACAGGCTTCCTAGTGACAGTCTGTCTAATTTAGGTTGCAGATAAGTAAGTCATTCAACACCAGGCCTGAAGCAGAGCAGTTCCTATGTACTTGGGGATGTAATAACTTAGAAATAAAGTAGTAACTACGTAACCCTTCCCCTGCCTTTTTTTCCCCCTCCAGTATTATCAATGGCTTTGCATTGCCACTGAAAGCAGAACATAAACAATTTCTAATGAAGGTTCTTATTCCTATGCATACTGCAAAAGGATTAGCTTTGTTTCATGCTCAGGTAAGTAGCAGATTTCAGGTGAAATGAACATTGTTTCAAAAACCAATATAAAGGCAGAGAAACTGAGAAATACTGAGGTGGCAATTTTAAGTATACTTAAGCAATTTGCTTTGTAAGTTGCCCAAAGCAAATTTTTAATTATATCATAATTTTTAAAGCATGATGATATTTAGTACTCGTAAATAAGCTCAATGCACTTTAAGTATAGATATAGGAAAAATCAGGTTCTTTTCTAGTCCAGGCCTTGACCTAATTAACTGTGTGACTTTGAATACATCCCACATATTTTCAGAATGTTCTGTCTAGCCTGCATGACCTAGTTAGACAATGATTTTGGTTTCTTCTATTAACACTCAGAGAATATCATATCAGCACAGGCATACATGTTAGAAACACGCTAAAAAACTAAAATGTTAGCGCTAGTCTTATTTCACTCAGATTTATTTATCTATCTGTTTATTTAGTGGGCTATGGTTACATTTCTGATTTATAAGACAAAGATAGTTAATTTTAATTCCCCAAAGAACTGGTCTACCGCCTCAATGATATTGAAAGATTGATATGCCCAACTACATTTTATTTAATATTTCAGTTAACTTAATATTCAGAAGTTAATACTGAAAAAAGGACATCTTTTTTAAGTAGAAGTTATTTACATAATTATGGGTATATTTATTTTTAATATATTGCCATAAACTGAAGTTTATTAAAATGAAGTCGTTTTGTTAGCTAAATATAAAAATCCTGCATTACTAAATGTTATTTCATTCAGTAATATTTATAAACTGTCCCTTGCATTTTAGCTAGCCTACTGTGTTGTACAGTTCCTGGAGAAAGATACAACACTAACAGAACCTGTAAGTGTTTTACTTATTTTTATGTTTTTGGTCTACATCATAGCATTTTATTTTAGCTTCCTTTATACTCTTAGAGCTCTACCAAACAGTCATAGTAATATATTTTAAATTAAAATCATTTGGAAGAAGAAAAGTGAGGTTAATCTGTATTTAAAGAATAAGAATGGGATGGCAAATTCTCATTAATTGTGTATCTTAAATAACTTAAATATAGGTTAAAATTAATATATAGTAGTTAAGATGTGTGGTGACAGGCTCAAATGACTACAGTGAAATCATTTATACATTTATTATCTTCAATGGTAGTCTTTTTCATCTTCATTCACCTTTTAAAATTAAAACATTAAAACATACTGTAAGGATTCCAAAACTATTTCCTTGAATTTTGTTTTATCTTTAGGAATAGGATTTTCCCTTTTATTTATGATAAACCATGTGATAGGGATTGAAAACATTTCCTTGTCTTTGGTGACTGAGCTATAATCTTGGAGTAAAGATAATTTACTTTATGAATCAGCATAGCAATTCAGTCTTAGAATTCTCCTGCTTACTAATTATCTATTAATACAAAGATTCGAGAGAATAAAAATATTACCATGAAAATTGACTGAAGATTGAAGAAAAACAAAAGATAAGTTTAGGGAGAAACAGAAAAGGATAAACACTTAGAAAACAATGTTTTAACCTTGGTGAAATAAGTATTCTGAGAGAGTGTTTTCTAGGTATTCTAAATCTAAATAGTTAAAGAGTTCTTGACAAATAGCACAGGGTTTGAAGGATTTAAATTATATGATTTTCTTCATATTAGAACTTTCTGAGGCTAGGGGCACTTGCAAAAATTACATACTTGATCTTCCTTTGACTTGAGTTTTGTGTGTGTAAAGGAACAAAAGGTATTTTTCCACTCGCTGATATTTAGAGCTTTAGACTTTTTAGATTTGCTGTTCTTTCTGAAATAGCTAAAAACAGTTTTTAAAGACAAATAGAATTAGAAGCCCAGTACTTACATGAAACCACATTAACCTCTAAAGTGGATTAAAACTTAATAGAAATCCATGATAACATTAGAATTTAGAGAAAGAAAGCCCATAATATGGTTTATGCATGGTGGCTAATAAACAGATATACATTAAATATGGTTAAGTTAATATGGAGTGGATTTGGGAGATAGCTGATTTCTTTTTAAAGAGTGAAAGGTTAGGGAGAGGGTTGAGGGCCAGGCATTTGAGTTAGGTGAGTTGAGTTAATAGCAATAGGAGCTGCATGAGGAAGTAAAATGTCCAAGTTAACAAAGGAGAATATTTTTCAATTCATTAAGATCTGCAGATAATAGAGATCTTGGAATTACTATTCTAGGCCATCCTAGCACCAAAATTATGGCCATAGTACTTGGGTTTGAGCCCTAATAATCATTTTCTAGAAGCCTGGCATTCATATCAAAGCTTCCTACAGATTGTAAGTAAGTCAGAGGTTTGGCTGGTTTGTTACATTCTTCATGTTCTTAGATCTTGTATTGAAATTATTTTATTTTCCAAAATGGAAATGACTTTATTGTTATATCCATTTATCAAAGGAGTGTATTAATTTGATTCACATAAGACAAAACCATAAAGCGTAATGTGAAGGAATTCCTTGAAATTCCCCTAAAGATAACCATAAACCATACAAATTGGTGAATACATTTCTATAAATTTTGCATGTATATTTTTGTGTAAAGTTAAACAGTGGGAAATGCTGACTGGGTTTTTTCACCTCAGTATAACATGGATATCTTGCCATATTACTCTGCTTCATATTTTCATTGGTAGCATCAAATTCCATTGTATGGATTGACATAACATATTTAACTCATCCTTAATTCATGGACACTTGAGTTATTGGAGTTTTTGTTGTTATTAACATGTTGCCGGGTTATGGGGATGTTTTAGTGTGTTGGAATTATTCTTTGTCCTGTCTATAGTGTTGCTTACCAAATATATCCTAATGTATGTATTAAATTAGCCTCGGAACTGCACACCAAAAAAAGATAAGGTTTACTGTATGTAACATTTTTAATAAGCCAAGTTACTGAAATTAAAACCTGTTTCTGGGTCAGAGTACAATGTGTCATGGTGCCTGTTTCCCCACATCAGCCGGTACTGAATATTTTAAAATTTTGCTAGTCCGATAGGTATGAAATATTTTAATTGGATTTTTAAAATTATCACAGCCATTCTCTTATAAAGTTATTGGTCATTTATATTTCTGTGTCCTTTCCCTACTTTTCAGACTTTGCCTATTGTGTTTTGCAAGTATTTTTTTTAACCATTTGGAGTTTTCCTTTTAACTTTGAATATACTGTTTTTAATATTTGCCTTTTTAAAGAACTAAAAAAAAATTTTAATGTTGGGAAATCTATTCATCATTATAGCTTCTGGCTTTGGTGTCATGCTAAGTAAAATCCTTCTACCTTTTGAGATTATAAAAACACTCTCTAGTATCATGTTCTAGTTATTTAACAGATTTAGTTTTTACATGTAAAAACTTTATTCCATCTATAATGTTTTTTCTAGAGCTGCCATGACAAATTACCACTATCTTGGTGGTTTAAAATGACAGAAATGTGTTCTCTCACAGTTCTGAAGGCCAGAGTCCAAAATCAAGGTGTCATCAGGGCTGCGCTCCCTCCAGGTGCTCTAGGGGTGATTCGGTTCCTTGCCTCTTCCAGTTTCTGGTGTCTCCAGGCATTCCTGGTTTGTGGCTGCGTCTCTCCAGTATCACATTGCTGCCCCTTCTTCTGTCTCTCCTCCAGTGTTATCTCTTATAAGAATACTTGTCATTTTGGATTTAGGGCCCATCCAGATAACCCAGAATGATTTCACCTTGAGATCCTTAATTATATCTGTAAAGATCCATTTTCCAAATAAGTCACATTCATAGATTTCATAGAAATTAGGACATGAACATATCTGATTGCAGGCCACCATTCAACCCACCACACTGTTGGAAACTGAAATTTTCATGTGACAAGGGTAAGAAATTGTATTTGTCTTCTATTACTGTATAACAAATTGTCACAAAGTTTAGTGGCTTGAAACAACAAGCATTTATTATTGGATAGTATCTGTGAGTCAGGAATCCAGGCACGACTTAGCTGGATCCTCTGCCTCAGGGTCTCTCATAAGACTACAGTCAAGGTGTTGGCCGGGTAAAATCTCAGATGAGGGAGGAGCTGCTTCTGAGTTCACATGATGGTTGGTGGTAGCATCCAGTTCTTCACATGCTGTTGGACTGCTGTTCCTAACTGGAAGTTGGCGAGCAGCCACCCTCCGTTCCTTGGTACTTGGGCCTGTCTGGCTTCCCAGGTGGCATTAGTGGTAAAGAACATGCCTGCCAGTGCAGCCGATGTAAGAGACATGGGTTTGATCTCTGGGTTGGGAAGATCCCCTGGAGAAGGTCAGCACAACCCACTCCAGTATCCTTGCCTGGAGAATCCCGTGGACAGAGGAGCCTGGCTGGCTACAGTCCGTGGGGTCGCACAGAGTCAGACATGACTGAAGCAACTTAGCATGATGGGCCTCTCCAGCATAGCAAACTTGCTCTATCAAAGCTGCAAGACAAGAAGGCCCAGGAGAATCTGTTCATAAGATGGAAGTCACAGTCTTTTGTAACTTTCCCATGGAAATGACATTCTGTCCCTTTTGCCACATTCTGTTGGTTAGAAGCAAGTCCCCAGGCCAGTGCACACTTAAGGGAAGGGCTCGACTACACAAGAGGGTGAGTTCAGGAAATCAGGACCATAGAAGATTCTTTCAGGCATCTGCCTCCCACAGGAGCTACATTTTTTTTCTAATTGGTGACCCACCAGTTCAATTGATTGACTAATTTAGCTGTTTTCCAGAACTGAAATGCCACCTTTGTCATATATTAAGCCTTGTTTATACTTAAGTCTGTCTAGACACTCCTCTATGTCATATCTTTTCTGTCAGTTTCCATGCTAATACCTTACTGTTTTAATTATCTGATTATTATAACTGATATTTTGTTTTAAAGGTATTGATTTTTCTATATTTATTTTTTATCTAACCACATACTGAATTTTCCTATTCATTTTAGTACTTTTTCAGTTCTTTTAATATTTATACACTTAGGCAAGTAAGTATAATTCTGGTATTCCTTTCCAACATTATTTATCAAATTCTTCTTACTGGATCGGCTCCAGAACAGTGTTCTTCCTCAGTTTTAATTTGAATGAGTGTTCATTACTGGACGAGACCAATAACTATAAACTTACTTAAAAGGCTGTCAAAGATTTACCTCTACCAAAGCACCCAAATGGTTTACTGCCTATTTCCAGGAATCATAAGTTGATTGCTGATGGTTTCTGATAAATTCTTAGTTTAAGCTTACAAAATTGTTATCAAAATATATAGTCAATCAAACAACTGTTCAAAATCTTTTGAGATGATCGTATAGTCTTGGGGGTTTTTTTCATCCCTTTTAACCTATAATGAGTTGAATCATTCTGGAATTTCTGGAATAACTTATGGGGTAGATAGTATTATTCTGTTAATATACTGTTCAGTCACTCAGTCGTGTCTGACTCTTTGGGACCCCATGAACCGCAGCACGCCAGACCTCCCTGTCCATCACCAACTCCTGGAGTCTACCCAAACTCATGACCATTGAGTCAGTGATGCCAACCAACCAGCTCATCCTCTGTTGTCCCCTTCTCCTCCTGCCCTCAATCTTTCCCAGCATCAGGGTCTTTTCAAATGAGTCAGCTCTTCGCATCAGGTGGCCAAAATATTGGAGTTTCACCTTCAATATCAGTCCTTCCAATGAACACCCAGGACTGATTTCCTTTAGGATGGACGGGTTGGATCTCCTTGCAGTCCAAGGGACTCTCAAGAGTCTTCTCTAACACCACAGTTCAAAAGTATCAATTCTTTGTAGACCAACTCTCACATCCATACACGACTACTGAAAAACCATAGCCTTGACTAGACGGACCTTTGTTGACAAATTAATGTCTCTGCTTTTTAATACGCTGTCTAGGTTGGTCATAACTTTCCTTCCAAGGAGTAAGCATCTATTAATTTAATAGCTGCAAATCACCATCTGCAGTGATTTTGGAGCCCCAAAAAATAAAGTCAGCCACTGTTTCCCCATCTATTTGCCATGAAGTGATGGGACTGGATGCCATGATCTTCGTTTTCTGAATGTTGTGCTTTAAGCCAACTTTTTCACTCTCCTCTTTCACTTTCAAGAGGCTCTTTAGTTCTTCTTCACTTTCTGCCTTAAGGGTGGTGTCATCTGCATATCTGAGGTTATTGATATTTCTCCTGGCATTCTTGATTCCAGCTTGTGCTTCTTCCAGCCCAGCATTTCTAATGATGTACTCTGCATATAGTTAAATAAGCAAGGTGACAATACTCTTTTTCCTATATACTGTTATATTCAGTTTAATACAGATTTTTACAACTGTGTTTACTTGAATTCATGACCTCTTGTCTCACTGTATTTGGCTTATCAGAACTGTGCTAGCCATGAAATAAATTTGGAAGCTTTCTGGCTTTTGGGGGGTGCTTCATGATGGTTTAAAAAACAGGAATTATCTGTTCCTTAGTTTTTCCATAAAATAACCTCCCTTCCTCACCCCACCAAGTCATTATCTCATACTTAGTAGGAAGTAGCCCTTACTACTATTAAAATTACTTTATTTATAAGTTTAATTGCTAACTATGTCAGTCTTCCTGCTTCATGAAAATCAGGGACCATCTTCGTTTTGTTCATCAGTGTGTCCCTGATCTAGAGCAGTATCTGGTACAAAGGCACTCAACAAGTATCTGTTGAATGGGTAAAAGCCTAAATAAAGCTGAGCAGAGTAAGGGGAGATGCAGAGGTATTGAATAATACTTTCTTCTACTTCAGAATGAATATTGATATTATCACGGTTATTTAAAATTTCCTGAGGTTAGCCAGCTTCATTGCTTAATTCATGCCAAATTTTTCCCTTTTTTGCAGGTGATCAGAGGATTGCTGAAATTTTGGCCAAAAACATGCAGTCAGAAAGAGGTGAGTTTTAACAAAAACAGTGCATTTTATTAGAACTTTTCAATCTCAGGGCTATAAACCGTGCTTCCTTGGGTTGCGGGTATCACCACCACTACCTACCAAGTGGACACTGTTCTGTGGGGTTTAGAGAAACTTGGTGGAAGAGCTGTCCATTATGGTAAGTGGCATGTACTGTCAAGGTATTTTTCGTCCACTGTTAACCTTCTCATTTGTGTTTTCTGTATTAACATCATATAATTTGTCGTATTATATTTCTTAAAAGAAAATTTTTTTAACCTAGGTGATGTTTTTAGGAGAAATTGAAGAAATCTTAGATGTCATTGAACCAACACAATTCAAAAAAATTGAAGAGCCTCTTTTTAAGCAGATATCCAAGTGTGTATCCAGTTCTCATTTTCAGGTATGGTGTTTTCAGTGAAGCCATTTTTATTTTACACTATTACTTTTCTTAGTTTTGATGTTTCTGAATGTCTTTTTTAGGTTGCAGAAAGGGCACTGTACTTCTGGAACAATGAATATATTCTTAGTTTGATTGAGGAGAATATTGATAAAATTCTGCCAATTATGTTTGGCAGTTTGTACAAAATCTCCAAAGAACACTGGAATCCGTAAGTGTCTTTTATGTTGATTGTGTCATTTTTGTTTTTCTAACATCTTTGTCATTTGATCTCATAACTCATACATAGGAAACCTATACAGATTTGGAACTCCCAAGGTTAACATCACATGGTTCTATTCTGCAGTGAGTTTTATGAAGTTGTACATATATGTGGGTCTGTATGTTTGTTTGTTCGTAGCAGAGAAAGGTTTATTGCAGGGCCAAATGAAAAGAATGGGGTGGCTTATCCTTAAAAACTCTGAACTCCTGCATGTTCTTAATTTCAGTTTAGAATTGCAAATCTAGGGACTGTTTGGTATGACATTCTGCCAGTATCCAGGCTCACATCTCAGCTGGCTTAGCCCAGGGAGAAGCGTCAGTGCTCAGGGTCATGTCAGTGATGTTTAGATTGCTTATGTTCTAAATTCTGTAACATCCTTATCCTGTTGTCTACTTTTCTTTCTTCTTACAAGTCATAGTAATTGCATCTTTTTCAGCTGCTTTTAATACTATTATTCAGGATTTGTGATAGTAGACTCTAGAGTAGTCCCTGTGTTCCCTCATAGCTCAGTTGGTAAAGAATCTGCCTGCAGTGCAGGAGACCTGTGTTCGATTCCTGGGTTGGGAAGATACCTTGGAGAAGGAAATGGCAACCCACTCCAGTACTCTTGCCTGGAGAATCCCATGGAGAGAGGAGCCTGGCAGGCTATAGTCCATGGGGTCGCAAGAGTCGGACACGACTTGGTGACTAAATCATCAAATCAGACTCTAGAGCAGACAGGAAGCTGGCCATAACATTTTTAGGGTTTAACCCAAGCATGACACAGTGAGAAAAATGTGAATTTTGGAACCAGATAGACCATCTCTGCTACCACTGGCTTGGTGACCTTGAACAAATTACTGAACTTCTTGAGCTTCAGTTTATCCTCTCTAGTGGATTGACTGAGTCAGTGTCAAAGCCATTTCAGAGATGATAGTGATACATTTCCCATCTGGTAGTAGCATCAGTAACCCAGCACTGGCTTGTTTTCCTTTTAGGACCATTGTAGCACTGGTGTACAATGTGCTGAAAACCCTCATGGAGATGAACGGCAAGCTTTTCGATGACCTTACTAGCTCATACAAAGCTGAAAGACAAAGGTATTTGACATTTTTAATTACAAAGTTAACTGTACATTTTAGATTACTTGAATGTGATTCAGTCCAGTAAGGTATTCTAGGTTAAAATTATGTTTAAAAAGCCAATTACATCAGCCATTACAATTTGAACATCTCAGGTGGTGTTATGGTTTAGAACCTGCCCACCAATGCAGGAGACGCAAGAGACACGGGTTCAAGCCCTGGGTCAGGAAGATCCCCTGGAGGAGGAAATGGCAACCCACTCCAGTATTCTTGCCTGGAGAGAATCCCATGGACAGAGGAGCCTGGTGCACTACAGTTCGTAGGGTCACAAAGAGTCAGACATGACTGAATCAGCTTAGCATAATAAACACTTTATGGGCTTCCCCGGTGGCTCAGGGTAAAGATTCCACCTGCCAATGCGTATGAACAGAGGAGCCTGGCAGTCCAGGGGGTTGCAGAGTTGGACTTAGAGATTAAACAACAACAACAATAATAATAAATACTTTAAAGTCATATGCAGGTAAACTCCTAATGGTAAGATGGTTTTAATGTGGATCATAAATTCTGATCTCATTGTGAGCCTTAGACTTCATCAGTCTTGGTAACATCTACATTGTGAAATACATTTTATATTAAATTTTAAATACTGTCTTACTCAGTTTGTTTTACATTTATGAGAATTGCTTTGTCCTCGTGGGCGTCCATAGTGAGCTTATTCTTCAAGCTGCTCCTTGCACAATATTTAAACTTAAGGTGGACAATAACTGAGGTACCTGAGCCCATATATTTGTAATAATTGTATCACCTATTATGTTTGGAAAAACCGATCTGCTTTGACTGTAAGTTCCTAGTCCTGGTTTTCTGGTGTCAAGTAGAGAAAGGATCTCTCTCCTTCAAGGTCATCCTAGTCCATCAATAACTAACTCAATGCGTTATTTCTTTTAAATAGCACCTTTCAGGCAGGAATACAAATTAGGAGCCCCGGAAGCAATAGGAAGAAGGAAGAGATGACTGGGATCATATGAAACTTACATTGAAAAATGCGTATTTCACATAAGACTGATCCTTGTATCTCACTATCTGCGTAAATCAGCACTTTTGTCCCCTTAAAGCATATGTAACTGTGGAACTGTAAGCCTGTGGGTTTTTCACACATTTATATAGCCCTTCAGAATAGTTTGATCCACATTATTCAAAAATGTTCTCTTTAGAACTGAAATTAAGTATTAATAGTTGAAGCAACATGTTTTGAGTTTTGTGGGGTTAAGAGATTATTCAGAGTTTAAAGTTTCCATCTGACATGCAAGAGACAAGAGATTGTAAGACACAGACTGGTCGGTAACTTACAGATGGGATGCGGAAGGATGCGGGTCCACCAGGAAACGGCCCCAGACCGACTCGTGGCCAGCCTGTCAGTCTGTTGGCAAAAGAGCAATTGTGACGATACAGCCACTGCACGGGGTTTACGTGACTGAGTCCACGTTGAGTGGTTTGTCAACCATGAAGCACTAACACAGTGGCCGTGGCGATGCTGATACATTTCAGTTGGTGCAGGAGACGGACGGACTTGGTTAATTACACTGAGGACGGTAATGGCAAATAATGCAGTACCCTAGGTAAACCTGACTCTCAAATGCTTTAGGTGGAGGGGTTTAAGTGAAATGTGAGTCAATAAGTCTATTTTCCAGGAAACTGCCAAACAGCATGTTTCTTCAAGCTATGAAACAAGTTTCTAACTACAAAATTCCTGCTCTGTTTACAGGGAGAAAAAGAAGGAATTGGAGCGAGAAGAATTATGGAAAAAATTGGAGGAGCTAAAGCTGAAGAAAGCTCTAGAAAAGCAGAACAGTGCTTACAACATGCACAGTATTCTCAGCAATACAAATGATGGATAAAAAAAAAAGCCTGCCACCTCTGTTGGCTAGGCAGTTTTGTACACTTTTTTGAAATATGTAAAAATTATGAAACAAACCTCATCAGTATAATATAATTAAAAGGCCAATTTTTTTCCTGGCAACTGTAAATGAAAAAATATATGGACTAAACATAGCCCTGTGCTGTATCATGGCCACAGTATATTGTAACCCTTGTCTAATCATTGATTTGTGTCACTTCTGAAGTTTCACAGAAATGAACGAACTTTCTCATCGATGTGATGAGTGAGATAATTACGGGAGTGGTAGGAATCGTGGCTGGAATCCTGGTTTGGGTTGTGTTGCACACAGGTGTAGCCGTCTGCTCTGTGTATTTTTCCCTTTGATAACGTGCTTTTCACATCGCTGCAGACCTTAGTTACATCCTAGGAAAAAGACTATTTCCTAAACTAAAACTAAGGTGTAATTCTTATCCTTTCCTTCATCTCTTCCAGAAGTATGATGGAGGGAACTACTTGCCCTAAGCCTTCCTTTTGATATATTACTGTACTCTGGAATTTGAGCAAAAACTTAATTTCCAGGCTTTTAAAAGCACAAATTATAAATGCTGGGAAAGTAAACCAGATTTCAGATCAGTCCTTATGCACCTCCTCCTTCATCTGCAACTCCCCAGGGTGATGAGCACAGACGGGTGGAGGCAGCACGGAAAACACAGCCTGCCTCTCAGTTCATTCCTCCTCTTCCTCCCAAAGGCTGAAGGCAGGGCCTTCCCAGTCCTCACAGCCTGCCCTTCTCCGGCCCCTCCCGACAGGGATGGAGGCTTTGATTCCCACGGTGTGGTGGTGCAGAGCGCGCGTTGTCACTGCCTGGCTTTACGTAAAGGAAATGCAGTAGGCTTCCTCTGTAGGGTTCTGAAAAGGCGGCCTGTAGGAAGTCATGTATGTTTTTACTTGGTCAAGTTATTTCTCACATTTTATTATCAGAGTACCATTCCAATCTCTTAACTTGCAGTTGTGTGGAAAACTGTTTTGTAATGAAAGATCTTTATTGGGGGATTGAGCAGCATTTAATAAAGTCTATGTTTGTATTTTGCCTTATGTCACCTTTGCTTTTTTCAGCACTGAGTTGAGACGTCCAGAAGCCCGCCCCCTCCATTCATTCATATATATGTACATACGTGTATACAGAGAAAACCTGTAAGGCAAACTGCAGGTTGTGCGCCAGTTAAATAGGAAGACTGTGTGCCAGAGTCGAGTGTTCCAGCCATTTACCAGTGTTCTATTTTATAGAATTTGTACATAAAATTCTAAATTTGAGGATATCTCTCCATCTTCTTTCATGTCCCTTTATGTTCACAGGATGGGTTTAACTTAGCTTAAATGTGTACAAATACACAGACAGTGTTAATTAAAACAGACCCAGGAGCAAAATCTCAAAATCTGTAAGTAATGGCACTGTTTTTTATGGGGGCAGGCAGGGAGATTGTGGCAGAATCAGAAATTGTTACCAGGCTTTCAACTACTGATACCTGCTTCTGCTCTTTCACAACCATAAAAAACTCTAGCAAAAATTCTAGCACACTATTCCTAGGTCACTACGAAAGCAGCTCATTCCACTCACTGTGGCCCCAGGAGAAACTTCCTTTCGGAATACGGCTCATACTTTACAGTTTCCAAGTGGCAGCCTTACCACAACCGTCCAGACCCAGTGTTCTTGCCCAACGCTCCACGCTAACCTGAGGCCAGCTGGGATTACTGACAGCTGGGGGCAGCAAACGCAGAAGAAAAGGGATCCTACTGCTGAACACCGCAAAAGGCAAACCCAGCCCCCTAGAGGGAAGGCTGGGTCTAAATGCCTTATCTTGTCAGTCTAAACATATATCCTTTACTAAGAGCAGCTAGAGCAGGTTTTGACAGGCTGCAGTTAATAGCTAGAAACGCTCACTTCCGACCTAGGTACTCACTCTAAAGCATATTCAAGAGGCCTCTCAACTTCCTAAAATAACAGGAAGTGCAGTTGCAGTATGTTCATTGGAGCCAATTTTGTGAGATACTTAGTACGAAAATGGTGTGTCAACTTTAGAAATCCTTTAAAAACACACACACTTGTTTTTTAGTACCGTTAATGTAAGCTTCTGTACCAGACTCTGCATCTGCCTTCCAGAAAGGTGCTACAAGACCTCAGTTAAAGTTTGTGTGCCTGCTTCAGTGCCACAGAAAAACAGCACAAATATTTCCTTACACAAGTTGACTTTTAATAATTCAACCAAAAACCACAGTTTCTTGCTAAGTTAGACATGAGATTAAAATTGGCCCCCTCATACATTGGAGTTTTTCTCTTTGAATTACCTAAATCTAAATTATGAAACTGAAGTGCTACCCACAAAATTGAAGAAATGCTACCCAAGTCCTTTCTGGATGCAAAGGTCATGTAAACAGTTTAGAACTCCCCAAAATAATTTCCAAAACCTTAAGTCAGTCAATGGCTACCATGTGAAAAATGGCCAGACGGTACTCCTCTCAGGCTAGGCTGAAAGCTCTGAGGGTCCATGCTGAGGGTGCCTTTCTCAGATGGGCGGGCTACAGGACAGAAGAGTTAACACAGCTTATTCACGGAGCTTCACCGCCACTTCCTGCCCACCCTGCCCTTCCCTGCACGTGCTTGTGACATACCTTGGGAGTCCAGGCTCACACCCCCTTTTATTTGGAGGTCACGGGATAAAAGCATACCAGTGCCTACTGATGTAGCAGATGCGCACACCGGCTCACTGATTGTTTCTATATTAACCTAACTTTTATTCACCTGTTAAGGAAATCAGAACACACTGAGGAGGGACCTACTCTGCACACATATCCTAGCGCTTCTGCATGTTAATCACACCAAACTCATAACATCCATCAGTCAGTATTCTAGCCAGACAGGTAGGTAGGTGGCTGCTCAGTCCACAAGCGATCTAATTACTATAGTTTCCACAGTAGTTTTAAAAAACAGTCTCATTTAATATTTAACACATGAGTGAGTGCATCAGAGACTCGCACATGGCACCAGAGATGTGATGGGTTTTGTTTCTCATGAATAACACACTGGTTCCACACTGTGACCTCCACCACTGGAGAGTCACCAGTGGGGGAGAAGAAAGTCACACACACTTTTGTTCATTTAAAAAAAATCTCAAGGAGAAAACCTACGATCAGAACCTTAATCATCCTGTTAGACCTTAACTATACACCAAACCAAGGAGAAAGGAAGACGGCTTCCACAAACCTTCAGAAAACTGGATTCTATCTGAGTCCATCTTCCATTTGACATATTCATGTCATATGTCAAAAAATGTTCATTAATAATTTAAATACTTAAATAACGTTTAGGTCATCCACTGGATCTGTTCCACCGGGCTCTAAGACAGTCTCGTTGGGGGGCCAGGTTAGAAGCTGCAGTGTGACAGGCTAGGCCCCCGGCAAAGCCCATTTTCTTCAAGTGAGGACTGGATCGTTGGCACCTTGGTTTACCAAAGTGGAAGATGAGAACTTCCATCAACTCGGGCAGTTTCTACGAAGAACACTGGCAACTTCAGCTTATGTGGTTTGTTGCCTGACCTCTTTTCTTAAGGTATCGTCTCCGAATTTTGATCATCCATTTCACACTTAGTTTGGCAAATTCTGCAGCTTTAAATAATGCCAAGAAGGCCCCACAGAGAAGAGCAATTGTGTTCCAAGGATTGGCGGTGATTATCTGTGAAATGAAAACAAACATAAGTTTCTCAGTTGGCTTCCATTTTTGATTCTCAGGGTTATTGTCAAAGAGCCCCCCAGATTACTGGCACAACAAGAAAAACAACTGGATTTTAAGACCGCCATAACTTGGGGCTTTCTGGCTGTCCAGTGGTTAGGACTCCGTGCTTCCCCAGCAGGGTGCGCGGGTTCGGTCTCTGGTCAGGAAACTAAGATTCGGCATGCCACCTGGTGCAGCCAAAAAATTATTAAATTGCCGTAACTCTATACTTGGTTCATAGCTCCAGTTTGAGGAGAAAAATATTAGTCCCTCTTGATAATAAAGCGATCCTGAAAGAAGAAGAAAAAATTTTTCAAAAAAGCTCTGCACAAATAAGATAATCAGTGCTGAGTTTTAAATTTCTGGCCTAATTCACAATGCGACCTTGCTTCCAAACAACACTGATGGCCTGCAGGCCAGGCCCCCCGACTCACCTGCCCTCACCGCTTCCCCGAGTCACTGATCCTTCCAGGCCCTTCACAGCTCCCGCTGACCACTAAGCCAAACCCTCTCAATGTGAGCAGAGAGATTTCTTCCACAACCTCCCCTGGCAGTTCCTCACGGTCTGCAATTACTTCCTTTATGGCTTAGGCGGTCCTCTGACCCACTGAAACTCCTTCAAGGCCGAGGTCACAGCTTGTACGTCTGAGTTCCCTGCTTGGTCAACACATAGCACTTCTAAGTTCCCGATTCAGCAGAGGGACCTCGGGCTCATCCATGAAAGGGGTTTCTCTACCACCACCATTCAGGATGGCTGTGAACGTCATGGATGACTTAAGTCAAGGGACCTTGAGCTCAGGGCTTTACGTGGCCCGGGATAGGACTTAAAACACTGAGCACAGCAGGTTAGAAAATGCCTGATCACACACTTGCCCTGTGGAACTAAAGGCGTTCATTCTTCTACGTGGCGTCTTTTATTCAGGGGGTCCGCACACACTTAATGTGTGCACGGCCCAGCCAGGCCCACAGCTAACAGCGTGGTGGGATCACGCACCACATCACAGAGACCCTCCGGGTTTGAGCCTCAGCTCTGCGATGTCTTCCCCCAGCCCACAACCGCATCAAGATACTTTATGATGATCTTAAAACAAAAATTGCTTATCAGATACGGGACTAGCTCTGGTGGATGGCATCTCAGGAATGTTCTGGCAAAGCTGTCCCATTATTCCTCCCCTTCTGAGATGGTGAGTATAGAATCTGACATTAATTGATGCTCTCTTTAATTTCTGATTAGTACCTTTCTTTTTTCTCTTCGGCCCCACACCACAGGGCAGGTGGGATTGTAGTTCCCCGACCAGGGATCAAACCGGCGCCCCTTACATTGGAAGCATGGAGTCTTAACTACACTGGACTGCCAGGGAAGTCCCCTGAAAAGTACCTTTCTACTTCGACTTATGACAAACTAAAGATTCTTATTCTACAGAGAAGCAATTAAAAAAACAACAGCTTTCAGCAGCAGTAACTAGATGATTAACTTTGTGCTTTCTACTCCACTCACTCACTACCACTGCTGAGTGGCTACTCTGGACTAAGCACCGTGCTGGACACCACTTAAACGGTAAACAAAGACGAAGCCCCCATGTTCACAGGGAAGACAGTCTAGCGCTGAAGACGAGATTAAACACAAATGAGAGAGAACAAGCATGTCATAAATACAAGCGGCAGATCAGCGCTACGGAAGGAGATGAGGGCGGCCCGCGAGGATTAAAGCCTAAACGGCTCAGGTAGGAAGCTCATGGTCAAGACCTTAGGTGATACTCACATCCTGGACTTTCTGGATGAAAGGATCTTTCCATTCAAAGACCACAAAAAACAACTGAGCACTTTTCTCGGCAGCAGGTCTCTGGTCAATGTAGTTAACCACACTGGTCTAGGTACAGAGGAGAGAGAGCAGTGTTACTGCCTGTGTGCCGCCCTGGCCAGGGCTGCAGGGGAGGAAAGGGCAGTTTAGGGGATCTGACACCCCGGCTCCCCTCGCTCCATCTTTTGGAGGCAGAGAGACAAAAACCTCCTCTACACGACGTCCTGAGATTGGTCCCAGAGCCCAGGCTTCAGCCTGGTTCCCAAAGGACCTGGAGCACACAGTGGGTGTTTTGGACTGTCACCAAAACCTGTCACTAGGTACCTGTGCATGCTAAGTCACTTCCATTGTGTCCGACTCTGTGCGACCCCATGGACCATAGCCCACCCAGCCTCCTCTGTCCATGGGATTCTCCAGGTAAGAATACTGGAGTGGGTTGCCATGCCCTCCTCTAGGGGATCTTCCCAACCCAGGGATTGAACCTGTGTCTCTTATGTCTCTGGCACTGGCGCCTCTTGGGAAGCCAGATATCTGTACTCCTGATTAAATCATTTTCAAAGTAATGTTTAAGACTCAACTCACAACATAAAAATCTCACATTTCAAAATACTTGACCTGAAGAGCTGATTCTTACAACCCTTCCAGTCTTCCACGCCTGTAAACAGTTAGCAGGCGTGCTTGGAGAGGCCTGGTTACAGCTACTGCAGAGGCTGGGAGGTGAGATGGAGAGCAGACAGGTCCCAGGGGCAGAAGCCTGGCTGTGCCATCATCTGCTCTGAGCCTCTCCTTTGCACTCATCAGTTCAGTTCAGTTCAGTTGCTCAGTCGTGTCTGACTCTTTGCGACCCCATGGACTGCAGCACGCCAGGCTTCCCTGTCCATCACCAACTCCCGGAGTTTACTCAAACTCATGTCCACTGAGTTGGTGATGCTACCCAACCATCTCATCCTCTGCCGTCCCCTTCTCCTCCCGCCTTCAATCTTTTCCAGCATCAGGATCTTTTCAAATGAGTCAGCTCTCCTCTGTACTCATAAACAGGACAAAACGCCCATCTCACTGAGCTGTAGCGAGGCTCTCGTAAAACAACACAAAGGAAAAGCATTTTGAACTTTACAACATGATATAAAAACATTTAGCCCATTTTCACCCTTAAGAAAATAATTTTTAAAACATTTTTGTTCAAAGGAGTGTTCACATTCCCTGCCAAAGACTTCCCATTGTCTGACTTTCAGCAGACAATGCTGAAAGGCACTCGCGCCTTCCACAGCGCACAGGCTCGTGGGTGAGGGGGCTGGCCCCCTGGTTTCAGATCACTACTGGAGCTCCCAGGGGAGCCAGGGAGGCCTGTGAAGATCTAACTGTAAGGTGGACATGCCGAGTCTCCTTTCTCAGCTGATTTGGGGGCCAGATCAAAAAGAACTTGTGGAGTTCTTGGCAGAAAAGCATGGTGTAAAAACCCAGGCAATGACAACTATCTTGCAAAAGAGAAATATTTTAAGGACCTACTGCCAGGGGTTCATCACCACCTATGACAGGGGAAAAAAAAGCCTCTCTCTTAAAGAAAACTGGCTTCACGCCTTTCCCAAAGGCCTCCCACCTGGAGAAGTCCTAGGAGCATGGTTCGGGCAGGGGCAGACCCAGAGGAGGCCCTGAGTGCCTGGCTTCCGTCGGCCCGTCTGTCAGCTGGAGTGGGTCCTCCTACTTCAACCCGGCCCCTTCCTAATGCTGCCCTTAAAGCCCAGCCCAAATGGAACTCCCTCCACGGGGGAGTAGAGGATGCGAGAACAGAGCCGCCTCCTGCATGGCCCTGCAGGCCCCCAGCCACTGACACACAGCACGTGGGTGGTCGGGGCCTGGGCGTGCATGCCGGCGGGAGGACTGAGCCCCGCAGGCGCTGAACCGAGGCAACCCCAGGGTCCCCTCCCTCCACCCCGGCTCCACGCCTGTTTCCAGGAGTAACTCTCACTCTCCTGCCTGGGTCATGGCATACTTCCTGGCCTCAGGTCAGAGGGCTGAAAGCTTTCGTATCACACTTCCCATTAGCAAACGTTCTGAGCATGTACCCCACACATTGATCACTCTCTTACAAGTGACATTATTTACTATTACTATCCTGACGGTACCTGCGTTTTAAAACACTCAAAAAGACAAAAAGAATGAGATTTTTTTTTTTTTTGAAAACCAAACAGATTAGAATGAGATTTTAAAAATATAAAAAGATATTTTCCTCCTGTGTCCCAGTTGGTCATCGTGCACCTAACACTTCAGAGGCCATCCCTGCATCTAACCTCTGCCCTGTGAATAGTCTTTTTTTTCAAATGCAGCTGCCAGCTGCGTGGGAGGGAGTGGAGCAGAGCTACAAACCAGCTCAGATCCAGCTGGACCAGGCACCGCTCTGTGAACTGCTCCACCGTGTGCACTCTGGGAGCCGCTGGGACAAAAGCAAAGGATCTGGGGCAGGCCGGGCCTGCAGAAGAAACGCGCGGCGAACCCCCCAGCGGCGGGCCCACTCGCTTCCTGTCGGACATCCACTCACCCTTAAGAGCCCGGGGCGAAGCTGACCCCTCCGAGAGGCTCCCTGCACCTGGACTCAAGGGTGGACCCAGGGAAGGTGCGAGGCGAGCCCAGCGCCACCTACCTCCTGCCGGAACTCCACCGCCTCCCGCCCGTCCTCCTCCTTGGTCTCCACCAGGGACATCTTGACCCAGGTGCGGAAGCCCCCGGAGAACTTCCAGCTGGAATAGGCGCTCTCGCAGGCCTGCATGAAGCCAGCTCTGTCTGGGCTTGGAGGGCAGAGAAGGAAGGTCTGTGTTATCAGGCAGGGCTCGAACTTAGCCAGACTCAAACTCCAGCCCCTACGGCCAGCATTTCCTCTGCTAGTACTGGGAGGACCCAGCCCACCCCCTCCTTCCTCATGGCTGGAGGGGAAGCTGTCACCTGCCTCAAGGCCGAAGCGTGGTCCCTGGAGCTCCCAGCAGAAGCCCCCCACCCCACCCCCCTCCCTGTCTTCTCCACCACCTGCTCCCAGCAAAGAGGCCTGCAGACTGGGCTGGGCCCCACAGCACCCTGGATAACTCAGCTTCAGCAGCCCTGGGGTGCCCTCACTGGCCATCAGCCTCTCTAAAGGCCCGGAGAGGGGAGGAGGGTTCCCTTGGGAGCTCTTGGCCAGAAAAGGCATCCGCAACACGCGCCCAAGGGTCACAAAGCACCCACGGCCAAGAGGAAACCACAGTGCAGCGCTGAGAACGCTCAGAGGGGCACAGGGACGCGGCCCGTGTCTGCAGGGAAGGGAGGGGAGCTCCAGCTGGAAGAAGGGGCAGAAGAGGCGGAGGCCCCGAGCCCCAGGATGGGGCCACGGGTGTGACCGGCGGAGGCGGCTCACAGCCACGTCAGCCCAGGGGTTGGGGGGGCGGCCCCCCTTCAGCCTCAGCTGCCGACCTGCTTCCTTGAAACAGAGCCGCTGGACCCGGAGGACCTGAATCACCGCCCCCTCAGGCCCCCCTGCAGGACACGCTCCTGCCACCCACAACCACTCTGGGCCCCAGAGATGGTGCAACAGGGGTGTCCCAAGATGAACAGGAACTTGCACCCTCCTACTAGAAACGGGTGGCAAGCGGGCACCGGGACCTCCCTTAGGGCCACCCCAGTCCCTGGACACCGGGGGAACACAGTCCAGAGCAGAGGCTGGACGCCCGGGGCCTCACAGAACCCGGGCAGCTCCAGCCTGTCCTCCGCAGCGCCGTCAGGGAGTGGGGGACCCAAACGCCCACCCTCAGGGGCACAGCCAGCTCTGCGTGCGGGGTCAGAACACCCCCCAGGCTGCCCAGACTGTCTCAGGGGGCCCTCCGTCTGCCTGGCAGCTGCCTAGCATCCCGATTCCCCGCACCTGCCCCCGCCCCCAGCCCAGGGATGCACACGGCTAGAGTGAGATCCCGGGGGTCAAGCAGGCTCTGAAGGGTACCTCTGCAGGAACTCCTGGAAGGACGAGAAGAGCAGGTAATCGATGGCGCTGAAATCCTCGCTGCTCTGGTTCAGGCGGAACTGGAGGAAGACCAGCTCCCGCTTCTGGACCTCCCGCGGCCCCCGCACAATCAGGGCGGATTTCTACGGAGACAGAGAGACCAGAGTGCCAGCCTGGGGAGCCGGGCACACGTGCCTGCCCACCGAGGTGGGCCTCCCAGTGGACCAGGCCCGGGAGACCCAGGACGCAGGAGTCTCCGCCAAGGGGCGGCCCCCACCCCACCTCGACCTTCCCCCGGGGCCGAGGCAGGACACACCTCACAGGTCCGACCCCGGGGGCGTCACCGGGCCTCGGCAGGCGGCCCTGCCTCTCCGGGGAGCTCCACCGCGGCCTCTGCTCCTTCTCCACTGCTCTGCCTGGCGCGGGGAGGGATGCGGGGCCTGGGGACCAGGTGCCTCCTCTCTAGTCCACATCCGTGGACGGCAAGGAGCCACCTCGGGCTGAAGGCAGTAACTGCAGTCAGCTTCCGTCTGCACAGAAACTACTCTCCTTTTGAGCCCTCATTTCATCAATTTCTATGATACTCAGTTAAACTCTAACTATTATAACAAATCCAACCGGCCTGGACGGGTGTGGACCACAGTGACTCCTGGTAAGCGTCCCACTCAGAGGGGAGCCAAGAGCTCCCTGAAGGCCAGGGAGCCTGTATCTGCAGCGCCATCTAAGTAGACACGGGCTGGTACCCAGAGAACTAAGAGAGCGGGGCATCCGGACGGTGTCTGCACTGTACTATCCAGCTCCTCGTTCAAATTTCTTACGGTTCTTTTCATTTAAATTAGCTCCCATTTCCTGGAGTCAATTCTGTCAGTTCCTCTCCAGCCTTTTGTGCTGTTGGTCTCCCGGCGACCCTGAATTCTCCATTCCGAGTGTGGGGTCGGGCTGACTAGCGCGGGTCTGGGGTGTGGGCTTCCTGCTAAGCGGGGCTCTTGCAGGCTCGCCCCAGCCTGGGGCTGACGGGGAGGACGCCCCAAGGCAGTGGGCCTTGCGGGCCCACTCCATGTCCTCATCTCCCATGAAGAGTCCTTTCCCCCAGGGCTCCCCTCCTTCCACCGCGGATGTCCCGTCTCGAGTTCTGCTGTTCCTCTCCATTGGCCCAGTGCCCAGGCAGGGACCCCCCACCCCGAGCTTATGCAGAGAAGGGCCCCGGGGCCTTCCTCCAGAGCAAACACCGTCCCAGCAGCCCATGGGGGCTGCAAGCCAGGCCGCCAGGCCTGGAGCCAGGATCCCAACTTGCCCAACAGGCAGCCTGGCTCTTCGTGATGAAACAGAGCTAGGAGTGGGAGGACAGCCTTCACCGCAACAGCAGGGACTCTGGGGCACCTGTTTTCGGGCACAGGCTTTCCCTGGCCCTGCTCCATTGATCTGATCCAACGGGCTGTTTATACTTTACACCAGTTCCTCAAAATCTCTGGTCCTCCTATCCGTTCTTGGTTGGCAAGGTTATTATCGATATTGTACCTTACTCTATCGTGTGCAGGAGTGGGAATCATTTCAGCAGGATTTCAGGAGGAGGTCTAGAATACATATTAACAAAAAGTCTCAGAGGAATTCTTTCATCTCAAGGTCCACCTGGGGCCTCCCTATCACCCAAGGGGCAGGTCCTGCTCTGTACTCGACACGCGAGCTTCCTCGTCCAGCCGGCCCTTCTGTCCACAGCTTCGCCATCTGCTGCCCTTTGGGGGCCCCTGGCTCTCCAGAGACACCCACCTGTGCAATTTTGCTCAGAGGCACAAACAAGCATGCCGCTGCCTCCCTTTATGTTTTGGTGCAGAGTTCCTCTGCCTAGAAACCCTTTCCTTCCTTGTTTTGAGCTGGAAAACTTAACACAGCCCTGTCCTTTTGGAAACAAGATACGGGAAGCAAAGGAGAAGATGTAAATATACACAGAATTCCTTCCTTGTCTCCAGAACCCTCGTCGTCCACTCCCCTGCTGAGCAGAGCCTCCGTGACGGCCAGGGCCGGGGTCCTTGTTCCCGGACCAGCGCTCCTTCTCACACTGGCCCCCATTACTCCAGAACACGGATTCCCAGGCCCCGACCCCAGGAACCACGATTCCGGTGGGCCCAAGTGGGACCTGGAATCTGTATTATCAGAAACAATCCTGGCAGTTCTGTCGAGCACTCGGGTATGGGGCCCGCCTGGCAAATTCACACCAGCTCCACTCTGCAGCCCTGTCTCCTTCCATCCAGGACCAGGTGTCTCATCACACTGCCGGGAATCAGAGGGTCACTCAGAGAAGGCCGAGGCCCACTGCCGCCCTGGATGCAGGCGAGCCAGCCACGGCCAGACCCCAGAGGACAGCCTCACGTTTGCTGTGGGTGAGGGCCCACACCAAGAGCAAGGGAGGCTAGCTGGCAGAAAGAAGACAGGGGCCCCGGGGTGCGCGCTGCCCAGCCCCAGCCGGGAGACGAGCGTTACCAGGGTCTGATTGGAGAAGGGGTCCGTGTAGTTGATCCTCTGGGTGGTGCAGTTCACGTCTCCGGGCTGCCCGGGGCTCCTCAGAGGCGGGATCACCTCGTAATAGTGCTTACAGCTGAGCAGCTGGGCCTGACCGGGGTACAGTGCGATGCCTGGAGGGGGAACAGAGAGAAGTGAACACATCCCTAAAACCATGTCATGAGTATTTTTTTCACACTCATCAATCACCTAAGTCCAGGACTCCCGGGGTGACTGCAGAGGAAGAAAAGGGCTGTTTACAGGGGGTGGGGAGCCCCGTGCCCTGCCCTCAGAAAGCCCCACTCTCATGGAGGCAGCCAGGGCCTTCTCATAGCCCCTCTCCTGGCCGGGGACGCAGCCTCCCCGGTGCCTACAGCAATACCCACCCCATTCAGAGCCCTGCTCCACGTGCTCCCAGGGGGTACCCGAGACCGAGCTGGGAGGCCAGGCCCCCGGGACCGCCACCCACCTGCAGGCTCACCGGGTGGCCCTTGGTGGTGGGACTCCCGGACTGGGAGCTCCACGTGTGCAAGTCACATCTCCAAAGTCCCTCCCCTTCCCCAGCCAAGGTGCCGCGCTCCAAGCTGCAAGGATGGCAGCTGTTCTAACTACACTGAAAGCTGCATGTGGACCTGGGATACCGGCAACGTCAGAGAGGCAAAGGGACCAGATACAGAGAGTAAAACCCACAGAGAGAAAGACCACAGTGGACACAGAGAGGAGGGCAATCACGAAACGGGCGAAGACACTGGGACCAGTACACATTGTCAAGAACCCCCCGGGAGGGAGGACCCGAGACTCCGGCTCTGCGCTGTAAGGGTCACTCGGGGGTGTCTTGTGGGCACAGCAGGGGGGTGCTTAGGCCGGGCGGGCAGAGCCCAACCCCCACTGTTCACACCACGCTACCACAGCCCAGCACCAGCACCGCCACCCTGGAGCGGACAGTCCCCTCCTCGGCAGAGATGGCTCCCGGTGGGTGATGTGGCCTGGGGGTCCCCACTCCAGGCAGGCCCCAGCCACCTCTGGATGGCCACGCCTCCCCTGGCCCCCAGAACTTCCACTTCCCCTGGTCACTGGCTGCCAGCTCCAGCCAGGCCAGACTCATCTCCCCAGAGAAGCCCTGTCTCCCTAAGTTCATCTCTGCTCCTACAGACCCACCTCCCAGAGAAACTCTTCCATCTGCCAAAGCCCAGCTCAAATCCTGCTGTGAACGAAGCCTTCGGTGCCCACTCCAGCCCTGCAGCCAGCAAGCACTCCAGGCTCGGTCTGCCTCCCTCCTCGGCACACAACCCTCTGGCTGGGTACCAAGGGCAGCTTGTGGGGTGGGGCACCCCACACCCAGACTGTCTCAGATTCCCCTGCCCTGCCCGTAGTGCCTGACACCATGCCAGGAATGCAATGGTGGCTCAGGGGGTATTTAGAAGTCGCTGCCTGGGACCCAATGCTTGTCCCGGGGCAGACGCTACCTGGGGCGTCGTAGCGATCTACCTCCTTGTACGACACCGACATGACAGGGTGCTTGAGCTTCTCGCGGAAGTCCGTGATGGTCTGGTAGACCAGGAAGACGGCCACGGCCATGAGCAGCAGGTAGATGAAGATGAGCAGGACTGAGAAGACGTTCTTCAGGCAGGCCTTGCTGAAACGGATGCTGCTGGAGGCCGACTCGCTGTCCAGGGCTGAGCGACAACAACACACACATGACCCAGAGGGCGTCTCCAGGCCCTTGACCTGCTTCACCCCAGAGGCGAGGCTGTCTGCACACCTAACCCCCCAAAGCCCAACACCTGGCACCCGTCAACACACACCACACTCCTGCTCTGCCAGGACGGGGACCCAAGCTGGAGGAGACTCCCTGGGACGCTTTCAACCCAGCATGGGCGCTGCCGACCCCTGAGCAGCCCTATCAGTGCGCCCTCCTCTGCCCCGAAGCCCCTCTCACCCCAAGCCTGGCCTGAAGCACTGTTCTCCCAACGGCTGCCTCCTAACTCATCCTTCAGGTTTCAGTTTAGAAAGGCATGTCCTCAAGGAAGCCTCCCCTGACCCCATAACTTGACTGGCACCCCATCCTCAGTGCTCCCAGGACACCCTAAGGTCCTTGTCATCACTCTGCAATGTCACCGTCTACATGTCTTTTTATCCCCCAGGCTGTGAGCTCCACGTGGGTGGATCCTGAGCCATTCTTGTCCACACTGCACCCCCAGCCCTTCAGGCGGTGCCTGGAATGCAGTGGGCCTAAATGGTGTGTCCTGAGGCCATCCCCTCCCCAAAAGCCCTAAGGTGAAGACTTAAGACAGGATGACAGTGTCTGGAGCAGGGCAGTCAAGGAGCTAAGGAAGTTCAAGAAGGTCATAAGGATGGGCCCTAATCCAACAGCACAAATGTCTATAAAGAAGAGCAAGAGCCCAGTGGCATTTTTCACAGAAACAGAACAAAACATTTTCAATTTGTATGGACACACAAAACACCCTGAACAGTCAAAACAATCTTGAGAAAGAAGAACAGAGTTGAAGGAATCACACCCCCTGACTTGAGACTATCAGTTCAGTTCAGTATCTGACTCTTGGCGATCCCATGGACTGCGGCACGCCAGGCCTCCCTGTCCATCACCAACTCCTGGAGTTTACTCAAACTCATGCCCATCGAGTCGGCGATGCCATCCAACCATCTCATCCTCTGTCGTCCCCTTCTCCTCCCTTTTTCCACCTTTCCTAGCAACTTGAGACTATGCTACAAGGTAATCAAAACAGTATGGTATGGGCACAAACGCTGAAACGCAAGGCAAAAGAACAGAATATCAAGCCCAGAAATAAACCCACACACTCGTGGCTAATTAATCCATGACGAAGGAGGCAAGAACATACAAGAAAAAAAGAAAGTCTCTCCAGTAAGCGCTGTTGGAAAACGGGACAGCTACGTGTGAAAGAATAAAATTAGAACATTCTCTAACAACATACACAAACATAAACTCAAAATGGATAAAAGACCTAAACGTAAGACCAAATACTATAAAACTTCCAGAGGAAAACATAGGCAGAACACTCTTTGATATAAATCGCAGCAGTATTTTTTTAAATCCACCTTCTAAAGTAATGGAAATAAAAACAAAAGTAAACAATTGGGACTGAATTAAATTTAAGAGCTTAAAAACGAAAAGACAATCTTATGGTCTCGGAGAAAATATTTTCAAACTACAAGACTGACAAGGGATTAATTGCCAAAACATACAAATAGCTCATATAGTTTAATATCAAAAAAACCAGAAAACAATCCAATCAAAAAATGGGCAAAAGACCTAAACAGACATTTTTCCAAAGAAGACATACAGACAGATGGCCAAAAGGCACATGGAAAGATGCTCAACATCGCTAACTATTAGAAAAACACAGATCAAACCACAACGACATCATCACCTCTCACCTGTAGAGAATAAGCATCATTTTAAGAGGTCTACAGATAATAAACGCTGGAGAGAGTGTGGAGAAAAGGGAGGGCCTACACTTCTGGTAGGAATGTAAACTGGTACAGCCACCATGGAGATCGCTACGGAGGGTCCTCAGAAAACTAAACACAGAATTCTACACGATCTGCAATCCTACTCCTGGGCCCATATCTGGAGAAAACACTGATTTGAAAAGATAACATGCACCCCAGTGCTCACTGCAGTGCTGTTTATAACAGCCAAGACATGGAAGCAACCTAAGTCTACCAACAGGTGAATGCATAAAGAAGATGTGGTACACATCCACAGTGGAACACTGCTCATCCATTAAACAGGATGAAATACTGCCATTTCCAGCAACATGGATGAACACACAGATGGTCATATTAAGTGAAATCAGAGAAAGACAATCATCATTAATACGTGGAATCTAAAAAAAATGATACAAATGAACTTATTCACAAAACAGAAATAGACTCACACACTTAGAAAACAAATTTATACCAAAGGAGATAGCAGGAGGGGGTGTGGGGAGAGAGAAATTAGGGTGTGGGATGAAATATACACGCTACTATATAAAAACAGGTAAACAGCAAGGACCTGCTGCATAGCACACGGAACTGTACTCGGCATCACGGAATAACCTATACTGGAAAAGAACCTGAGAAAGAACATATGTGCATAACTGATGCATTTGCTGTATGCTTGAAACTAACAAAACACGGTAAATTGACCATACTTCGAAGAGGGAGAGACACGAGGGTGCAGACACTCAGAGAAAAAGTCACACACGAGAACACACGGACTGAAAGCCAAAGGAGAGGGGCCTCGGGAGACTCCAAACCTGCCGACACCGGGACCCTGAACTTACAGCCTCCGTAACTGAGAAAAACATTTCTGTTGCTTCAGCCACCAGCCTGAGGTACTTGGTTAGGACAGGCCGAGCTGAGACACTCCCACAGTGCTCTTGGAGGGTCTCTGCTCCTGAAACCATGGGCTCCCTGAGGAAAAGCCTGTCTCCTCCCCAGCAGCTGAGCACAACGCTGAGGAGGAAGCCGGGTAGGAATGGAAGCCCCAAAAGGTACATGCTTGGCTTCTGGCTTCCAACAGTGACAAGGCTGTGTGGTCACACCACCCTTCTACAGAACACAATTACAAACTTGGATGAAATAATTTAAAATTATTTGAAGGCACTGGAAAATGATCAAAAGCAAGCTGAAACCAAAAGAGAATCTACCCCTTTTGAAAAAAAAAAAACAAACTGCATCTGGTGAGATTTGTAAACTTGCAGCTTTCTGCCTGAGGGCTCTGAACAGTCTCTCTAAGGTGTGGTGCAGGGAGACAGTGGACAAAGTCCAAGGCTGGGGAAGCAGCTGGAAAGTTAGGGGGAAACTCTGAAACGGAGGGAGCCACAAGGGGGAATGAACTCGCAAATCTGCAAACAAAACATGCTCCAGTTCTTGCTGAAGACTCCAGGAGGACCAGGAAAAAACAGCAGCTGGAAACCGCAAGATTGAGAAGAGATCAGCTGCTCTTCATGCAAGGAATATAGGCGATTAGAACTTGAGTCTTGCTATTTTATCTACTTGCTAAAAAAAATTTTTCACAGGATCGTAAGAGAATTCAGAACCTCTATAATGTGTCACTAAAACGGTCTGCTGCTGCCGCTGCTAAGTCGCTTCAGTCGTGTCCGACTCTGTGCGACCCCAGAGACGGCAGCCCACCAGGCTCCCCTGTCCCTGGGATTCTCCGGGCAAGAACACTGGAGTGGGTTGCCATTTCCTTCTCCAATGCATGAAAGTGAAAAGTGAAAGTGAAGTCGCTCAGTCATGTCCGACTCTTCGTGACCCCATGGAAAATGTCTAGTGTTCAATAAAATAAATCATTAGACATGCAAAGAAACATGAAAATGTGACCCACACTTGAGGAAAAAAGTAGTACATGCAAATAGCACTAAGATGACCCCAAATGTTGCAATTAGCAGACGGGAATTTTACAGCACCAAAAGGACTTACAAGAAAATGTATGGATAAGGAATGAACAGAGGAGAAATACAGAAACCAATGGGAATTCTAGAATGAACAGAGGAGAAATACAGAAACCAATGGGAATTCTAGAGCTGAAAAGAAAAATAAATAAATGAAAAACTCACTGCGTAGTCTTTAACAGCAAAAGATGGCAGGAAAACAAAAAAACAGTGTAGCTGAAGTTAAATGAACAGAAATTATCCAATCTAAAAAAAGAAAGATTGAAGAAAAATCTAACAGAGCCTAGATAACTGTGGGACAATATCTAGCAGTCTAACAAAAGGTAACTGGAGAGAGAAAATAGATGCAAAAAATATTTGAAAAAAGAATGGCCCAAACTTCCCAAAAACTGGAGAAAAAAATATCAATTTATAGATTCAAGAAGCCCAATACATGCCAAGCAGGATAAGTAATAAACCAATTCTAGGCAAATCATCCTGAAACTGCCAATGCAAAGATAAAAAAATCTTGAAGGCACCCAGGAAAAAAAGGAGGGGGGGAGCATATTACATACAGGAAATTAAATCGAACAACAGGTTAATGTTTGATCAGAAGTAATGAAGGCCGAAAGACAATGGGGGCTTCCTGCAGCTCAGATGGTAAAGAATCTGCCTGCAATGCAGGAGACCCGGGTTCGATCCCCAGGCTAGGAAGATCCCCTGGACAAGGAAATGGCAACCCACTCCAGTACTCTTGCCTGGAGAATCCCACGGACAGAGGAGCCTGGTGGGCTACAGTCCACGAGGTCGCAGAGTCAGACACAACTGAGCGACTAACACTACTGCTACAAGGCAACGGAACATCTTTAAAGCATTGAAAGAAAAGAAAGTTCCATCAACTCAAGAATTTTTAAATTCCAGCAAACTAACCTTTAAAAATGAAGGGGACAAAAAGGCATTTTCAAACACAAAAGCAGAGAGAATTCACTACCAACAGATCTGCACTAGAATGCATGCTAAAGAAAACTCTGAAATGACACCAGATGGTAACTCTCAGATGTATACGAAGGAATAAAGACCCCTGGAAATGTTAAATATGTGGGTAAATATAAAAAGCCATTTATATAATTTTAAAAATTTAAGGCTATCCAACGCAAAAATTATACAACAATACTGCAAATTTTCTAACTTTCAGGAAAGGAGACAGAGAAACAACAAACATATGAGACAGAGAACAATAAAATGGTAGAACCAAATGCAACCGCATCAACACTTGCAGTAAACAGACTAAACACCAATGCAAAGGCAGAGATATCAGTCTGGATTAAACACAAGACCCAACCAAATGCTGCAATTAAGAGATGGACTTTAAATACAAAGACACAAGAGTATTTGCTCATAACTATCTCATTTTCTTTTATTTAGAAAGCACAAAAGCAAGAGGAGCACAGAACTATAAAGGGTCCTAGGTGGGCAGAAAGAAGGAAATCATTCACTTTACATCTACAAACATCAAGCACCAACTCAACATGTAACACTGCGACGTGCTTCAGGGAGATATCGAGAGGATCCCGAGAGAGGAGGACTGATGGTTTGCGCTACAAGTGCTGCAGAACTCCGAAGGCTGTGAGATGTAAACTGTGAGATTTCCTTTCCTCAGAGGGCTGGACGAGAGTCAGGGAGCCGGGCAGAGGTCAGCAGAGGCTTTGTGGAGGAGACTGCGTTAGCTCTGGGACTAACGCACCGGGAGGATTCTGAGGAAGACATCATCTGGTGCTCACTAGTCACGTGTTGGTGAACTGAAGACCAGATCTCTAGCCCAGAGGCACAGCGGGAGCATGGGCTGCACACCAGCTCTGCTGCAGACTCTGACTACTCTGTGGCCCACAGCAAGCTATCTGGCGCTCCTAGGGCCCACTTGCTGCATGTGAAAAGGAAATCATTTCAGTTTTCTAGCATTTCTGAGAGAAGCAAATGACAAATCTGTTTCAAATGCATGACAGAGTACCTGCCCAATGAATTACTGTCATTGGAGAGACAGACTGTACCCTCTAGCCCTCAAAAAATGAAGCCCTCAGCAATGAAGATAACAAAGATGAAGACCATCAAACAACCATCTCATAATTAATGAGAAAAAATACATGAAGATAAAATGGAGGTGGGACAGAACAGTCTTTCACATGGTAGGCATGTAATGTTCTCATGTCTGTTAAATGGATGAACAGCCCAAAAAACAGATGAACTAAGCTGTGCAATGCCAACTTAGCTACCTCTCAATTGGTCAGTACATTTCAGGCACATAAAACTATAAACCAATTGATGTGCCTTATTATTAATAGCAAAGTTTAAAAAATTCTTCCTTTATAGGAATGCCAATTCGCAGAAGTGTTTGTGTGGTTCCTTCAGGTCGTGAAGAGCAGGTTACGCTAGACAATGGATGTTTAACAGGAAGCAGGAAACCCCAAGGAAACCCCTTGGGTAGCTGAGAGAGAAGCCAAGGTACAGAGCAGCTCCAGTTCTGCAAAAGGAATTAACGCACCTCATGTTTTCAACTTCCGTTGTCTCTGATTCTACTTCTGCTGCTTATTGTTACGAGGGACTGTGTCAATTTCTCCTCCTTCACAGCTTTGCCACCTGCCTTCTCCCCGTGTCTCTCTCATAACTCTGCTCCATTTTACTCTCAAAGTCTTTCTCTAGTCTCGCATTCAGACTTTCTCCTGGAGAGTATCCTGTATAGGATAGGGTTCCCCATTAGGCATGTCACAGACATGGCCCTTCTGCACACTCAACTGCAGATGCCTTCCTTTCGCTCAGGTGCTGATCTCTGATCGGTCACCGAAATTACGATGGTCTGTGCACAGGGGCCTGCCCGCAGCCGTTTTGCTGGGAAGGCACTCCCAGCCCCTACGGCCCACGTGGGACCACAGGTTCACTTCAGCATGAGGCAGGCAAAAGCACGCTCACTGAGTGGCTCGGAACTGCAGTGGCAACAGGCGTCAGGGTGCTGCATCCTAAGATCCCAAGATGAGAGGGAAGGAACTCTGAATGACTGAATTGGTGCACAACATCTGAATAGAATCTTCTAAGAGTTGTTAGGGACCCAAAAGGCCATCTGGTCCAACTCCATACCTTGTGCAGCGATGCTGGCCCCACAGTCAACAATGGACATCAAATGAGGGTCCTGGAATACTGACTCCTAGACTCCAAATTTAACTTCTTTACAGGGCTTTCAGTTCAGTTCAGTTCAGTCGCTCAGTTGTGTCTGACTCTTTGCAACCCCATGAATCGCAGCACGCCAGGCCTCCCTGTCCATCACCAACTCCCGGAGTTCACTCAGACTCACCCCCATCGAGTCAGTGATGCCATCCACCCATCTCATCCTCTGTAGTCCCCTTCTCCTCCTGCCCCCAATCCCTCCCAGCATCAGAGTCTTTTCCAATGAGTCAACTCTTCGCATGAGGTGGCCAAAGTACTGGAGTTTCAGCTTTAGCATCATTCCTTCCAAAGAAATCCCAGGGCCGATCTCCTGCAGAATGGACTGGTTGGATCTCCTTGCAGTCCAAGGGACTCTCAAGAGTCTTCTCCAACACCACAGTTCAAAAGCATCAATTCTTTGGCACTCAGCTTTCTTCACAGTCCAACTCTCACATCCATACATGACCGCTGGAAAAACCACAGCCTTGACTAGATGGACCTTTGTTGGCAAAGTAATAGCTCTGCTTTTCAATATGCAATCTAGGTTGGTCATAACTTTTCTTCCAAGGAGTAAGCGTCTTTTAATTTCATGGCTGCAGTCGTGATTTTGGAGCCCAAAAAAATAAAGTCTGACACTGTTTCCACTGTTTCCCCATCTACTTCCCATGAAGTGGTGGGACCAGATGCCATGATCTTCATTTTCTGAATGTTAACTTTTAAGCCAACTTTTTCACTCTCCTCTTTCACCTTCATCAAGAGGCTTCTTATTTCCTCTTCACTTTCTGCCATAAGGGTGGTATCATCTGCATATATTTCTGAGGTTATTGATATTTCTCCCAGCAATCTTGATTGCAGCTTGTGTTTCTTCCAGCCCAGCGTTTCTCATGATGTACTCCGCATAGAAGTTAAATAAACAGGGTGACAATATACAGCCTTGACGTACTCCTTTTCCTATTTGGAACCAGTCTGTTGTTCCATGTCCAGTTCTTACTGTTGCTTCCTGACCTGCATACAAATTTCTCAAGAGGCAGGTCAGGTGGTCTGGTATTCCCATCTCTTTCAGAATTTTCCACAGTTTATTGTGATCCACACAGTCAAAGGCTTTGGCATAGTCAATAAAGCAGAAATAGATGTTTTTCTGGAACTCTCTTGCTTTTTCCATGATCCAGCGGATGTTGGCAATTTGGTCTCTGGTTCCTCTGCCTTTTCTAAAACTAGCTTGAACATTTGGAAGTTCACGGTTCACATATTGCTGAAGCCTGGCTTGGAGAATTTTGAGCATTACTTTACTAGCATGTGAGATGAGTGCAATTGTGCGGTAGTTTGAGCATTCTTTGGCATTGCCTTTCTTTGGGATTGGAATGAAAACAGTCCTGTGGCCACCGTTGAGTTTTCCAAATTTGCTGGCATATTGAGTGCAGCACTTTCACAGCATCATCTTTCAGGATTTGAAATAGCTCAACTGGAATTCCATCACCTCCACTAGCTTTGTTTGTAGTGATGCTTCCTAAGGCCCACTTGACTTCACATTCCGGGATGTCTGGCTCTAGGTCAGTGATCACACCATCGTGATTATCTGCATCGTGAAGATCTTTTTTGTACAGTTCTTCTATGTATTCTTGCCATCTCTTCTTAATATCTTCTGCTTCTATCAAGGCCATCTTTGCATGAAATGTTCCCTTGATATCTCTAATTTTCTTGAAGAGATCTCTAGTCTTACCCATTCTGTTGTTTTCCTGTATTTCTTTGCATTGATCACGGATGAAGGCTTTCTTATCTCTCCTTGCTATTCTTTGGAACTCTGCATTCAGATGCTTATATCTTTCCTTTTCTCCTTCGCTTTTCACTTCTCTTCTTTTCACAGCTATTTGTAAGGCCTCCCCAGACAGCCATTTTGCTTTTTTGCATTTCTTTTCCATGGGGATGGTCTTGATCCCTGTCTCCTGTACAATGTCAGGAACCTCAGTCCATAGTTCATCAGGCACTCTATCAGATCTAGGCTCTTAATAAATCTATTTCTCACTTCCACTGTATAATCATAAGGGATTTGATTTAGGTCATACCTGAATGGTCTACTGGTTTTCCCTACTTTCTTCAATTTAAGTCTGAATTTGGCAATAAGGAGTTCATGATCTGAGCCACAGTCAGCTCCTGATCTTGTTTTTGTTGACTGTATAGAGCTTCTCCATCTTTGGCTGCAAAGAATATAATCAATCTGATTTCGGTGTTGACCATCTGGTGATGTTCATGTGTAGAGTTTTCTCTTGTGTTGTTTGTTGGAAGAGGGTGTTTGCTATGACCAGTGCATTTTCTTGGCAAAACTCTATTAGTCTTTGCCCTGCTTCATTCTGTATTCCAAGGCCAAATTTGCCTGTTACCCCAGATGTTTCTTGACTTCCTACTTTTGCATTCCAGTCCCCTATAATGAAAAGGACATCTTTTTTGGGTGTTAGTTCTAAAAGGTCTTGTAGTTCTTCATAGAACCATTCAACTTCAGCTTCTTCAGCGTTACTGGTTGGGGCATAGACTTGGATTACTGTGATATTGCATGGTTTGTCTTGGAAACGAACAGAGATCATTCTGTCGTTTTTGAGACTGTATCCAAGTACTGCATTTTGAACTCCTTTGTTGACCATGATGGCCACTCCATTTCTTCTGAGGGATTCCTGCCCGCAGTAGTAGATATAATGGTCATCTGAGTTAAATTCACCCATTCCAGTCCATTTCAGTTTGCTGATTCCTAGAATGTCGACATTCACTCTTGCCATCTCTTGTTTGACCACTTCCAATTTGCCTTGATTCATGGACCTGACATTCCAGGTTCCTATGCAATACTGCTCTTTACAGCATCGGACCTTGCTTCTATCACCAGTCACATCCACAGCTGGGTATTGTTTTTGCTTTGGCTCCATCCCTTCATTCCTTCTAAAGTTATTTCTCCACTGATCTCCAGTAGCATATTGGGCACCTACTGACCTGGGGAGTTTCTCTTTCAGTATCCTATCATTTTGCCTTTTCATACTGTTCATGGGGTTCTCAAGGCAAGAATACTGAAGTGGTTTGCCATTCCCTTCTCCAGTGGACCACATTCTGTCAGATCTCTCCACCATGACCTGCCCATCTTGGGTTGCCCCACGGGCATGGCTTAGTTTCATTGAGTTAGTCAAGGCTGTGGTCCTAGTGTGATTAGATTGACTAGTTTTCTGTGAGTATGGTTTCAGCGTGTCTGCCCTCTGATGCCCTCTTGCAACACCTACTGTCTTACAGGGCTTTCACTGATCTACAAATTGGCATGTAATGTAAATAAAAAAACCATAGAACTGTTTAGCATCCACACATGCTATATGTGACACTCCAATGCCTCCTGAGAAATCTGTATGCTGGTCAAGAAACAACAATTAGAACCAGTCATGAAACAAAGGACTGGTTCTAAATTGGGAAAGGAGTACGTCAAGGCTGTATACTGTCACTCTGCATATCATACGAAATGCCAGGCTGGATGAAGCACAAGCTGGAATCAAGATTGCCAGGAAAAATATCAACAACCTCAGATATGCAGATAACACTACCCTTACGGCAGAAAGCGAAGAGGAACTAAAGTTCATCCTGATGAAAGTGATAAAGTAAAAGTGATGAAGTCACTCTTGATGAAAGTGAAAGAGAAGAGTGAAAAAGCTGGCTTAAAACTCAACATTCAAAAAACTAAGATGATAGCATCCAATCTCATCACTTTATGGCAAACAGATGGGAAAACAATGCAAACAGTGACAGACTATTTTCTTGGGCTCCAAAATCACCGCAGATGGTGACTGCAGCTATGAAATTAAAAGACGTTTGCTCCTTGGAAGAAAAGTTATAACCAACCTAGACAGCATATTCAAAAGCAGAGACATTACTTTGCCAGCAAAGGTCCGCATAGTCAAAGCTATTTTCATGGATGTGAGAGTTGGACCATAAAGAAAGCTGAGAGCTGAACAACTGATGCTTCTGAACTGTGGTCTTGGAGAAGACTCTTGAGAGTCCCTTGAACTGCAAGGAGATCAAACCTGTCCATCCAAAAGGAAATCAGTCCTGAATATTCATTGGAAGGACTGATGCTGAAGCTCCAATACTTTGGCCACCTGATGCGAAGAGCTGACTCATTAGAAAAGAGCCTGATGCTGGGAAAGATTGAAGGCAGGAGAAGGGGACGACAGAGCATGAGGTGGTTGGATGGCATCACCAACTCGATGGACAAGAGTCTAAGCAAGCTCTGGGAGTTGGTGATGGACAGGGAAGCTTGGTGTGCTCCAGTCCATGGGGTTGCAAAGAGTCGGACACAACTGAGTGACTGAACTCAATGAATGCTAAAAGTAGACACTGCTACATTTTACCATTATTTTTCAAAAGGTGCTAGATATTTGATAAAATGTCCCGTGTACTCTTCAGTCAGAAAAACCAAACACTGGCTATTCTGTGGCAAGTTGGATGAATGCTTTTCAAAAGTATGTGCGCCTGTGCTAAGTCGCTTCAGTCAGGCCCAACTGTTTGTGATGCTATGGACTGTAGCCTGCCTGGCTCCTCCAGGCAAGAATACTGGAGTGGGTTGCCATGCCCTCCTCCACAGGATCTTCCTGACCCAGGGATTAAAGCCATGCCTCTTAGGTCTCCTGCACTGGCAGGTGGGTTCTTCACCACTAGCAGCACCTGGGAAGCCCGTACAGCCTTTATTTATATGCAGACTCACAGTAGTAGAAAGACAAAAAGAATGCATAAGACTTTCTTGAGAAAAGTAATTTATGAGTTTTGTAAAACCCATAACAGAACTGTTTCAAAAACCAAACGTGGCCCAGAATGTATTGGTAAGTCAGTCCATTAAGAAGATGTGTGATGAACAACTCAATTTCTGAAAACATCGTTGAGACCTTTATTCACAGGAAAGGAAACTGGCTGACTACCATAACCCTGCAAAACTCTACCTTGCAGACAGCACTGGGCTAAGATGCATTCAGATTGCAAGGAAGAAATGAATTCTTGGTTTATCCTTTTCTTCTTTTTAGTGATGTGACGGGTTTGTTGTTTTAATTTCATTTTGGGTTTTTTTAGATATAATTTATATCCATAAAATGGACCTTTATAAAGAGAATATATTTAGTAGTTTTTAAAATATTCACAAAGTGTACAGTCACAACCACTATCTAATTACAGAACATTGTCATTACCCAAAAAGAAACTCTATACCCATTAGCAGTCACTCCATCTTTATCTCAGTCCCTGGCAACCAACAGTCTACTTTCTGTTGCTATGGACTTACCTATTCCAGGCAAGTCTCATAAGTGGAATCATACTATATGTGACCTTTTGTGTGACTTCTTTCACATGACAGAACGTTTTGAAGATTTATCCATGTCGTAACATGTATCAGTTCTTCACTCCTATTTATTGCCTAATAATATTCCATTGTGTGAACACAGCATTTTATTTATCCTTCTTCAGTGAATGGACATTCGTGTTGTTTCTACTTTTTGTCTATTATGATCCTGCTATAAACATTCATTACAAGTTTTTGTGTGGACATACAGTTTTCATTTCCTTTGGATATATAGCTAAGAGTGGAACCACTGGGTCATATGCTAACTCTATATTTAAACCTTTTGAGGAACTGCTGGACTATTTTCCACAGTAGCTGCACCATTGTATTAATACATTTTCATCAGCAATGTCTGGGGTTTCTAATTTATCTACATCCTCACCAAAGCTTGCTTATCACCATCTTTTTGATTGTAGTCATCCTGGTCGGTATGAAATTACACCTCATTGTGGTTTAGATCTGCATTTCCCTAAAGACTAACAACGCTGAGCATCTATTCATGTGTTTATCTGTCATTTGTATACCTTCTTTAGAGAAACATTATTCACATTCTTTGTCCACTTTTAATTAGGGTGTCTTTTATTACTGAGTTATAAGAGTTCTTTATAATTGCTAAATACAAGTCCTTTATCAGATATATGATTTGAAAATTTCTCCCATCCTGTGGGCTACCTTTTCACTTTCATGATAATATCCTTTGATGTGCAAGTTTTTCATTTTGATGAGGTTCAATTTACCTTATTTTTTCTTTGGTTGCTTATCTTTGTCTGTTCTATTAATATACAGTTGTTTCCGTGGAGAACTAACTAACCAAATGTTCTCAATTTGATTACATCCCTAATACATAAACTGCTTATTCAATTAGCACGTCCCATCTCATCTTTTCCTTTGAAAAGAATAATAAGCAGTTGTGCTTCCCCTGATAGAGAGGAAATGAACAGACTGAGGCTTTAACTACATTATGGCATGGAATTACTTCCCTCAGAGAGTAACACTGGGAATACAATCCTGAATGCCAGGTGCTTAACTCGAACCTCCGCTGCTTAACACTCAGCATCCCTGTACTGTCTTCCTGTCTTGCTACCCTGAGCTCCAGCCCACCTCCTCTTCTGGCCTCCAAGTGAGGACCCTTCCCATGCTCATGGCCCTTCCCTGCTTATTCCACATTCTGTGTCCTGGCTTTCTTCCAGGCCCCTAACCCTCCCACTCTGGGTCCAGTCCTCACCTCTCTCCTGTCAAGCCTGTAGCTCTCACTGCCTCTGGGCCAACTCCACCAGACACCACACCCACTGAAGCTCGTCTTTTCGTCCAGCCACTTGCCCCTCTGGACTGTATCTCTGTATGTTAGTCTCCTCCTCACCTGGCTTCAAACCTCAGAATCTTCTTTGATTCTTGCTTCTCCTTCCCCCACATCAAAGCAGCCTATCATATCAGCCTCCAGCCTCTGACATGGCACAGCTGCCTTCAGTTCAGTTCAGCTGCTGGGTCTTGTCTGACCCCATGGACTGCAGCATGCCAGGCTTCCCTATCCATCATCAACTCCCTCAGCTTGCTCAAACTCATGTCCATTGAGTCAGTGATGCCATCCAACCATCTCACCCTCTGTTGTCCCCTTCTCCTCCTGCCTTCAATCTTTCCCAGCATTAGGCTCTTTTCCAAGGAGTCAGTTCTTTACAACAGGTGGCCAAAGTATTGGAGCTTCAGCTTCAGCATCAGTCTTTCCAATGAATATTCAAGGACTAATTTCCTTTAGGATTGACTGGTTTGATATCCTTGAGGCCCAAGTGACTCTTAAGAGTCTTCTTCAACGCCACAGTACAAAAACATCAATTCTCTGGTGCTCAGCTTTCTTTATAGTCCAACTCTCACATCCGTAGATGACTACTGGAAAAACCATAGCTTTGACTAGACGGACCTTTGTTGGCAAAGTAATGTCTTGCTTTTTAATATGCTGTCTAGGTTGGTCATAACTTTTCTTCCAAGAAGCAAGCTTTCATGGCTGCCGTCACCATCTGCAGTGATTTTGGAGCCCCCAAAAATAAAGTCTGACACTGTTTCCACTGTTTCCCCATCTATTTGCCATAAAGTGATGGGACCAGATGCCATGATCTTCATTTTCTGAATGTAGAGTTTTAAGCCAACTTTTTCACTCTCCTCTTTCACTTTCATCAAGAGGCTCTTTAGTTCCTCTTTGCTTTCTGCCATAAGGGTGGTGTCATCTGCATATCTGAGGTTATTGATATTTCTCCCGGCCATCTTGATTCCAGCTGTGCTTCGTTCAGCCCAGCATTTCACGTGATGTACTCTGCATACAAGTTAAATAAGGGGGGGCGACAATATTCAGCCTTGTTGGACTCCTTTCCCGATTTTGAGCCAGACTGTTGTTCCATGTCCAGTTCTAACTGTTGCTTCTTGACCTGCATACAGATTTCTCGGGAGGCAGGTAATGTGGTCTGGTATTCCCATTTCCTTAAGAATTTTCCACAGTTGGCTTGCTTCAACTTAATCCAGCCCCACACCCTGCCACACTCACCTTCCTTAAATGCCCGCTTCATTCCTTACTGTTCTGTTCTAATTCCTTTAAATACTGCTGCTCCCTAGAGAAAGCCCAAACCGCCAATGCTGAAACCCCAGCCCCAGTCTGACCCAGCCAGGCTTTCCTACCTCACCTCCCTCTGCTTCTCTCATCAAGCCTGTCCAACCACTGTGCTTCCTACTGATTCTGAAATGTCCTATTTTCATTTCCACCGCTATGTGCTTGCACATGCCACCCCTCCTCCCCGCCAGCCCTTCTTTTCCACCCATACATCACCCTCGGATTAATCCCACTTCCTTCAGCAACTAGCCCTTGCTCATTCATTCCTGAAGCCCTTGTCTCTAGCATTTCTTTGGCCTTCGTTCACTCATTCATTCAAGTTGGCTTAGATACGATGCTTTCCTGCTCTAAATCCCCACCTCCCTCTCCCAGAGCACCTAGAGAGGACCAGGCTACTAAGCACTGGAATTACAGTGAGAGTAGAGGGGACAAGCCTTCGTGCCTCCCAGAACTCCGGGGCAGGCCCAAGGGGCTGACGCAACTGAAGAATTACAGTCAGTAAATGCGCCCTCTCAGCTGTGCTACATGCTACAAAAGAAAAGTAATGAACGCTAGGAAAGCAGGCGACAGGGAGAAACGGACCCCTTTCGGTTGTTCAGGGCAGGCTCTGTAGAAGGAGGGTTATGTTCTTCTCGGGGTAACCTGCCTTCTCTCTCCACATGAGCTTCTCTCTCCATGAGCTCTTGGAAGCAGGCCATGTCTCACTCCCCTTCTTTGTGGTTTTGGCATTTGGCGCAAAGATGAAGGAGTCTGTGAGTGACTCTGGCGGATGTCAGGCAGGCGTTTGGGACAAGAAAGCCCCTCATCCAGGAACAACTGAGCCAGAGTCAGAATACATTCAGAGAGACAGGCCTGGGTTCATCGGGAGCCCTGCCATTCATTCAGCCGGAGCACGGTACTCCTCTGTGCCCCTGGTTTGTCTATCAACTGGGACTAAACATCTCCCCCAGAAAGTGGCTAGGAGGATTATAAAGTAGTGATGGAGTCTATAGAGAAAGCCCCACCCAGGCCTGGTACAGGAAAGCACCTAGCCAGCATGGCTGTCGTCATCAGTACCATTAGTTTTATTACCGTGAGGGGACTCAGAGGCACGCCACGAGCTCGGAAAGTTGTACCCCACATCGTCAAAGTCACTACTGAGACCTGCTGAAGGGACTTCTGAGCACCGGACTGTCTACGGTCTAAACAGGACACATATCCAGCAGAGTTCCCCAAAATCAGGGAAGGCTCTTGCTGGCCAACAAACTACCCAAAATCCGTTCTGCCTGGTGGCTGGCTTCCTGCTCTGACTCATCTCAGGCTTTGAGGCCCCAGGAATCTGAGGCAGAAAGAGAGGCTGCTAAGGTTGAAGGTCATCATGGCCATGTCTTCATTTGCCTGGCATTTATCTCTGAAAGGAAGCACAACAGGAAACTTCGTCTTTCCAAGCCTGGCCTCCATCCTCTTCCTGCTGCCTCCATCCATCCTCTTCTGCCTCGGGGCAAGAGGGCCGTTCGGGGTGCAACAGGCAAAATAATGACCCACCACAGGTGTCCACGTCCTCAAGCTTGGAGCCTATAAGTATGTCAATTACAGGGCAAAGGTGGGATTATAGTTGCTGATTATCTGACCTTAAAACGGGGAAATGGGACTCTCCATTCAGGGGCTGAGTCCACCTGCCAATGCAAGGGAAATGGGTTCAATCCCTGGTCCAGGAAGAACCCGCATACCTTGGAGCAACTGAGCCTGTGCGCCACAACTACTGAAGCCCATGTGCTCTGGGGCCCGCGAGGCACCAACTACGAAAGCTCATGCACCTAGAGCCTGTGCTAAAAACAGGAGAAGCCACCGCAGAGAAGCCTAAGCCTGTCAGTGCAACAAAGAGTAGCCCATACTGCCACAATGAGACCAAGTCCACATGCAGCAACAAACACCCAGCACAACCCAAATACACAGATAACCGATTCAAAACAGACAACAACAGGGAAATGATTCTGGATTACCTGGATGGGCCCAGTATAATCACAAGGGCTCTTTAAACATGGAAGGAGGAGGCAGAAGTCAGTGTCAGAACGAGCAGATCTGAGAAAGACCTGAAGGTGGAAGAAGGGACATGAGCTGAGAAAGGCAGGCAGCCTTGAGACGCTGGAAAAGGCACTAAAATAGATTCTTCGCTGGAGCCTCCAGAAAGGAATTGAGGCCTGCTGACACTTTAACTTTAGCCCAGGGAGACTCATTTTGGACTTCTGACCTCCAGGACTGTCAGATAATAAACCTGAGCTGTTTTACGTCACTAAGTTTGTGGTAATTTGTTACATAAAAGTTAGAAACGAATACACAAGGCTTTCAAAACCTTCTCCCTAGGACCTCAGGGCATTGTCTCCCTCGGAGGCAATGTCCAGAGTCAGAGTCGGCGCAGTCCTGCCACAACCTTTAGCACATTGGAATTTAATAGAAGGATGCGTAAGCTATTTTTTTAAAAAATCACAGGTACAGTAGAAAGCATCTGGGGTCAGACAGAGCCTGATGCAGTCAGTCTGCAGGCCAGCTTCAAGATTCTCCCACAATGCACTTAATCTCCCTGAGCCTTAGGGCCTCAAGTGGAATCAAGAGGATGACCGCCTCACAGGGCTGTCATGAGAATTAGATGGGCCGTGGGGATGACAGAGCCTGGCCCAGGGGAAGCAGTCAGTAAATGTTAGCCGCCCTTCCTGCCTCCTTCCTTCTACAAAGTCTTCTCTAAGGATTAGGCACAGTCACAGAATTTCCGATCCCATCCCCACCCCTCCAAATATGGGAGTCTAGAAGAGCAGAACCCCACCTCCCTCAATCCACCCAAGAAGCTGGAGTCAGGCAGGACTCCACTCACTCACTCACTCAGGCATTCATTTGACAAATCCTTATTGCACGGCCAGGGCTGAGTGGGGAAGCAAAAGGGACTGGTCTCTACCTTGGTGGGGTTTATAGTCTAGTAGACTACACAGACATTAACCCAACAGTCAGGCAAACTCTTACACCATTCCATCAGCGACAGTTGCAAGCCAGAGACGCGAGGCTACCAGTGACAGTGGACATGATCTAGCCAGGCAGTCAGACAAGGCTTTGCAGGAAAAAAAGAGTGAGCTGACAGCTGAAAGATGATTATGCATTAACTAAATGACAGACAGAAGAGAACTCCAGGCAGAGGAATAAAACAACAGAAAAGCCTGGAGCGAGGCCTGAAGAAAAACGCCAGCAGGGTCAAGGGGCAGTGAAAACGGGGAAGCGGGGAAGGAAGGAAAAAAGAATGACTCTCGGGTCCAACTGGGTGGTGATGGCATTGTCCCTGGAAACAGGAAACACTGGGAGAGGGTCAAGCTGGCAGTGGGGAAAACATGAGGTCAATTTTGGACATGTGGAGTTCGGGGGAACTTTAGGACATCCAGGCAGAGCCATCATCTGGGAATCAGGGTACACAGCATATGTAAAAAGGTACCTCTGGGCCAGAGATAAAACCACAGCAGACACGTGTGTGCAAACAATGACTGAAGCAGGGGAGGGGGCCTGGGCGAGGCCACCCACCAGAGACTGAGAGAAGGGGGCCTCTGACAAACAGTTAACACCCAAGAGCGGGAGGGTGACTACAAAAGAGGCTGCAAGGAGTGGTCTGAGAAGTACAGTGTCACGTTATGGAAGCTAAGGGAGCAGAGTGTAGGCAGGAGGAAGAGGTGGTGGAGGTACCAGACGTTGTCACTGCCAGGCCCTGCAGGATGCCACCTTACTGATGGGACCAGCTAGCTGGGCAACAAAACTGGAGAGGCCTCTTGTCGGAGATGTGAGCTTACCAGATAATCTCCCAGAGGGCCCTGGGAAGTGACCCAGGTATCAGAGGCTCAACTGCCGACAGCTTCCCAGGGAAAAAGAAACAGAAAAGCAGAGATGCAAAGTCCCTGCCATTGCATCCAATATGTATGGCTGCAAAATGACGGTGACACTGGAGACCCAACACCAGGCAGGACTACCCCTCTGACACAGGTGTCCGGCTGGACTGGGGCCTGCAGCCGCAGCAATGGCTCAGCACCGGTCACGTCCACCCCCAGTGCTGAATCCACTCACCTGGTAAGATCCCTGGACCATGGACCTTGACCGTCTCCTTGTCCCGCTCGTCCGCCTGCTCTGAGTTCTCAACCACCTGATCCAACTCCTCACTCAGCTAAAGGGAGGAACAAAGAGCACAAAGAAGTCAGCTACATCAGCTTTGCCTTTCTAGACTAAAATAAGAAAGCAGAGGCTGCTTCTCAATTATCACCAAAAAAAAAAAAAAAAATCATACATCGCAGGGTATGTGCATGCGTGCACGTGAAGTCGCTTCAGTCCTGTCTGACTCTTTGCAACCCCATGGACGAGCTCCTCTGTCCATGGGATTTTCCAGGCAAGAATACTGCAGTAGGTTGCCAGGCCCTCCGCTAGGGGACCTTCCCAACCCAGGGATTGAACCGTGTCTCTTTACGTCTCCTGAATACCCAGGAATAGAACCGTGTCTCTTTAGGTCTCCTGAACGGGGCAGGTGGGTTCTTTACCACTAATGCCACCGGGGAAGCCCATGATGCAGGGTATGTTATACCAGCTCTACAGATGAACACAACCAAGTTCAGGAATTTCAAATAACTTCTTATATGTTAGTCTTCCAGGGTTACCATAACAAAGCAACACAAACTAGCTGGCTGAAAACAACAGGAATTTATGCCCTCATAGTTATGGAGGCTAGCAAGCTGAAGTCAAGGTGACGGCAGGGCTGGTTCCTTCTGAAGGCTGTGACGGAGAACTTCTTCCATGCATCTCTTCTAGCTCCAGGTAATGCCAGCAATTCCTCATGCTCCTTGGCTTTTAGACACACCCACTCTCCAAACTGTCTCCATCTTTATATGGAGTCTGTGTCTCCACACAGTCATCCTTCTAATAAGAACACCAAGCAGGCTGAGTTGGGGCCTTTCTCCAGTACAACCTCGTCTTAACTAAGTACATCTGCAATAACCCTCTTTCCAAATAAGGTCATTCTCTGAGGTGCTGGGGGTGAGGATGTCAATGTATCTCTTCAGGGAACACAATTCAACTCACAAGACTTTCCATGGCCACAGAGACAGGAGCCAAATCCAAGTTAGTCTAGTTCCAAAACCCACGCTCTTAATCACTTTCCGGAAGAGGAGGAAATGCAAGCTTAGCGTCTGCTGAGGCACAGGATGGAACAGTGAAGTCGGTATTAGAGCTAAAGTTCACCAACTCAGGCTGCAAATACAGAACAATGTAGGGAGGGCAGGCCACCCCAGAGACAGGTGCTAATTAGCAGCCTAATGCAGGCAACCTCCACCTCACTTCCTCAGTGTTCTCACCTGTCAAATGGGGACAATGATACAGTGATAACCGACAAGGTTCCACAGTATTAAGGAGAAGAGCAAGAAACAGCAAGACCAGAGTGTCTCACTCCAGGTAGCAGCCAGCAATCCCCTGGACTGGAAGGGTGGGGGCAGGGATAGATTGTCGCAGTATTTTCTTAGGTTCCCAGTGTCAACACTCAAGGTCTCAAGATTTTTTCTTTTTTTTTTAAATATTTTTCTCATTTTTTCAAAAATAATTTTACTTCTTTATTTCTGGCTGTGCTGGGACTTCACTGCTGCTCAGGCTTTTTCTGTAGTTGAAACAAGTGGGGGCTACTCTCTAGTGGCGCATGGGCTTCTCATCGCAGTGGCTTTTCTTGTTCCAGATCACAGGCTCCAGGCGCACTGGCTCAGCAGTTGCAGCGCGCGGGCTTAGCTACTCCATGGCATGCGGGATCCTCCCAGACCAAGGATCGAACCTGTGTCTCCTGCATTGGCACGTGGATTCTTAACTTCTGGACCACCAGGGAAGTCCCTCAAGACATTTTCATTAAAAATTCATCTCTAGGAGACTTGAGCTAAAATACAGCTCTTACGTACCTAATACTCTTCCATCTCCTCCTCCATGCCTGCCCTTTTAGAATCAGGGAAAACTTCTAATTTAAAGCCTTCCAAGCCCAAAAGAAAAGGAAAACCAGTAAGTGAAAGAGGGCTAGAAGCTTAAAGAAGATACCACGAGACCCAGGCCCCCAGTGGGAACACAGACCAAGAGAGCCCCAGGGCTCTCGCTGGCCAAAGGAAAAGGGAGGTACAAGTCCTGGAAAGGCCCAGCACTCTCAGATCCAAGCTTCACAAAGGTTCAGCCTATATCCTAACCCAGCTCCCCTCCTGACTACCTGAAGCCATAATAAACCCACCTTCTTGCCTGGCCCTGGCCAAGTTCTCTAGCATGACGCCTGCAAGAAAGAGTCAGGAGGCCTCCTTCTTCTGAAGGTGAGAGACAGGACCTCCAGAACGGGCCACTGAGGAAGCCAAGGGGAGGGGTCCTTCCAGTGTCTCCCACCATGGGGAACCAGAAACTGAATCCACCCTTGGCCTTGACCCTGCAAGCAGGATAACTGCCTATGTTTTAGCAAACGTGTCAGGAGCCCTGCTTGAGAAGAGGACGGTGGAGTTTACATGCGGATGATGAGAGACAGGGTCCTGTAAACCAAGACCCCAGTGCTTCCCAGAAGCAGGAGCTGCCCACATCCTGTTAATAAGAACTAGCATTCACTGAGGGGCCACTACTGCCAGGCACTAAGCTAAGCACCCTACATACCAACTCAGCTAATCCTCACAGCCCCATGAGATAAGGACTACCATTACCTTCATTTTACAAATGAACTGGAGGCTCAGAGAAGTGACTTGACAAAAGTCACACAAATGGCAGGAGGCAAGGCAAGGAAAGGAACTCAGACTTTTTGCCTTAGAAGTCCTAGTATTTGGGGATTCCCTGGTGGCTCAGTGGGTGGTGCCAATGCACGGGTACAACCCCTGGTTGGAGAAGATTCCACATGCCAAGGAACAACTAAGCCTGTGCACAACTGCTGAGCCTGTGCTCTAGAGCCCAGGAGCCGCAACCACTGAGCCTACACGGCCTAGAGCCTGTGCTCGGCAATGAGAGGCCCCCGCAATGAGAAGCCTGTGTACTGCAACGAACAGCAGCCCCCACTCACCGCGACTAGAGAAAGCCCGCACAGCAACGACCCGGCAGAAAAGAAATCAAAAAAAAGTTAAAGTCGTGGTATTTATCCATTATGCTCTATTCCCTATAAACCTGAAAACTTGCAGAGTCAGGAAAAGACACAACTTATTCCCCAGGATTCCTCCACTGCCGTGGGTACAGAATCTAGGGGCCACAAAATCCCAAGCACTGGCTAAAATCCAACAGGCTCCTTTGGGATAAAGGAAATGGTAGGAGAAACACAGAAATTTGTCCCCAAAGTCAGATTCTAGCTCGGATCCTGCATTAAAAAATGGCAAACCTCGGGTAAATATATCATCTCTTTTCAACTTGACTTCCCTTTCTACTATAGGGCGAAGCCATCTGCTTTACAGACTCCACACAGTATCATTTACAAAGGGTGAAATGTACATGAGTATTGATCAGTATTGCTCAAGGCAGCAGCCGCTCAAATGAGAGACTGACAGAAGCTTCAGACTAGCCTGGAAAGTCAGACCGCATGGAGCACGTGAGATTTGAGATCCCTCCTTGTAAAATAAGGGAATTTTAACCAAAGGACTTGAAGAAGCAGTGTGAGCACAAGCATAGCAGGGGCACATTTTGAAATGGTGTTTCCAGTGTGGTCAGAATCTAGGTGGGTGAGGAGATGATGACAGGATTCGGCTGCAGGGCTGTCAGAGCTTGCTAGGAAGTCTGGACTGTTCTGCGCAGACCAGGGGCAGCATCAGGTGTATGTACAAAGGGATGCTCTGGAATCAGGGTAGTGAAGTGAAAGTCGCTCAGTCGTGTCCGACTCTTTGTGACCCCACGGACCATACAGTCCATGGAATTCTCCAGGCCAGAATACTGGAGTGAGTAGTCGTTCCCTCCCCCAGGGCATCTTCCCAACCCAGGGATCGAACCCAGGTCTCCCACATTGCAGGCAGATTCTTTACCAGCTGAGCCACAAGGGAAGCCCAGGATCAAGGTAGGACCCTGAACAAATGTGTACAGCATGGGAGACACCAAACAGGGAGAGGTGATCAGGGCAGAATTAGGGACTCAAACCTGAGGATGTAAGCTGTCTGAACTTGCCAAGAGATGGGGGCACGGTGAGGGGCACAGGGGAGGCGAGAGCACCGGAGATGACCAGGGTTTGGGACCCTCGAGGAGGAACAGGAAAGCTGGAGTCAGGAGGAGAAGCTGGTCTGGGGAAAGAGCTGGAACCGCTCGTCGGTAGCTCAGGACAGGCAAGAAAAGAGACAAAGAACTGGAAAGTGAGAGTTACAGTCGTGGGAGGAGGTGAAACGGGGGAGAGAAACGGAGCGGAGCGAGAAGCAGCTCTGTGGGAGAAAGCACACTTTCAAAGCTTGCTAGCCATCCAGACGGGCTGTGATAATCGCTACCGCTAGCAGCTGAGGGGCCACGAGGCCCTGGGCGTGGAGGTGGGCTGCCGCCCAGCGCGCCTCTACTCCGGCCGGGGAGAAAGAAGGGCGCGGGTGCTTCCACTTGTTGCAAAGAGCCCCACGGTCCTCGAGACGACCCGGGGTGCTGCCCGGCGGGCCGCGCTGCCGCCCGGGTCCGGACGAGGCTTTTAATCAGTCACGGGCTGGTTACGGGTCGCGGCTCCGGAGCCCCGGGGCTCCATCCTTCGGCCCAGCCACGGCCGCGTCCGGAGGAGGCTCCGCGCCCCGCTTCCTTCCTGCTCCGCCGCAGCTCGGCACGCGGGGGGACCCCTCCCCCGACCGCTCCTCGGCGGCGCGCTCTGCCCACCCGGACGCCCCCTACCCCGGGCACCCCAGAAAACGCCCGGACCCCCGAGACCCGCTCCGCCTCGCGGCAAACTGTGCTGTAGCACCCTCCCCGCCACTGCCATGCGTGTACCTCTTGGTAAGATGTGGAGAGCTCCTGGCGGATCATGGCCCTGACCGGAGCGAAGGCACACCTGAGCCCGCTCGAGATCGCGAGAGGCAGCTCCCCGAGAACGGCCGCCGCAGCCCCGAGATCCGCCGGCTCTCGGCGGCAACGCGAAACCTGTTCTGAGGGAGGAGCGGCTTCGGGACCAAGGCGGGGGCCGCACTCGGCGCATGCGCCTCGCGCCCCACGGCGCCGGGGCCGCAAAAGGCCTGCTGGAAAATGTAGTTCTGGGCGCGGGACGGTTCCATTCAGTGGCTCAGTCGTGTCCGACTCTTTGCGACCCCATCGACCGCAGCACGCCAGGCCTCCCTGTCCATCACTAGCTCCTAGAGTTTACCCAAACTCATGTCCATTGAGTTGGTGATGCCATCCAACCATCTCATCCTCTGTCGTCCCTTCTCCTCCTGCCTTCAATCTCTCCCAGCTTCAGGGTCTTTTCCAATGAGTCAGCTCTTCGCATCAGGTGGCCAAAGTATTGGAGTTTCAGCTTCAGCATCAGTCCTTCCAATGAATATTCAGGACTGATTTCCTTTAGGATTGACTGGTTTGATTTCCTTGCAGTCCAAGGGACTCTCAAGAGTCTTTCTTCTCCAACACCACAGTTCAAAAGCATCAATTCTTCGGCTCTTAGCTTTCTTTATAATCCAACTCTCACATCCGTACATGACTACTGGAAAAACTATAACTTTGACTAGACGAACCTTTGTTGGCAAAGTAATGTCTCTGCTTTTTAATAAAGCAGGTTGGTCATAACTTTTTTTCCAAGGAGCAAGCGTCTTTTAATTTCCTAGCTGCAGTCACTATCTGGAATGATTTTGGAGCCCCCCAAAATAAAGTCTGTCACTGTTTCCATTGTTTCCCCATCTATTTGCCATGAAGTGATGGAACCAGATGCAGGGACCGCGCTCCACTTTCCTTGGACAGCGAAGCCTGGGGGTTACCCAGAGCCACGTGTTCACCAGGGCGTTAGATGCACGTGCTTTCCTCATCTCTTACTTCCTCTCTTTATTGGAGGGGGAAGGACGGAGAAGATGAGTGTAAAGTGGAACGAGGGGGCCAAGTCAGAGGGGTAGGAGATCCTAATCTATAATTGCAAGAAGAAGCCTGGCCTGGTGCTTTATAACTGTTGTAAATATCTTCAGAGCAATTTGTTACCGAGCAAGTTCATGGCCATTACACCTTTTATCCCGCGAGGAACCCCATGAGGGCATTTTCCTTTCTGTTTTACAGATGAGGAAACTGAGGTACCTTGTTTCAGAAAGGACTGGGAGAAGGCCATGAACAAATGAAGATTATTTAACGCAGGAACAAGAGACAGAAGCCAGTTCTTTCATTATTCCTGGGCCAAACCCTTGGAGTTAGAACCTCTAGATTCTCATCCTGGCTCTCTGCCCCTCTCCCACAGGTCTGAGCTGTCCTCAGTTCGCCTTAGAATGCAACTGCTAAATGCTACCTGCTTCCTAGATCCTTCTTTGAACCAAAGTAGGTCATGCAGCAAAACCCAAAGGTGCTGTTTGCAGTAGCAAAAGCCTCCTGCCCTGAATGTGGTGTAAAATTGGGTGTTTGCCCTGTAGCCGGGCGGACTCACATCTTTCCCTCCTCCCACTGCCGGAACAGCTGTTCTGTGTGGTGCCCTGGGCTGCTCAGTGGTGCAGCAGATAGAGGTTGCTTATGCCTTGGTGAATGCTTGCTCTGTGTTCCAAGCAGCTGCAACTCTACAGACCCCTGCACGCAGCCACTCAGGGCCTCTTCCCTCCTCAGTGGCAACCACCGTAGCACCAGCCACATCAGAGTGCCCTGAATCTCCAGAGTGTTCCTAGTGAGGCCTCCACCACCTCTTCTGACCACTCCACCCCAGCCTAGGCCCTCTCAGTTCAGTTCAGTCGCTCAGTTGTGTCTGACTCTTTGAGACCCATGGACTGCAGCACGCCAGGCTTCCCTGTCTATCACTAATTCCCCTCTCACATCATTAAATGGGACAATATATATAGCACCTAACACATAGTAAGCAATCAGCAAAAACGTGCTAAGTTTATGAATGGAACACTTATTCCAGCCATTTCATTTAACAGTTGCTTACCAAAACAAACAGACAATAATAAACAACTCATTAAATGCCCTATATTACTACAAGGGCGGTTGATAGAACAAGTCATGCAATCATAGAAATTTAGAACTAGAAGGAACCAGAGAAGTCTAGTTCAGCCTTATCATTTCTCTCTACTCTGTTGGTATGACCAAATTGGGAAATGATGGGTTCCTGCATTTGAAGGAGATACTGATTAGTACAATATTTGACATGGTTTAAATACAGTGTGGTCAGCACTGGGATATAGACATGAATAGGGTACTCCAGAGTCCTTGCTCTCCTGGCTCTTCAATGCTAGAGTCGAGAAACAGGCTGTGTGCATGTAAATGGAATTTTCTATCCTTAAATGTCCCTGAGTCCTCTCCTTCCATTTCCATATGAGCACACACCAATCAGGTTTTTATGTTCTCCACTCCGCTGAGAGGGTGCTGTTTAAGGTTTGACCTCTGAATTGTCAAATCAGATGGCCATTTTCCCATCCTCCTCTCTCTTGATCTATCGACTACATTGGGCTAGCTCTTACTCCCTCCTCCTTGTACACTTTCTTCCTCTGGCTTCAGGACACCATGTACTCCCATTTTGCCTCCCACCTCACTTGCTGCTCCTTCTCCAGACTCCTTTTTGCTGATTTCTCCTCATCTCCTCAACTCTACAGGGTGGCCTTCCTCAAGCTAGGTCTTTGATCTTTCTTCTTACTCCCGAGGAACTAATAAAGTGGTCTCTTGTAGTCTCATGGCTTGAATTACCACCTATATCCTGCAAATTCCTGTTATGGGTTGAATAGCGTTCCCCCAGAAGGTACATGGAAGTCCTAACCCCTGGTATCCCAGAATGTAACCTTACTTGGAAAAAGGATTGTGGCAGATGTCATTAGTCAAGACGAGGTCATGCTGAGCAAGGCAATCCCTTCATCTATTATAACCCGTGACCTTACAAGAAGATGGAAGAGGATATTAAGATACGCACACTAGGAGAATGCCTGATGCAGCTATAGTCCATGGTGAGCTGTAATTCACCTGCTGGTGCATGGTTCAGGAGGCCAGGCTCCATCCTTAGCCTGGCAATGGGCAATATTCCGAGGATTGCCAGCCACCACCAGAGGCTAAGAAGAGGCAATTAAGGATTCTATCTAGAGTCTTGGAGGGAGCATGACCTAGCTTACACCTTGATTTTGGACTTCTAGCCTCCAGAAGGAAAAGGCAATGGCACCCCACTCCAGTACTCTTGCCTGGAAAATCCCATGGATGGAGGAGGCTGGCAGGCTGCAGTCCATGGGGTCCTGAATCGTAGGACACGACTGATCGACTTCACTTTCACTTTTCACTTTCGTGCATTGGAGAAGGAAATGGCAACCCACTCCAGTGTTCTTGCCTGGAGAATCCCAGGGACGGGGGAGCCTGGTGGGCTGACATCTGTGGGGTCGAACAGAGTCGGACACGACTGAAGTGACTTAGCAGCAGCAGCAGCAGCCTCCAGAATCGTGATAGGATATATTTCTGTTATTTTAAGCAGCCAAGTCTGTGGCATTTTGATATAGCAGCCTTAGGAATAGAGCACAATTCTAGTGTGAATTTTGTATTCCAAATGAATTCAAATGCATATCTCCAGCCTCCAGCTCTCCCCTGAGCCCAGGCTCACCCATCCGGGTGCCTAAGCAACTTCACTGGATATCCACCTGGCAACAGCAGAGGGTAGCTGTGACCAAACTGCCTGGTTCTAAGTCTTGGTTCTGCCACTTACTGAATGGGAACTTTATTTAATCTCTCTGTGCATCCATTACCTGCCATGAAAAATAGGAATATTACTACCTATCCCTACAGCTCTGAGAGGATTAACTGAGTCATCGGTTGTAAAGTGCTTGGAACGCCACCAGGCACACTGTAAGGATCCGGTGTAGTAGTATCAGTGGTTACTGCAGGCTTTAAGTGGAACTACTGGTCTTCCTATCCCAAACCCACTCCCCTCTCAGGCTTCCTCAGTGTCGTAAACTCCATCTTCCCATTTGCTTTGGTGAATTCTGGAGTCATCCTTGTTTGTTTTCTTCCTCTTACACTCCACATCTAAATCAGCAAATCCTGCTGACTCTACTGTATTCAGAATCTGGCCCCTTTTCATCACCTCTATCATCACCATCGTGGTACAAACCACCAGCATTTCTCGTAGGTTACTTTCAGTTGCCTCCTAGCTGGTCTTCTCTATTTCCACCCTGGCTACAACCATGGCCAACTCCCAACACAGCAGTCAGGGAGAGCCTGCTAGACAAAGGCAGATCATGTCACTCCTCTGCTTCGCCTCCTCCAAAGCCAGAGTCCTGACAGGGACCTATCAGGCACTATAGGATCTGTCCTGCAATGCCTACCTTGTCTGTTTTTCCTCCCCTCACTCTCTCTCTCCTTACCTTAACATGCTGAGCATAAGAGACTTGTAGTGGCTATTCCCTGTTCTGGGACTGCTCTAATCCTGGGAGTTCTATGACTCACTTCCTCACTGCCTTCAGGTCTTTCTCCCAAAATCTCCTTACCTATATCAGTATCACCTCCTCTGAGCATCCTGTTAAAACAGCAAACACCACTGCCAGCTCATCCCCCTACACGGCTTTAAATTTTGCCCTAGTATGTACCACCTTCTGAGTTTCTTATATTGGGTTTGAAAATTTGAATATTTCCTGCTATATCAGTAAACAAGAATGCAAGGATATCATAGTCATCAGCCATTCCAGCTCTCCCAAATGAGCCAGTGAGTCCTAAGGGAACTCAGGAAAGAGAAGAGTGTCTGCCATCTAGCAGCCATCACACTGCAGCCTCTTCCTACGATAAACCTTGAGGAAAGAAAGCATAGGATGTGAGATACCGAAAGTGGCCCCAGATAGCTGAGGAGCATATGAAAGGAATGATTTCAGTGAGCCCAGATCTTGCATCTTCCCATACACAGAAAAGAGCTATATTCCTTAATTGGGTTATCTGGCTTTCTTTAATTAACAATCATCTTTTGATGTTCACTACTTGCCCTTTGTTGCAAAACTTCCACATAACCTGGCTCCTCCCCTCGCCTCCTCAAAGCAGCTATCCCAGAGTCACTTGAGATGCTATCTCCTGGGCTGGAAGTCCTAAAAAGTCCCACCGAATAAAACATAACTCTCAACTTTTAGGTTGTGAGTACTTTTAAGTCGACAGGATTTTTCGGTAGCAGATTCCAGAAAAAAAAAAACAAACCCGTACGAACTTTTTGGCCACCAATATTTTCAGCCTCCTTGTACTGTTTCAGCTCCTTGAAGATGAGGTGCTTATGTGTTTGGCTCATTTCTGTATCCCAGGGCCTCTGACAAGGATATGATTGGCAGTTGCTGGTACCCAGAGTAGTTGAATAAAGAAATGAACAAAGTAATTTCACATAGTGACCAGACCTCTAAATAAAGGCAAAGAGAATATGGGATAGCATAGCGAGTGCCAGGGCGGCTGTGGGAGGAGGTGCTGATCATGAGGAGTCCAGAAAGGCCTCAAGACGGTAGATTCCTGTGAGTTGAGACTTGAGTGACAAGAGGGTCATGATGACCTGCGCCCCAGGCCCATGAGGACTTGTACCCAAGTACAGAGGCCCAGGCTGGGATCCAAACAGAAGGTGATGTGGCTGGAGGGGGCTGATGGAGGGGCCCTTAGGAGACAGTCAGATGGCTGCAGGAAGGAAGCCGATTCTGACTCTGTGTTGGAAACTGTTTCTTTGACTTGCTTTTCGTTGCTTTTGTTATTATAATTATACTTCCTGGCTGTCCTCCCTGCCCCCCACCCCCCCACCTGGCCTGACTGTAAACTAAAGCGCCTTTGTTCAGCTCCTGGAGTGACGGTTTGTCCCTGCCCACCTGTGAATCGAAGAGATTAACACACCTCTTCCAAAGGCTGGCCATTCCCCTGGAGATGTTTTGCAAGACTGTAGACCCTTTCACTTTACTTCCCCACTGCCTCTCCCTCTTCGCTCTGCCTTTTGACTTTAGTTCCTCATTGCTTCTTTCTGTTAGGTAGTTAGAATAGAAAACAGGAGTCCAAAACGGCGGTGGCTAAAAGACAAGGAAGGGAAAAGCCTGCAAAAATAGAGCAAAGGAAGGTCAAAGGAAGGTCTGAGGACCTGAGTGAGGACTTCAGGTAGAACAGCACTCCTGGCTAAGCCCAATTTGCATAGTGCAGGCCCAGGAGGAAGAAAATGACATATAAAAAGAGCCAAAGGGCTCTCTCTCTCCCCCTTCCCCCACCGCCCCCCTCCCTCACCCCACGTGCCTGCGCTCTTTCTCTCTCTCTCTCTCTCTTACTCTCTCTCCTGCGCACTGGGGCATTCTCTTCTCGTCTTTGGATCGACGTGCCCTCACGCCTCAAAGATGGATTTTCCTGCTATTATCTAAATAAAATAGAGATGTAACACAGAGCTGTAACACTGATTTGTCTAAGAGCTATAACACAGTCTGTTCGAGACCTGAGAGCTATAACACGGACTGTCCAAGACCTGAGAGCTGTGACACGCCAAGGAGAGCTTTAATGTCCGTCACCCCAAATCTTTGTTGTGACAAGACAGAACCGAGCAGCATACACTAGTCTGACATTTCTCTCTGATCTACAAAAGAACCTGGCATCCAGACCCCAATAAGATGGTTATCTTGAGGTGCTAGCCTGCCATCTTCTCGGTCTGCTGGCTCCCTGATCAAAGTCTCTTCCATGCCTCAATCTCTGGTCTCTCAGATTCACTGGCCTGTCATGCGGCCAGCCAAGAGAACTTGGACTTAGTAACAAGATGAGCAGGTAGAAGCCAGGTTGGTGGAGGCTGGGTTGGGCTGATCCTGGGCTTGTTTGCTCTCAGATCCCATTCTTGCCTCTCCTGCTCTGGGTTACAGGGACAGGTCCTGAAGGCTGGGTTTCCACTGGGCTCAGCCAAGAGGAAGCTCTGCTGGAAGCCTGGAGCAGAACTGGGCAAACGGGAAGCCAGGGTTTTTCTCTCCCTTGTGCTCTGCCCCAGCAGCTTCCCTTCCACAGCTCTAGGCCTGATGTAAACGTTGTGTGTGTGTGTGTGTGTGTGTGTGGTTCTAGCTTCAATCAGGTGACCCAGGCTCCTAAGCTCTAAAACACTCCCGGCCCAACGTGGATACCCCGGGAGGTCACTCTCCCCGGGCTCTGTCCAGGTGGCGAACGGGAGCGTAGGGCTCTGCCCGGTGACGTACAGTCCCTTTCCACAACGTTGGAGATGAAGCCGGGCCTTGAGTCTGCGCCTGCATATTCCTACGTCTTTTCAGAGTCCTGTGGACAATGACTGAGGAGAAAAACCATGCAGGAAACAGCTCTGTAAGAAAAAAAAAATAAATAAATAAAACACTCCCGGATTTTACCGATCTTCCTGTTTTGCTAATCTCTGGGCTCCCTCAGGGTTGCTTCTTAGCCTCTTTCATCACCTATATAACCAACTCCCTACAGTACAGCCGTAGTTTCTGTTTTCCTTGAAGGTAACTGGCTGATTCATTTGGGAAAACAAATCTGGGTTCAAGTAGAAATCTCTTCAATCTGGAAAGAGCAATCAGGAGGATGCCTGGAGAAATCCAAGGGCACGTGAACATGCTATTCCATTATAGACTCACACTCAGCGTCTCTGGGACGGGGAAGCTATATCTTATCAGTAGAAATTATAGGGAGTTTCCTTGGGCCCAAAGCAGTTCCTAACAATACAATTGTAGGGAGAGAAAAGGGCTCAAGCAGAGATGCTGCACCCTGTATGCCAAGGAACAGGATGCATCAGGAAAGGGGTGATATTCTAGGCTTAGCAGGGCCTCTTCTAACCCGGAGACCTGGTGACACAGTGTAACATGGATATTGCACAGCTTACACAGCTTTTCACATCTGTATCACTTTTAGTTTCAGCACAGTCCTATCTAGGAGGTAGGCTGGTATGTTACTGATGTGGAAATTAAGATTCAGATGGTTTGTGGACAGGTCCTGTTTAGATTGCTCTGTAATCAAAGCCCACTCTTGAAGAAGTACAGGGCTGAGAACTTGGTACAATCACGGAAGGGAAGTATAGACTGGTGGTCAGGGGCAGACTCGGGGACATAGGGCCCGTGCTTGAATCTTGGCTCTTCCACCTACTGTGTGACACTGAGCAAGGCACTTAAGGTCTGTGCGGTTCAGTTTCATCATTTGCAAAATGGGTGATAATAACAGCTCTTACTTACTACGTGGAATGGGATTCCCTCGTAGCTCAGTTGGTAAAGAATCTGCCTGCAATGCAGGAAACCCTGGTTTGATTCCTGGATCTGGAAGATGCCCTGAAGAAGAAAATAGCAACCTACTCTAGTATTCTTGCGTGAGAAATCCCATGGACAGAGGAGCCTCACAGAGTTACTGCTGCTGCTGCTAAGTCACTTCAGTCGTGTCCAACTCTGTGTGACTCCATAGACGGCAGCCCACCAGGCTTCCCCATCCCTGGGATTCTCCAGGCAAGAACACTGGAGTGGGTTGCCATTTCCTTCTCCAATGCATGAAAGTGAAAAGTGAAAGTGAAGTCGCTTAGTCGTGTCCGACCCTCAGCGGTGCCATGGACTGCAGCCTTCCAGGGTCCTCTGTCCATGGGATTTTCCAGGCAAGAGTACTGGAGTGGGGTGCCAGGAGCTAATACATGTAAAAGTGCTTAGTACACAGCAAGCCCATCTTTGGTGGCTGGTTCTTCCAACCACAAAATGTTGGTGAGCCTCAAGAACTCAGTCCTCGGTCCTGCCTCCTTTCAATCTACATGCCCTTCCTGATGATCTCATCCGTTTGGTGGCTTTAAATACAAACTAAATGCCAAGGGTTCCAAATTTTCTCTCTCTAGCCTGAGCTCTCCCTCCAATTCCAGACTCATACAGCCAACTGTCTGTTTGATACTTCCACCTGGCTGTCTAAGTGTTCTCAGAGTGAACAAGCCTGATCTTGATCTTCACCCAAACCTGCTCCTCCTACTGTCTCTCCTTATCTCAGTAAGTGGAGACTCCATCCTTCAGCTGCCCAGGCCCAAAACCCTCAGGGTCATCCTTGGCTCCTCTCTGTTTCTCAGACCCCATGTCTCATCTGTCAGCAAATCCTGTGAGCCACACATGCAAAACAAATCCGTGATCCACCCACTTCTCATCACCTCCCTTGCTATGGACTGGGGCCAACGCACCATCATCTCTCGCCTGGATTATAACAGTAGCTCCCACTTCTGTCTCTTCTCCACACAGAAGCCAAAGTCATTCCATGAACATTTTAACTCATTCCTCTGTTCCATTCACTCAGCCTAAAAGACAAAGTCATTAAAAAAAAAAAAAAAAAAGCTGTGAAGCCTCACAAGATCTGCCCCTTGCCTCCAGCCCCCTGTACCCCCTTCCCCCCAACCTCACTGCCTACCGTTCTTCTCTCCTTGCTGTACCTCCAACAAGCAGGACACTCTCCTTGCTCAGCATTTCTGCAGTTTTCCCTTTGAAAGGATTGCTCCCCGCACCCCGAAGCTACCTCCCTCATTTCCCATAGTGCCTATGTGCGTTCCTCACTCAGTTGTGTCTGACTCTTTGCAACCCCATGGACTGTAGCCTGCCAGGCTCCTCTGTCCATGGAATTCTCCAGGTAAGAATACTGGAGTGGGTTGCCATTTCCTTGCCAGGGGATTCTCCCCACCCAGGGAACAAACCCGGGTCTCCTGCATTGCAGGCGGATTCATGGCTCAGAAGTTAAAGCGTCTGCCTGCAATGCGGGAGACCAGGGTTGGATCCCTGGGTAGGGAAGATTCCCCTGTTGAAGAAAATGGCAACCCACTCCAGTATTCTTGCCTGGAGAATCCCATGGACGGAGGAGCCTGGTGGGTTACAGTCCACAGGGTCCTAACGAGTGGGACACGACTGAGCGACTTCACTTTCACTTTCTTTACCATCTGAGCATATTTCCTCTAGACGTTTATACAAATACTGTCTTCCTTGGGGCTTTCCCCCACAGCCTATTCAAAATTCCAGTTCCCAATGCTCCCTGTTCAGGTGCATATTTTTTCCCCTCTGTAGCATTCATCACCACCTAACTGTACTCCTTTTGTCTATTTCACCCATAGAAGGTAGACTCCGTTGGGCGTGGATCTGCCTTCTTCAGCTATGTGTCTTCAGTGGCCTGGTATGTGGAAACCCCAAAAAGCATTTGCTGAATAAATTAATGAAGACATCCTTGCACAAATGTTAGCTATTATTATTTCAGGGTATGTCTTTGATGTGCCCCACCTTTGCAAAAATCCTTTGGAGACCCGAAATTTAAACACAACTGGGAAGAAAAAAAAATCAGCCCAAAGTAAAAATGAATTAAGAAAGTCGGGGTCCTAGGTTATAAATAGATCTTCCTAGGTGTTGGAATGCTGGGCTGAGTCAACTCTGTAATCTTAACACAAGGGACTGTTGTGACACGTGCCACTCTTTGGCGAAATTTTCAGTCTGTAGTTTGTAGACCCCATTAACCCAGCTCCAAATTTCCGGTCTCCGGGTCGGGGTGGGCGAGCGCGGAACGCCGCGCGCGGGAGGCACGTTGTCCGGCTCTCGGCTCCCGGCTCGCGGGCCTCCCGGCGCTGGGCCGGCGCGCGCGGGGCGGGGCTCCGGGGCCGCGGGGCGGGCGCGCTCGGGCTCCGCCGCCCAGGCCGCCCCTGGCCCGGCTCGGCGCGCTCACCATGGCGGGCCCCGCGCCCGGGCGGCGGCTGGTCGCGCTGGCCCTGATCGTGGCGCTGGCCGTGGGGCTCCCCACAGCCGGGGCCGGGCAGGCGCCGCGTCCCGCCGAGCGGGGTCCCCCGGTGCGGCTCTTCACGGAGGAGGAGCTGGCCCGCTACGGCGGGGAGGAGGTGAGCGCGGGCCCGGGGACTGGGCCGAGTCCGGCCAAGCGGAGATGGGGGCGGAGACCCCCGGGAGGCCGCGGCGCGCGGGAGAGATTTCCGGGTGCAAGGGAGCAGGCGCAGGCCTCGGGGGGCGCCCCCTCCCGGAGTCCTGGCCCCGAGCGGGGCGCGAGGCCTGCCCGGCCCTCTGTCCAGGCCTGATCGCCGCCTGGGGGCACGGGGAGGTCCCCAGCCGGCGGGGCGCCCATCTCCCCGCTTCCTGGGCCGAAACACCCACCCCGAGGCTCTCCCTCTCTCTTCCCTGGAGCTGTTTCCTTGAGACGCGTTTTGACTCGCAGTCAGTACAGGAAACGGAGAAACTTTTTTGTTTTCAGTGTGAGCATCAGTTGGGGACAGACACTTCTGCCTCCTCCGGGGAAGGGAGAGAGGGCAGCAAGGCCTGTTCCCTGGGCTAGGCGGGCGTGGGGGCAGGCCCAGGGGTGCTCCAGTGTCTCCCTGCTCTTCTGTCTTCTGGCCTCCGTATCCCTGGACTCCTCAAACTGGTTTTTAGTACCTGTGCTCTTGGGGCTAGACCAGAGCTGGGGGAGCCGGCAGAGGGGGAGATCGGAGGTTAGAAACAGAGATATCCCACCCTCCTCAGCCGGTCAGCACTCCAGGATACCGCTCACAGTCACCTGACCATTCTGGTTGGTGGGGCCCAGTGTGATGGTTGTGGAGCCTGGGAACAGAGTCCAACTCTGCCAAATTCTCTGAGTCCTTCTCATGAATCTCCAAATCTAGGGGTAATCCTAGGGACCCCCAGCACAGAACCCAAGGGAAGAAAGAGTTCTAAGTGGCGGTCATATCCAGCAGCCATGCCTAGGCTGCAAGATAAAGACCCTAGGTTTTTTATGCAGGTATTATTGATGGGTGCTCAGCTGCGGGAAGGAGAGAGGGAAACTTGAGATGGAAGCAGGTTAAGGGAAAAATTGTTTCCAGGTGTGGAGCCCAGAGGATGTCTGTAGTAAGAGGGGAAAGAGGCAGTTCAGTGCAGCTGGTTTTAACTGCCTTGTGCTGAGGTTTGCCCTGGGTGGTTCTGGTTTATGTCTGTTGTCCCGGGATAATTATTAATAGCATCCCCTTTCACTCTCAGAAGTGTTAACTGTTTGTATAATGCTCATTAGAGCATTAGGCATTTGAATCATATCTGGGTTTGAGTCCCTTTGAGCAAATATCGAAAATCTCAATTTTTTTTTTTAATCTGTGATACTTGTTATCAGTCAGGGTTCCACCAGAAACAGAACCAGTTAAAAAATTATATATATATGTATGTGTGTGTGTATATATATATATACTGGCTGCACCACGTGGCATGCATGATCTTAGTTCCCCAACCAGGGAGCAAATCCATGCCCCCTGCAGTGGAAGCTTGGATTCTTAACCACTGGACCACCAGGGAAATCCCTATATATATATTTATATATTTTAATTGCAAGAATTGGTTTATGTGATTGTGCAGGCTGGCTAGGTAAGTCTGAATTGAGTAGGTCAGGCTGTCAGAAAGGGCTGGCGAGAAACCTCTGGGCAGGAACAGATCCTGCAGTCCACTGGTGGTATATTTCTTCCTCCTCAGGGAAAACTCAAAGGCTCTTAAGGCCTTTCAACTGATAGCATCAGGCTCACCTCGATTATCCAGGATAATCTTCTGTACACAAAGCCAACAGTTGTAGATATTAATCGCATCTACATTAATACCTCTGTACAATACCTAGATAAGTGCTGAATAAGGCTACTGTCACCAATCCAAATTGACACATAAAACTGGCCATCATACTGGCTATAATAAGAGTTTCTACTCTGTGTGGGGGTTTTGTGAGAATTAAATGAGATGGTGGTGTGCAAACTGCTTAGCTGAAGCCTGGAGTAGTCTTCGCGCAGTAAACCTTAGACAATCTTAGCTGCTATTAATATTATTTTTATTAGTTTATTATTAAAGATACAAACAAGAGGCAGTGTAACAGACCCGTAATCCTCTTACGCAGTTCAGAAATCGAAGAAAAGAAGCTTTGAAAAGCAGAAGGTTTTTTTTTAATATCATTTGACAGCAAAACCCTGCCTGATCTGAAGGCCTTTGGTAACGGAACCTTGTTGGAGCTACGCAAGTTTAGTTATAGACTTTATTTATCCTACCTACGGCGCGGGAGACCTGGCTTCAATCCCTGGGTCAGGAAGATCCTCTGGAGAAGGAAATGGCAACCCACTCCAGTACTCTTGCCTGGAAAATCCCATGGATGGAGGAGCGTAGTAGGCTACAGTCCACGGGGTCACAAAGAGTCGGACGCGACTGAGAGACTTCACTTCACTTCACCTAGTATGACTGTTCGCCTTTATGCTTTACTGTGAAATACTGATATCCTTGATGATGGGGTGCTTCCTCAGACCCCCGTAGGTGTTCTGGTATGTGCCTCATGACACCTTTCTAAATCTGACAAGTTCTGAATTGCAAAACACATCTGATCCCCAAGAGTTTCTGCTGTGGGATTGTGGACCTTGTAAACAAGTCGCTCTGAAACACCTAGCGATGAGGTCTCATTTGTATGATAATCATTTTGGATGAACGCCAGGGCAGACCCTCCTGTCCCAGACTCTGCAGTGCACTTTGTGCTGAGAGCTCGGACCCCCAGCAGGGAGCTGCACAGAATCTTCGGTGGACGCTTCAGATTGGAGATCACAAAAGACAGGGGTCCCGGCTGCTGGGGTCTTTCACAGAACCTACTGTGTTCTAGGGGCTTCCCAAGTGGCGCTAGTGGTAAAGAACTGGCCTGCCAACGCAGGAAACACAAGAGATGTGGGTTCGATCCCTGGGTCAGAAAGATCCCCTGGAGGAGGACATACCACCCTCTCCAGTATTCTTGCCTGCAGAATCCTCATGGACAGAGGAGCCTGGTGGGCTACAGTTCAAAGGGATGCAGAGTCGGACACGACTGAAAAGACTTAGCATGTTCCATTTTTCTAGATTCCACACATATGTGTTAATATACAATATCTGTTTTTAACTTAAAATTCCTCCAGAGTCCTTACCTGTCACTTAGGAACTACATTTTATTTTCTGTCCTTCCTTTTGAATACCCACAAATATAGCAAAATGTAAAATGTAAAACCCATGGTTACAGCTGCGAGGAAACGGCATTGCTTGTATATTTCTAGCACCATAGATGGCTTTTTGAAGGACAAACTGGTAAAATATAAAAAGTGATTATGTTGTTCATCTACTTGGGCCCCAGAATTCGATATAGTGAAATAGGCCTCCGGGAAATAGCTCAACACATTAGAAAGTAACTTGAAAGGTATTCGTAATGCTGCCATTATGGTTCTAAGGAGTTGGAAACCATCCAGATAAGCCAAAATAGGAGAATAGTAAACAGATACAGCATAACTAAAATACGACAGAGCTGTTTAAGCGACAGCTGTTTTGGTTATTTCAACACATGACAATGTTTGTATAAACTAATATTACCTATAAGAAGCAAAACATATCATAGATCATTTGCACTGATTACAGCCACGTGTGGTGAAAATGAAAGGAAATTTAAACCGATTTAAGTAACTTCAATATTCTTTTGAATTTTTATCTGAATTGAGCTGCTTTAGCTCCTGATTTTTCTTTAAAAGAAAGGTATTGCCGCAGACTTGTCATGAAGCTTCGTAACTTTTCCCAGGTTTTGTGAGTAGGCATGATTCTGCAGGTAGGGTCATGTGCTGGCTGAGGACTGACTGACAGCGGCTGCTTTGTACCTTCACCCACCGCCCCCTGCACTGCCCTTGATGGGAAGAGATGTTACTAACTTGAGCCAAAAGAGCAGGGCTGTCTGCTTCCTCCTCACACCTTCCCTCTTGTTTTCTAGGAAGATCAGCCCATCTACATGGCAGTCAAGGGGGTGGTGTTCGATGTCACTTCTGGAAAGGGTAAGTGGCTTGCTTTCATGTACCCTTACCTCTGGGGGGTGTGGTGGCCAAAGTGGGCGTTCTAGGAGTGAGGGAGCAGACGGAACACAGGCAAGTCCTTTCCCCCCAGAGTGAGTTCATAATTTTTTTTTTTTTCTTTTTGGCTGTGCTGTGTGGCCTGCAAAATCTCAAATCCCCGACCAGGGATCAAACCCTGGCTAGACTGCCCGGGAAGTCCCTGAGCTCATTGTCTTTGTCGGTGCTGTACTTCAGCAGTGTTTTTCTAGTAATATCATGCTCCTGCTCAAAAGTCTTCTATGGCTCCCTGTTGCCTATAGAGCCAGAGTCAAAATGGATGATTTGCCTTAGTAAAAAACCCTTTACTTAGCAAAGGGTTGAGATCATAGAACACTGTAGAACGTTTTAATGCCCTTTTGTGTTTTCTGTAATGGAAACTGTAGCTGATATCATGGAAGCTGTCTTGTAATGGTTCGTTGTTTATTTAATACCAAACCAAAGACGTATGGAAATAGACTTGGCTTCCATGAGCATTTAGGCAGACAGGACATTCCTCTTGTTTACATTTTAGATATTTTTAAGAGATTGTTTTCATCTTATATTCTTAAAAAAAGTCACCTGTTGGCCCAGCATGTATGACTTATTCCATATTCTGAACTGTGGGACTCAAGCAGATGGCTGGGGTGGCTTGTTGGACTTCCCCTCCTCACTGCCGACCCTCCCCTCAGGCCGGAGTCTCTCCAGAACTTGGGGGGGGTTCTCAGAAGCCCCCCACACCCGCTTCTAGCTGCTCTGTGCACACCTGCTCATATCCTCTTCCGTCCTCCCCACTGCAGAGTTTTATGGACGAGGAGCCCCCTACAACGCCCTGACCGGGAAGGACTCCACCAGAGGGGTGGCCAAGATGTCCCTGGACCCTGCAGACCTCACCCATGACACCGTGAGCCAGATTTTGAGCTTCTGTCAGAGTGCCCCACCTCCTTGGCCATGGCCTTCCCCCTGACACACACACCCCTGGGCAATAGCAAAGCTTCCTAACTAGTCTGTTTACATTCCAGTCCATTCCATGTGATAGCTGGTTGTTTTCTTAAAGTAGAGATCTCACTGTTAACACTCCTGCTCAAAAATCCTCCATGGCTCCCCACTGCCTGCAGAGTCAAGGCCAGACTCTTGGGCACTTGTGATCAAGCTCAGTGGTCCTCACAGTCTGGCTCCCGCCTGCCTTGGCAGTGCCATCCCCCTTACAGTCTGCCCCCTGCCACCCCAAGCCCCTGGGTGCTTTGCTCTTCGTTTCTGAGACCTACTTCCCAAGCCACTCCTGGTTGCTCAGGGGATGAAGCAGAGGCTCCCCCATGCTCATATTTCTGTGAAGGAGACAACAGCCCTAACAAAGACCATTTCAGGGTCATCTCAGTCATCCTAACAGAAAGGCTGGCATTCATTCCAGTGTCACTCAGATGAGCCAAACTCTGGAGTGACAACATTACAGAAACAAATTAAGAACTTGTGGAGTGGGGAGGGTGTGAGATCTGTAATGGGGGGAGGGTAGAGAGCAGTGGGAGTCATTCCGGGGAGGAGGTAGCTGCAGACCACACAGTGCGCCCCCCACACCACCTGGGAGCTCTCTGGACCCTTTCATCCCCACGTCAACCAAACCCCGCAACCTGATGTGGCCCCTGCTTCCCCCATCTCCTCCCCCCAACAGTCCTGAGCACACAGGTTGGCCTCTTCAAAAGTCAGCTGTCTGCGATTTGATTTTCGAGAGATTTTTTTTCTCTTGCCTGAAGGATATGGGGAGAATAAAGCAGGGAGGAGGTGTGAGAGGCCGGGGCCAAGTCCAATTCATTCATTCCCAACCCTGGGTTTCTTGGGCTTTTCTCCCCAAGACGGGCCTCACGGCCGAGGAGCTGGAATCCCTGGACGACGTCTTCACCAGAGTGTACAAAGCCAAATACCCGATCGTCGGCTACACGGCCCGAAGAATCCTCAATGAGGACGGCAGCCCCAACCTGGACTTCAAGCCTGAAGACCAGCCCCACTTTGACATAAAGGACGAGTTCTGATCGTCAGGAGTTTGGCCCTGGGAAGGCAAGGCGGGGAGACCCTCCAACGCAAGATCTCCTGCAAAACAGGCGTTCGGAGCCTCTGGTCACCACCGGCTCTGAACAGAGCACTCGACTCACCTGGAACGCTGAATGGCTCTCGTCACCCTCGGTCAAGTGTTCTGTTCACCCGGGTGTCCTGCCTGCACGCCAGCGGGGAGGTCATGGTGGCCGAGGGGGGACGCCTCCTAGGTGTCAGCGGGGGCTTCGTGGGCAGTGGAATTACAAGTGGCCTTTATATCTTCTTTATATTGTTCTATACTTGTCAGATTTTCTACTGTGGCCGTGTGTACTTTAAGCACCAAAATAAACTTCCTGTTTTTGCGAAAGGAGGATTCTTCCCCGCAGGGCATTTCTTGGAGCCTCATTAGCGCCACTTGTCTCTGCTGGCCTGCTTTCTGTCTGCCTGGCAAGCGAGGGGGCGAGGCGGCAGAGGCATCCATGAGATGTGGCAGAAAGGGGGTGCATCAGGTGGAAGGGTGGAGAAGGGGAAGCTGAAACTGTTAGTTGCTCACTGGTGTCCAACTCTTTGCGACCCCACGGACTTGTCCCGCCAAGTTCCTCTGTCCATGGGATATTCCAGGCAAGAACACTGGAGTGGATTGCCGTGCCCTTCTCCAGGGGATCTTCCCGACCCAGAGACTGAACCCAGGTCTCCCACATTGCAGGCGTATACCTTATCGTCTGAGCCACCAGGGAACAAGCCACAAGGGAGAAGGGGAAAGGGAGCTATTAAAGGGCCTGGCTCCTCGCCACAACCAGGAGAGCGGTGATGTGAACTGGCGGTAGCCCCCACCTGCAGCTGGAAAGTGGTGAGGAGGGCGGGGGTTCCGTGTGTGCAGGGCCTGGCCTGGAGGTGATTCCAACAGCGGTGAAGAACATGCAACACACTGAACTCAGCTCAGATTTCGTAAGGAAAGACTCTTGAGGGCAGGATTTTTCCCTTAAGGGACTTTTGGCAGTGTCTGGAGCTGTTTTGAAATGTTTGGTTGTTAACAACTGTAGGATGCTATTGGTATCTAGTGTGTGGGGATGTTTTTAAACATCCTCAATGCACAGGACAGTGCCCAGAACAAAGCATTGTCTGGTCCAAAATGCCAGTTGTGCCCAGGTTGAGCAATTCTGCGTTAGACTCATCCTGGAAATTTTATAGCAGAGACGAATTTCTTTGACACAAAACTTTGTCTTTTATTAAAATAAATAAAACTTACCCCTCAAGAGAGAATATTATACTAAGCAGAAGACTCTCCGAGGGTGACTGTTGAAGATGCTGATTCCTGTATCCTACCCCCAAGGCTTAGCATTTAGTATTTCTGGGATGCCGCCTGGGAACTGCATTTGTAATGCGCTCCCTTAGAGACTGTGATACACTTGGGCCCAGATGGACTTTCAGGAGCACTACCTCACCAGTCACCTCGGGGAGGACTCATCCCCATCCTTACTAAGGTCCAGGTTTGACCTTTGCTTTACTCTTTGGTGTGTCCAGACTAACAGCGGACTCCTGGGTCCCAGCCAAGAAGCTGGGAGCTCACTGGCCATCCGAGAGGAGTGGGTCTAGACCTTATCAGGCAGGACTCTGTGGCCTGGAATTCAAGAAGTTGTTCATGTTGCCAAGGCGGTCTCTACTGGAACATTTTGCCCTGAAACAGATGATGTGTGAATGAATAATAATGGTTACAAGTCCTTGGGGACCCCCGAGAGATGACTTTCCTTTACGTGCCACCAACTGCCAACATCACCAAGCAATGGAAGGGTTAGGATTCCGTTTCTTAGAGCCCCATCTCTGCAGGGTGAGCGAGGTCTCCAAGCCCAGTCCCTGGGGACTTTTCAGGACTCCTGTTTCCCCCACTTCTCTCTTCTCCCCTCGCCTCCATCACAGCACAGTTTCCCATCAGGGTCTTAGGATCCTCACTGCTGGGGCAGTTCTGCCTCTTGCCCTGCTCTGCACTTCAAAGACCGCCTCCCACACCCCAGCAAGAGTCTTCTCTGAATAAGACTCTCTCATCACCAGATTCCAAGTAAGCCTCTGTCAGGGCTGAGCACACAGAAATCTGGGCACCTCAGACGCGCTCTGCTGGAGGTGGGGGCTGGCGGGAGAGGTGCAGGCGGGGAGGGGATACAGCCTGGCCTGAGGATTTGTACCACTGGCCTCTATAGGACACACACATCCCTGGAGCCCAAAGCCTGCTGCCCCATTTATCCCTTCTCCCACATTTGCTTATCATGTCTTCTTCACTTTAAAGGTTTATATCCTCTTACAAGACTCAGCCGGGATGCACCTCTGCCAAGAAGCCTTCCCTTCTGGGGTCCCGTAGAGCTTAGCGCACACCTTACAACTGCCGGGTTTTTAAAAACATTTTTATGGAACTTATTTGGCTGCACCAAGTCTTAGTTGGGGCATGCAGGATCTTTGATCTCCGATCTCCGTTGTGGCACTAAGGATCCTTCACTTGTGGTATGTGGCATCTAGTTGCCCGACCAGGGACTGAACCTGCAACCCTCTCCCCTCCCCTTGCCCCCACTGTGCATTGGGAACTCAGTCTTAGTTTTCCACTAGACCACCAGGGAAGCCCCTGTAACTGCCTTTTGATGAGATTGTCTCCTCCAAACATGAAAACATCTAGGGTGGCCAAACTTGCCGGACTTTTTGGGTTTTACACTGAAACTCTCACATCCCAGGAAACCCCTCAGTCCTAAGTAGACCTGGGGGACAGAGTTGCACCAGCCTCTGAGGCGAGAACCCCTTCCAGCAGAGGACCCCAGGTCTAGTGGGGAGGTCACGCATCACCCTGGAATGAAGCAGGAGGAAAGGACCCGTGACCTATACCCAGGAGTGTGAAAGTGAAAAGTGTTAGCCGCTCAGTCATCTCTGACTTTTTGTGACCCCATGGACTGTAGCCCACTGGGCCCCTCTGTCCATGGGATTCTACAGGCAATAATACTAGAGTGGGTTGCCATTCCCTTCTCCAGGGGATCTTCCCAACCCAGGAGCTGAAACGGGTCTCCCATATAAGCAAGCCTTAGGAGAAGTGACGGTAAAGGAAAGGTGATGGGAGGTGGATGGGGGCTGGGTTCTTAAGCACACAGGTTCAAGTTCAACCTCTCAGAGGGGACACTCAGCTCCTGGCCTATGCTAGGTGGTGGTGTAATTCATGAAGTCCTTCCCCAGATCTAAGTTCCCCCAGCGAGCAGCAGCCCCTCCACACTCCCCCAGGGGGAGCACAGTCAGGTCCTCCTCCCTCCGCGTGCTCCCGGCTGCCCAGGCCTCCCCTGCAGGTGGTGCTGAGCCAGCTCCCGGCCCATAACCGGGACGAAGAGGCTTAAAGCTGGACAGGCCAGAAGCAAGGCCCTGGAGCGGGGAACCTCATTCTCCATTTGGAAGACTATTAAGTATTGAATGTCCCATAACGGAGATCAGTGGAGCTGACCAGCTCACAGAGGAGCTGGCCGAGGGGTGTGACCAGCAAGCCAGCTCCGAGAGGTGGAGTCATGCAGAGGGCACCCTGCCTGGGTCCCAGCCTGGACAGATGACCCCCAGACTCACACACCCCGTGTCCTTCAGGCTTCTACTCACCACCTCATAAGCTTCCTGGAGAAAAACTAAGGGTCTGAATAAAGCAGTCTCACCCTCTACACTGACTTCCTTCAAAAGGCCGCTCCTCAAAGCCCCAGGCTCTGGCAAGCATGGCCTACTGGGGCTCTGTCAGCAGACAGAGGCTTCTGGGGGACAGCGGCTTCCAGGCCTCGCGCCGGCCTGCAGCTGCACAGGCGAGCAGGCTGCCCCACGGCCGGTGGGGAAGCCGTCCAGGCAGGGGTTGGTCCCGCTGGCCTCCGTCCGGGGCAGCGGAGGTAGTCGCTGCCTTGAGGCTGCAGTGTGCTGTTCACTTCTCACGCTTCGCTTCCCAGTCTGTCGGCTCAGCACACGTGGTGTCAGCTCTCGGTGCGGACTCGGCTCTCTCCCCTCGGCTCTCGGCCAGGCAAGCTGCCCCGAGCCATTCCCAACAGCGGGTGCAAGGACTTAGCATCCAGGGGGCAGCCCTCCTCCAGCAGGGCTGACACCGGTAGACCAATCCCGCCCGCTGAGGCCCATCCTTCAGGGGCCCTAGGAGGTGCTGAGCCCCAGCTGCGCACGGTGGGAATCCACTCCATGGTACATTTTTTTTTTTTTTTTCTGCCGCGCTGTGAAGCATTCCGGACCTTAGTTCCCTGACTAGGGATCAAACCCATGCTTCCACTGCCAGAAGTCCAGTCTTAACCACTGGACCGCTATGGAAGTCCCCCATAACACATCCTTGAACTGTGCGAACCCATGGATCATTTCCAAAATGTGGGTCCCTGCACACAAGCCCCTGCTCCGTTTTTGCTTTTGGGGGAGAACCCTCGTTAAGACAAAATTTACTTCCTAAGACGTTGACACAATCCCCTTATGCCAAACTTAGGTTTACTAACTACATCTGACCATTGTATAGCACTTTACAGTTTATGAACCTCTCATTCCAGTGACCATGGCTTACAAATCACTCCCAGAACTTAGTGGCATGAACCGGCTATTTTTGGTGCTCAGAGATTGTGTGTGAGGAACTCTGACAGAGCACAGTGGGAACCACAGGGGCCGTGGTGTGAACCAGCTATTCTTAGTGCTCAGAGATTGAGTGTGAGGAACCCTGAGAGGGTGCAGTGGGAACCACAGGGCCTGTGGTGAGCCTGACTGCCAGCAGGAGCTCCGGTCCTCTCCACATGTAACTTCTCACAGCGCGGTAGCCGGGTTGAGCCTCCTTTTATTACCCAGCCTCAGCACCAGACGGCGTGACTTCTACTTGCCAAGGCAGACACAGAGTTCCACCCTGGCTCAAGGGGGCAATGGGCCATTTTGGGAAAATACAATCTGCGATCATTCCTCCCATGTGATCTCATTAGATTCTCGGAGATGAGATGGTGTCTGCATTTTGGTTTGCAGTACTTAGCTTGGTGCCTGGCAAGCAGCTGTAAGTTCCATTGTAGAGCAGATCATCTCGTGGGGAGATAGGGTTTAGCATCAGACTGACCCGGTTTGAATCCTGATTTCATGACTTCTTACCTGTATGATCCTGGAGGAGTTATTCAGCTTCTCTGAGCCTCCGTTTCCTAACCTTTAAAATGGGGGTGGGGGTGGGGTCCAGTACCCCTGTCTCACAAGGCTTCTAGGATTACGCTTGGTCGCATGCGTGCATGAGGTGTGCACGTACGTGAGAGTGCACTCCTGACACTGGGTGGTATCACTTTGTCTCCCCGTGTCCATCCCCTTCTACCCCCACGTTAAGGACGATGGCCTCTTGGACTTTCTGGAAGGATCATGGACCGAGGTGGGAGCAACCTTTAACTGTGTGTCTGGGGTCTTGGGAACAGGCTCGGGTTGAAGAAGTCAGGCTGACCAGCTATGGCACTTTCTGTCTCTCTGTCTCCCCTTTCCCAGGACACTAGTTGCTCAGCCCAGAACTATGAGCAGTAACCCGGCTCCACTGATGGAATCTGCCTCCAAGAGCTCAGACTCTGTGGTTCCCCGGAAGCCCTGGAGATTCTCCCAGAGTCCCAAGGGCAGGGGGGAGTCGTGCCCCTCCCTACCCCCTCCTGCCAGGGCATTGTGTGGACTCCAGGCATGCTGCCAGAGGCCTGATGTCAGGTGTGCCTGGGGGTACCTGCTGTGGTGCAGCTGTCCCACCCCCCCTCCACCTGATGCTCTGGGGCCCTGCCCAGCTTCCTCCCTCGCCCACACTGCTGAAGTTAAGTGACTTCAGTTCTCGAAGGTGCCTCACTCACAGTCTCCCCTGGCCCCTTGCCCATGCTGCTCCCTCTGCCTGGAATGCTCTTACGCCTTGTCCACGTCGCCTGCAAAGCCTTATCCTGGCTGAGATGTCCTCTCATCAAGGGAGTTTTCCTGGATCCCTCTCTGCCAAGATGGTACCCATGGTACCCTGTGGAAGCATCTGTGTTTAGTTTGTTCATCTCTCCACCAGGCTCACCCCATTCTCAGCTCTCTCCCCCACCTGGCCCACCACACAGCACCTTCTGTGTTTGATGAAATGAATGGGTGAGTGAATGGATTGGTGTTCCCACACCTGGGGCACCCCTCCCCTTGGTATGCCCCGCCCCCAGGGATGTAGATCTGAATCCTGGACCCACTCCTGAGGCCTCACGACAGCTCCTACCTCCCATCAAGGTCTCCAGAGCCCACTGGGCATTGCTGCTTCCCAGGTCCCTCCTTGACCCACCACGCCTGCGCCTGTCCACAGGCTTGTCATGTGGGAACATGTAAAAATAGTCAGTGGTTCCCCTGGCAACAACCGCAGCAGATGGAAACCTGCGTGGACAGTCTCAGAAAGCCTGAGGGTGGAGGGAAGAAGCCGGGCCCTGAGTGTTGGTGTCCAGTGCGGGCTGGGCAGGGCCCATCGAGCTGCCCCTCCTCTCAGAATTCCTGAGGACCACCCGCTCTGATGCCCAAAGGGAAGAAATGCATGAAGGAGCTGCCCCTCTGCCCAGACTACCCACCCCTGTCCGTCCCCACACGGCTGCCCTGTCCCCCCATGGGTCACTGGGGGTCCTCCATCGGCCACGCCCCCACCCCCGTCCAGGACTTCTCATGGGGGACTGCCCGCAGGAGACCCAGTCCTGCTGCCGGAGGCCTAAAATCACATGAGCCCATCATGTGCTGAGCTCACCCCAGGCCTCACCCGCACTGTCCGGGTCTCTGCCCAGGACTTCAGAGCCCACCCTCCAGCCAGGTCCGCGACCTTGTTCCTGCCAAAACCTCCTCTCTGCTCCGTCTAGGCCATGCCTGTGACCCCACCGCTCTCGAGTGGCCCCTCCAGGGGGACTAGAGGACTTGGGGCTCCTGCCGACTTGAGGTTCTGGAAGCCCCTGGGGTGTGGGAGGCAGAGGCAGGAGCTGCAGAGGGTGCTGGGAAAGATCTGGAAAAGCATGGCCGAAGGGTGAAGCAGCGTGTGCGGCAGAGAGACTGAGGGAAGCTGGGCTGCGGTGGAACCAAGAGAGGGAAGAAGAGGGGCAGCTGAGAGGGGAGGGTGAGAGGCAGAGCCTGGAGTGTAGCCGGAGGTGGGAAAGCGGATGCTCTCAGCCCGGGAGGTGCGCTAGGGTGTGTGGCCTGTCAATCACGCTGCTCCCCTTCTCCCCACTCCTGAGCATGACTCTCCCCACCCCCCTTTCCTCTCCCTCCTGGGGTACTGAGTTTGACCACAAACTTTGGTCACCTCCACGGAGACAAGCCCACCCTGTGCACGCCCCTCCCGGCTGGACCTGGCCTCGAACCTCCTCTGCACACTCACCCTGTTGATCACTGATGCTGGGGCCCCACGCGCCTCTTGTTCACTGCTGTCGGTGACAATCTCGAGTGGCACTTCACTGAGCCAGGCGTGAGCTATGCGCTGGGTATTCGCCTCTTCGTCTGATCCTCTACAAGGAGGTAGTAACATGTCCTGGGTGATGAACTGGGTCTCAGGAAGGCTAAGGAAACTGTCAGGGAAACCACACCTCTGACAGTCAACTAACGGGTGGAGAACTGGGATTCCAATGCAAGTCCTATTTCCACCCTACGCTCTTTCCACGCAGCCTCATTCTACCTGAAAATCAAATCTTCCAGAGGAGGCTGACCTCCGGGCAGGTAGAATTAGAATGCAAAATGCTAGGCTGGGGGCTTCCCAGGTGGCTCAGTAGGTAAAGAATCCACCTGCAATGCAGGAGATGATGGTTCATCTCTGGGTCAGGAAGCTCCCCTGGAGGAGGGCATGGCAACCCACTCCAGTATTTTTACCCGGAGAATCCCGTGGACAGAGAAGCCTGGTGGGCTACCGTCCATAGGGTCACAAAGAGTCGGACACGACTGAGTGACTTAGCATACACACACATGATTGGCTACAGGCAGAGATTCTCAAATCCTTGAGGGTCTCTTGAATGCGACTTGTGGACTACTGACATGTGTTACAGGTTCAGGGTGCTGAGCCCTGGGGCTTCACCCAGAGGAGGCAGCGGGGGCCAGGCCACGCAGGAGCTCCCAGCCTGATGGTGGCTGCTACAAACCACTCCAAAGACAGGAGAGGCTAACGATGGTCATGGGGCCAGTGATGCCCACCTGGAGGTCAGCTAAGCGGTTCTGGGCTGCTTGGGTTCATCACCCCCGAATCCTGGTGCTGCTGCCCGGGGTTCTGAGGTAAGGATTGGAGCTGGATTCTCTCACTATTGATAATGAGGATTCTCTCATTATCGGATCTCTGAGCTACCTCTGATGATTCCTTGCCTAAGCCTTCTACCCTGTTTTCCCAAATAGCCATGACCCTCCCCCTAACCATCAGCCATAACCCTCTCTCTGATCCATATCACTCCACACTCTCACCATTCCCACAGGGCATAGGTAGTTTCCTTTCCACAATTTATTAATGACACTGGACTTCACACATCCATCTACCAACCAACAGTTCAGTTCAGTTCAGTTGTTCAGTCATGTCCAACTCTTTGTGACCCCATTGTCTGCAGCACGCCCAGCCTCCCTGTCCATTACCAACTCCTGGGGTTTACTCAAACCCACGTCCCTTGAGTCGGTGATGCCATCCAACCATCTCATCCTCTGTCGTTCCCTTCTCATCCCTCCTTCAAACTTTCCCAGCATCAGGGTCTTTTCAAATGAGTCAGTTCTTCACATCAGGTGGCTAATCACGTGCCTGCTATGTGTCCAGGGCTGTGGTAGGCCTGGTGATAGGCTGGGGGCAGGATGAGGTGAAGGAAAGAAGCCAGGAAAACAGGCAAGACCCTGCTCTTACAGGTCCCTGAGGAGGAGAGAGGTGGGCTGAGTTGCAAAGAGGACCAGGAATGCGTGATCTTCCAGGACGCTAGCCACCGCGTCCTGAACAGGACAGGCTGGGGCATGAGGTTGTGCTGAGGTGTTGGGCTTTTTATGCTCCAGTTCTGGCCCAACCGCCCACCACTTGCATGGGATGGTAGTGCCCCCTGGCGGTTGATTCGTGAAACTCTCCAGCAGCTGTTTTGCAAAGCCCTGAGGATTAAGCTCCCCTCAAGAACATCTATTTTTGGTTCCCAATTTTTCCATAATGAAATGCTAACAGGAGCAGCCAAAGGGCTTCTCAAAGGACTCAGAGGCTGCTTGCTGAAGCCCCACATTCTCCGACTGCCTGCTCCCTGGGGGTCAGAGCTGTCCTTCATTCCCAGGTCCAGTTTCTCCCTTCCATTCAGTTTGACTCAAGGGTCCTGGGGCAGCGGCCATAGGTCCACTTTGCCGAGTGTGAGCCTGGCCTCAGGGGGAAGACCGTGTGCACATTCAGAGTGACGTGTTGGAAAGAACACTGGATCCGGGATCAGAAGGCTTGGATGCTCGCCCCACGTCAGTCGCTAACTAGTGATGAGATAATCAAGACAATAATAGCTATGTTTATTCAGTATTTACTGAGTCAGGTGTCGCACCAAGAGCTTTATGTACATTTCTGACTGATTCGTACAGCAAACCTCTGAGGTTGGGATTATTACTATTTCCATTTTACAAGTGAATAAATCACGGCACAGAGAGGTTAATTAACTTCCCCAAGCTCGCAGAGTATGCGGCAGAGTCAGGACTTAAGCTCTTGGCAGGATCCACAAATTGGTCTTTTTATTTTATTTACTTTTTTTTTAATTTACTTTTTTTTTTTAACTGATAGTTTTGATGTGGGCCATTTTTAGTCTTTATTGGATTTGTTATAATACTGCTTCTGTTTTATGTTCTGGTTTTTTGGCCATGAGGCATGTGGGATCTTAGTTCCCCGACCAGGGATTGAACCTGGAGCCCCTGCGTTGGAAGGTGATGTCTTAACTTCAGGACCAGTGGGGCAGGTCCCAGAGTGGTGTTCTTAAATGTCCCCCAGGTAGTTGTGTTGTGGAGCCGTCTTCGGAATCTACGGGGTCCCATCAGTTCTCACATTCAAGCAGTCCAACGCCTTTGGAGGGTCAGGAGGTGAGGCGGTGATGCGGAAGAAGCCTAGGCTCGGCCCTCATCCCCCTGCGCGTACGGGTGTACCACAAGCCTGGTAGAAATACCGCAGAGGGCAGGACAGCCCTCGGCCCACCGTCCTCTCAATCTGGAA